>NW_012150130.1:309400-328354 GCF_000956105.1 Propithecus coquereli | reverse complement strand
AAGGACACAATCAGCACATTGAAAAGGCAACTTAAGGAATGGGAGAAAATACTTGCTAATCATATATCTGATAAGGATTAGTACATAGACTATATTAAAAAACTCCAGAAATTCAACAACAAAAAACAACCTGATTCAGAATGGGGCAAAAGACTTAGAGTTTTCTCTAAAGAAAATATACAAACAGCCAATAAGCACATGAAAAGATGCTCCACATCTTTTCCCTAATCATTAGGGAAATGCAAATCAAAACCACAATGAGATAACATCTCACACCCATTAGGATGGCTACTATGGAAAAAAGGAAAAGAAAAAGCCTCGGAAAATAAGTTTTGGTAAAGATGTGGAGAAATTGGAACCCTTGTGCAACGTTGGCGGGAATATAATATGGTGAGCTACTACGGACAGTATGGTAGCTCCTCAAACGCTTACAATAGAATTACCGTCTGGCCCAGCAATCCCACTTCTGGGTATACACCCAAAAGAACTGAAAGCAGTGTCCCCAAGAGATATTTGTACACTCATGTTCATACCAACATTACTCAAAACAGCCAAGAGAAGGAAGCAACCCGTGTCCCACTGACCAACAAATAAACAAAATGTGGTATATACAAGTGAATATTCAGCCTGGAAAAGGAAGGAAAGTCTGACACATGCTACAACATGGATGAAACTTGAGGACGTTATACTGAGTGAAATAAGCCAGTCACAAAGACAAATACTGTTTGATTCCACTTATATGAGTACTTAGTCAAATTCAGAAGGTAGAATGGTGGCTGCCAGGGTTAAGAAGGAGGAATGGAGAGTTGTTTAATGGGTAGTCAGTTTTGCAAGACGATAAAATTGTGGAGATGGTCGCAAAACAGTGACTACACACTACTGAGCTGTGCACTTAAAAAGGTTGAGATGATAAATTTTGTCATGTATATTTTACAATTAAAAAAAGTAATGTGCTTAATTTTACATGGTGATGAGTACATTGTTTTTGACTCAGAGCTAGAAATCTAAATCTTGGCACCAAATTACATACCTTCTTAAAATAAATGAGGAAGATTCACTTATCCATCTTAGACCAAAGTAACAAAAGCTACTACTTAATGAATGCCTTCTAAGTGCTACGCACTTTACAAATACAACATGACCTTTAATCCTAACAAGACAGATTTATTAGTTTATTTTTTATTTATATTTATTTACATATTATTATTTTTGATTGATTGACAGGGCCTTGCTGTGTTGCTCAGGCTAGAGTGTACTGGCTATTACCAGGCGCAATCATAGCTCACTGCAGCCTCAAACTCCTGGGCTCAAGCAATCCTCCTGCCTCAGTCTCCAGAGTAGCTGGGACTAGTCATGTGCCACCGCACCTGACTTTTCTATTTTACAAATGAGAAAACTGAGGTTCAGTAAGGTTTTGAGCTTTTTTTAGGGGAGAAGTGGCAAAGCCAGAATTTCAATCCTGTGCGTGTGGTTCCAAAGGTCATGTTCATGCCCCAATACCCACAGGCTTTGCCAGACATTATGCTTATGTTGGGGTCATTTCATTGTGGTATTTCTTTAGCCTGAGTCTGCTAAATTTCTGCAATCAAAAAGGGCAGGCTAAAGAAGAAAAACCACCTTCAATCACTCTAGGTCTGTGCAACAGGTATTATGCCTTACTCGTAGCTGATAAAAGACAATCACTATTATTATTAATGCCATTCTGAATACATTTTTAAAAACTTAGATGTAATCACTTCATCATGGAAATATTTAATAAGATCATGTATTCTTAATTTTACTTAAAATTGTTTGGCATGATGCCCTTACCAACTTCTTACCTTCCATGAAGGTCCTTTCCATGGTTTTAAAATAAGCAGTATTTACACTAAGGTTACACTTTTCAGTATGTAGGTGTAAAAGAAAATAAACCTTGATGGATTGCTTAATTTTAGAATAAGGTGCTAATGCTTTATGTGAGACCTCTATATGTGAGATTTTCTCTACATTCTAATATTTACTAAATACTCATAGCAGGTACTGTGCTAAATGCTTTACATGTATTGGCTCATACTCCTTCAAATTATACTATGAGGTAATATCATTTTTATTTCCTCTTTATAGATGAGGCATAAGAAGCTAATTAATTTGCTCAATGTCTCACAGGTGTTAAGAGGCTGAGCAGGGTTTTAAACCCAGGAAGTCCGATTCAAGTTTGTGCTCTGGTGAGCAGTGTGCCTTTTTTCCTGCTAGAGTAGACATAGCTTTTAGCATAACAAAGATTTTCCCAACCTGATGACAAGTGCAACTTGAATGCATATAAAAATAACATTTATTAACTTAGGTTGTATAATATATTGGTCAAACCACAAAACTTACACAAAAACTTAAGTAAATCTGTAAGGTTCCATTTAGCCTGAATTTTATATTCCGGATAGGACAGGAGGCTGCCATTCACCTAAAACAAAGCAAAGCAAAATGGCTCCAATTCCATTTTGTAGGAGCACCTGAGGCTATTCCAGTGAGGCACTGTAGTTGATCTAATGTTGCCCACGTCAGGGGCAGCCCGCTGCCCAGTGCTCCCTTCTTTGCTATGGAGGCAACAGTCTTAGGATCTCTGTTATAAAAAGTTCAAACAAAATTCCAAAGCCCTCAAATCGGCCTGGAGGTGGCACTGTACTTCAGTTTGCATCATGGCAGTCTGGAAGCTGAAATCACTCTGCTGGAGCCTTTTGAGCATTTGCAGCATTTTCCAAAATTTTTCTTTTCCATTCTTCATAATCCTGTGTCAGATCTTCATCTTTCTGCAGTTTATGTGGTATCTCTATTACTTTCTCTATTTCTATGACAGAAAATTATCAAACATAATTTCAAAATTCTTATGTTTAGTAACAAAATAAGAAAAAAGCAAACTTGTTTAAAGTATCTACTTTAATTAATGTAATAGGAAATAAAATACTGAAATGAAATGTAGAAACAGCAGCTATCACTTTTTTTGAAGAGATGGGATCTTGCTGTGTTGCTCAGGCTAGACATGAACTCCCAGGCTTAAGCAATCCTGCCACCTAAACTTCTTAAGTAGCTAGGACTACAAGCTTATGCCACTGCATGCAGCTTAACTATCACCTTTTTCTCTTCCTTATATTCCAAGCATTCCAAAACTTCTAATAATAGCTAACATTTATCAAGCACTTATCGCATGCTTGATAGGCAGTGAACCAAGCACTTTAATAGTAGTATCTCATTTAACCCTCACCAGACTCCATAATGCACTAATTTCAATGTCAGTACAGAGTTAGTAAAACTTACCCTTTGCTGGGGGTTCGACCACTGTCTTCTTTTTTTTCCGTGGTGGAGTATCTGAATCTCCAAGTTCTCCTTTAAGGAAAAAAGTATTATCAAGGTTAATTTCCTCCTATTCTCAATTTCAGTATTTGGGCATATTTTGGATCACAAATAAAAATTAGAACCTTGACTGACCAAATGTCAGGATAAGAAGGCAAAAGATTTTGGTCTTCTCTTTTCTTTGGCCTCTCTTGTCAGACTCACTTGAAAAATATTAGTCTAAAACCCAATTTTCTCACTAAAAACGTATCTGGTCCACATGAAATATAGAATTTAGGAAGCAGCCAGTTTGCAAGTTTAAAAATATTTGACTTTTACCAGCAAGTCTACATTTTAAAATGACATATTCTTGAACTACAGAATACTCACTGTCAATCTGCTGCCCAATCTTCTCTAATTGTTTACAGAGACGATCAAATATGGCTTTTTTAACACCAGATGTGGCTACCATTTTGTTTTTATCCACTTTCAGCTTTAGAATCCTACAAAAGAATTTCATAAGTTGCTTTCCTCAAGACCAATAGTTTTCCTCTCTGGCCAACCAGATTATCAACTTATTTCTGTTTGCCCATGCATTAGTAAGAACCCCCAACTGTCTACTTTTTCCTTTATTCCAAACATGTCATTAACTATAACCATGTAAATTTGCCTTTTAAAGCTCTTTGTTTATTGGACAAAGAGCTTGGAATTTGTTCTGTAACAAAAGGGACACATAAAAGACATTTGCTGTAGTGCTTCATGCCTGTTAGAACTCTTTTTAGTAAATCTTGGATGTTATTAATTTGCTGAATGACAATCATAGCATTTTTAAGTGTGCAACTCGTTTTAACCCATGACACTCGCACTTATACTACAGGAATGTCATGCTCCCCCCGCATCCTAAAAAACAAACAAACAAACAAAAAACCTTACTAGTAACACAGCAACCGCTAATAAAAAACACAAAACAACCTTTTTATTCCCGATAACAGACCTGTTCAGACCTTTCTTTACTTAGTGTAGTATGGTTTCAAAGTGGGATTATTTGACTGTTCTGTTTTCTACAATAACAGCCATACTCCCATCTATGCACACATACTTTTATTGAATTAAAGGGACATTTTCTACAAATGTCAATTAATCACTCCTGGGTATGTAGCTAATAAAGTCAAGCATACCAAAATTAGGCTAGGTAGTGAGAAACCTATTATTTAAGGGCCAACTACACTTTGTTTTCTAAGGAGTTTTCCAGCAAGATAAAATAAGGCAACTTTAGACAAAGCCATCAACAATTACTGATGTTTCCAGGGTAACATTTCAGTATATACATAGATAACCCAGAATTTTACGATTCAGATGTAACGATTTATCACTGAAACGTTTTATAAATTACTTGAAGAACAGTTGCAGTCAGTACTTAAAAGAAAAAAAAAAAAAAGACCAGGAAATCACACATGAACACTGTTTCAATGGTAGATTTCATCACTTACATAAAAGGCAGACTCTGAAATCAGAATACCAGCTTATGCCACTTGGCAAGTGGACTTTTGGCAGCACTAGTTCCAAGTTGTCAACTACATTATGGGATAAATGGGGAACTTGGCCACTATTCCCAATGTTATTTATAGGGGAAAATATGCTCTGAGTTGAAATCAACTAAATTATAAGTATTCTTTGAAAATGAAAAATGCACCTATAAATTGGGGACTTTTCTGAATGTTAAAAGGAACACTTACTTGCATGCTGAAAGTAGTGCAGCAGTGGTGAAAAGTGGTCTGGATAAGTCAAGATCTACTTGCTGTGTCTGGGGAAGACTGGACTCATAGCTAAGGGGGAACAGTGTTTGTAGAATTCTTTGTTAGAAAATATTTCAAAAGGGACTGAAAATGTAAGTCAGAACTTAGAACATTTTTAAAACGCATGAGATGTGCTGTGTCATTTTGGCCTATTAGTTATTTTTTTAAGACTGAGAATTAACCAGAATAGAATCCTGGATAACTTTGCTTTATAGTATAAATTTTCAATTAAGGTTCTTTATGCCCCATACCTTTGCAGTAACTTTGAAGCCATGTTCACTGCTTCTGTACAGCTAAACTGTACAGCGAGGTCTCTTATTCCAATATTTGAATCCAGGCCCAGTAAACACTCAAAAGATTTAAGACAGCTCTGATATGTCTTCTTGTTCAAACCAGAAAGTTTAATTAAATAAGCCTTTGAAAGAAAACACACACACATCATAAAAATCATAAGTTTTATATATTGGTACCCTTAAACGCTTGTTTTAACAAGTGGTATCAAGTTTTCAAAATTATTCAGTTCCGTGGCAAGTCACTCTACTCAAAGATTTACCTTCATTTAGTCAAAAAATAATAATGATGTCAGCCAGAGTAAGTACTGCTTTCAAGGAGCTCATACTGTAGAAAGGCAGTCATGCATATATACAGATAATTTAAAATTATTACATAGTGTTAATGTAGCCAAGCTGTGAGTAAAAAATGGTAGGAGACACCTATATGATTATTTGTATTTCAACAAAGGTGCCAATGTGCAATTTATTGAGAAAAGGAAGGAAACAGTAGTGGGAATGGCATGGGGAGGGTATGTGTGTGGAGGAGGGAAAGGGAGAGAAGGGAAACCAGGAAAGAAGCAGGAGGATCAACAACTTGTGGGGAACCAACTCTTTTTGGGAGCGTCAAGGAAACTTCAGAAAGGACATAAAAGAAAGGTAGGGTCACATAAGACAAACAGGAGCGTGCCAGAAGAGCACTACAGGAAAAAACGGTATTGTATTTATAAAGCCGCTAGTGACTAAAGTACACAGTTTGTTAAGTGAATTCTGTAGTTTGAGGTCAGGGTTCAACATAGGCTGGAGAGTTTGATGATAATGGGAAGCCAACACAGCACTGTTTTTTTTTTTTTTGAGACAGAGTCTCGCTCTGTTGCCCGGGCTAGAGTGAGTGCCGTGGCGTCAGCCTAGCTCACAGCAACCTCAAAATCCTGGGCTCAAGCGATCCTCCTGCCTCAGCCTCCCGAGTAGCTGGGACTACAGGCACGTGCCACCATGCCCGGCTAATTTTTTCTATATATTTAGTCGTCCAGATAATTTCTTTGTATTTTTAGTAGAGACGGGGTCTCGCTCTTGCTCAGGCTGGTCTCGAACTCCTGAGCTCAAACGATCCACCTGCCTGGGCCTCCCAGAGTGCTGGGATTACAGGCGTGAGCCACCGTGCCCGGCCTCAGCATTGTTTTTCATACTACCATTTCATGAGTTTATTGCTATGACATAGGTACTGTGTTAAGTGTGTTACATACAATACATTGTATAATCTTCACAAAAAATCCAGTGAAATGGGTATTTTTATCCCCAATTTATGGATGAGGAAACTGGAGGTTTAGAACTAGTAAATGGTATTGAGATTTGGTCCCAATATGTGACTCTTCCTGATTCCAAAGCTTGTTCTCTCAATCACTGTGATAATGGAAGAAAAACAGGTTTTAAAGTACGTGCTTTAGGGAGATCATGTTAGCAGCAGCGTAGAAGATGAACTCTAGTAAAGAAAGAGGTGGTCAGAGAAACCAGATAGTAAAGAGTAAAGAAAATATTGCAAAAAAAATTTTTTCCAATTCAACAAAATGATTCTAAAGTCTATCCAGAATAACATGAGAACAGCCAGGAAAATTCTAAAACAAGAGTTTTGACTGGGGTCTAGTCCAACCAAAAATTTAAATGTAATGGTTAACTAATGTTGCAATAGATTACTCAGACATTCAGTGGGACCTACTTACCCTGTCCAAGGGGCACTTCATACAGGAAGCTGCAAGGTCCAGGCACATGACTGCATTGCTGGTTTCTGTGGTGTGTGCAGACAGGCCAGTGCATTTCACCTGAGACAGCCGCAAGTACTCCTCTGCTTTCCTGGTTAAAAGGGCAAAATATTCACTAAGACTCTTATTCGGAAGTTTGCCCAACGCTTTGGTAAACAATGAATACAGCCTGGTGCACTTCATAATGTACCTAACTACTGTGCAAGTTTATTTGGGTCTGGGAATGAAGCTCACATTCTTTGGGGAGGGGAAGCTCTAAGACAGAACCAGCACCCTGACTCCAGACATCACTGTGCTCAAGTGTTTTCAGGCAAAAGTAAGTTCCAGGAAAAAAAAAATCCCTTCTTCGCTCCTTCCATTACTAGAACAAACATCAACTATCACAGAGGCAGGCAGGTTAGACCAGGGTTCCCCGCCCCCCACTTACTTTAAAGCAGTGGTTCTCAAACTTTAGTGTACAGGACAGTCAACCACCAGCTGGTGAAAACAGATTGCCATGTCCCATCTCCAGTTTCTGAACAGTAGGCCTGGGATGGGGCCCAGGAATTTGTACTTCTAACAAGTACCAAGACACAGCTGCTGCTGGTCCAGGAACCACACTTTAGAACCGCTGTTCTAAACGCTTACGGTCGTGGAGGTCCATCTTCGAATCTTCAAAGAAGTGTTCTTTTCCTTCCCTTCCCTCGCCTAACTGACTGCTGAGGCACTGAGCCTGGTCCCGCTCTCCACCCGTTAACTACAACGGCTTTACCTCGAGCCGTGGGTCACGCAAAGATCCTCCCCATCTCAAGGCTTCTGCACAGGCTGTTGTCTCTGCTCGCGCCACTCTCACATCTTCCCACGCCTGGCACCTTGTATCGGCCTAGTGTCCGCACGAACGGCACCTGCTCTGAGCCCTTTTCTGAATTTTTGTGAAAGGCAGCCGCCAGGCCGCGCCGCGCCCCGCACCCCAGTCGCCCCAGCACGTCACTCTGTGGAACGTTCTTCACGGTTCTCGCCATTACAGACCGTGACCTCCGCAGGGCCCTCACTGAAAGTCTGCGGAACGACGGACGTTCTCCCCGACTCGTTCCGTTTTCTATCTACCACTGCGCTAGCTCCCACCGAGCCGCAGTTCCCAGGGCCGTCTACGATCGCTCCTCCTCGCCCTCTCAGGGAAGCCCACGGCCGGGAAGTTTTCCTTAGAGAAAGGCCTACACCCCGCGCGGCCCCGGCGTTCCCTGGGGCTCCAGCACCGCCCGTTGCCCGGGAAGGGCGCGGACCTCGTCGGAGGGCCAGGGTCGCGTGGCAGGGGCCCCGCCGGCAGCGTGGGTGCCCGGACTCACCTCAGCACGCCAGGCTCGGCGAGGCCTAGGCGCGGGGCCAGGTGCCCGATCAACCCGGACCCCATGGCGGACACGCGAACTACCCCGGCACGGCTGCGGGGAGGCGAAATGCGCGCGCAGACTCAGCGCCGGCCAGTGAGAGCCAGCTCCCAACCCTGGCGCATCTGGATTGGTTGGGACGAGAGGTTGAGACCGTTCTACAAGCCAATCCTGGTCTTTATTTTGCGCATGCGTACCGCGAGTGCATTTTTCCAAGGCGGATACAGTGAACGTGAATCGGCGGTTCCCCCGCGTATTCCTTCCTTCTTAACAAACTCATCACACAGCGTCTTTCCTTCCTGCTGTCTCCAGCCTGACGCCGAACGATCCCTCCCCTACTCCTCCCCGCCCGGGCCACTCTAACACACTGTGGAGAGATTGGCTGGTTCCCTGGTCCGTCAGTCTAGCGTGAAGTGTCGAGGGCCAATAAGCACGCGAGACTTGCGTTCCTAGAAGTAGGCCAATCGAGGAGCCTCCTGCAGGACCTGAAGGCGGGGCTATAGAGGGCGGGGCAAGGAGGGGCAACGTCACATGACCGCGGGAGGCTCCTCGCGGGGTGGGTGCTGCTTGCTGCAGGCTCTGGGGAATCGCCATGGTGAGTGATGAGGGGGCGGCGGGCCCCGGGCGGACCCTTCTTGCAGCCGCTGCTCTCTCCCGCCGCCCTGGAGTCCTTCGGGCGGAGTAGAGGCCCTGCAGCCTGACTCGGGCTAACACCAGCCCGGCTTGGCCTGTAAGGTGGGGGACAGGCCGAGGAAGGCCGCAGGCGGCTGAGCCGGGCTGCGGTGGGCGGTGGCTCCGGGCTGCGGCCGTTTGTCAGAGGTGGAGCGGCCTCTCTGTAGGGGCGACTCGGTCTGTAGGCTCTGGGGGTCCGTGCAGGCCTGTGGCCGCCTCTCATGGAATCAGCCACCTCCCCGCCATGAGGGGGGCCCAAGCCCTATATCTGATCGGCCGGCCCGGTTAGGGGCATGCCGAGGGCCTGCGGCTCCGTGGTGGCGCCGGCATCCTCCCAGATGTTGGGTTAACACCTTTGTGCCTAGTTGTGCTGGGCCGGCCCCACGCCCTGCTGGAGGGTCGGTATGGTTTCCTGGGCCTTCTTGGCGTCATAGCCCCCTTCGGCTGCAGTGTTTGTCAGAGAATTCTAGGGACCTGCTTACGTGAATTTCCTGGAAGGACTCATGCTGTCTTCTACTAATCCTGACAGTCGGAAAGGAGACTGATTGCTCTTTAGTGTTTGTTCGTTGGGCATCCTGGTTCTCTTGTCCCATTGATGAAATCCAAGTATTTTACTTGGTGGAAGTAGTCATTCTCCTTAGGTTCTCTCCGTAATGGCAGCAAATCGTGGTGTGGCTTTTGGCCGGTAAACTTGGACTTCCTCAAAATGTGAATCCTTGTCTCTAGTCCCCACAGAGGCAAGTTATCACTTGCTCTTTATTAGCATTTGACATAGTCTGCATTGTATGAATAATGTTTTTGAATGTTGGTATGCTGCGTGTCAGTTTTAGCTGCCTTATTCACTTTATGTAGACAGGCTACTGTAAACCCGTAGGCATGGAAACAGATTTCACTTTAAATGTGTTAATGTTACAAAAGATTAAATGTTTGACATACACTACTTTCATATAATTCATATAATTCATATAATTCATATAATGTATGTATGAATTCATATAATTCATACAAGGTAATTTTGCTAATTTCTCAGAATCTTTACAATTGGGAATTGATATAAGACCGGTATAAAATTTGACTTTAGGATTTGTGTGTTTCTCAACATTTATGTATTGACATTCATAGTATTTTGTAATGGAAAACACTTGGGAGTCCACCACACACCTCAGCCCTTTGCTGAAGTGGAAGCAACGAGCCAGACACACAGTTCTGTCCTCAGGCGTTTTATTGGGAGAGGAAACTTCAGTGTCAGTCCTTTCACAGCCCCTGTCTTTGTGATTTGGGCAAGTCACTCAGTCTTTGAGTCTCACTTTTGCATCCGAAAACAAATGTTGGCTTCTTTGGCCCTTCTCAGTCCTAAAATTCTAGGAAGCAATGCAGTTTGTCAAATATCTTGTGTGTGTTCAATGTCATGGGCTGTGCCAGGCACTTAAGAGTCTAGTGGGAGAGACGTGCTCGTGGAACTTACGTGATGTAGTGTGAGGATTGCTCTACCGCTGTCAGCTAGTGCTTTGGGGCTGTGGAGGGACAGAGAGTTTTGCCTGGGAAGGGTGGGAAAGGCTACAGAAAGTAACATTTGAACTGAGACTCTAAGGAGGGTGGGCAAAAATTCTCTAGGTGAGAAGAAAGGGTTTTGCCTGCCAACAGATGAAGCCAGGAGAACTGAATGTTCAAGGGTGCTCTGTCATAGGATTTCTGGGGAGATGTATTGGCAAATGAAGTTAGCACCAGTTGGGCATTCAAATTATATTTTGAAGTTCCCTCCTCATCATCCTTACTACTTCAGTTGTTAATTTGCACCATGTCATAATTTTTAAATAGCACTTTCATTAACATAATGAAATTTTGTATCTTTGTGAGATTAGTTTTCATTTTACAATTGGTTTGCGTTGTATTGTTAGATTACATCTACAGCATTTGAGTGAGGAGATTGAACAACAAATAGGATAGGTGGAAATAATGTAATAATAATTGTAACACTTATTACTTGTTACTAAGTGGTTTGAGCTTTTTCTGTGTCGTTTCATTTATTCCTCATAACTGTGTTTCAAGTACTCTTATTATGCCTGTTTTACATAAGAGGAAACAAAAGTACATTGTTTGAATGTAGAGTCATTTTATAAGTGATCAGTTCATGATAGCCTTTGCTTTGCTGTGCACCTTATAACTGTAAACTTGAGAGGGCTGTTTCTGGTTCTCAACCTAAATTGAGCCTAATCACGATTGTTCATTTGATCTTGATTCTATACTGTTTCCATTTTTTTTTTGATCCATGTAGCTGTGAAGTGGTAATTTGCAAATGGAAAGCCACTTTAATGTGTGAGGAGACATTGGTTGCCTGGTTTGTGTTTAATGATAGTATGTTCATATAATAACTGTTTCTTCCCAGGAAGAGCATGAAGAATAGCCCTTAGAATAGCTGTTGATAATATAACTACGTTGTCTTATGAGTAATATGTAAAAGTCTATTTCTTTATTATAGCTTTATTTCTTCATTTGTAGCCTACTTTGTAATCAGTTGTCTTCTGTAATTTTCAATATTTTGTATTTACATTTCTATTGATTTTAAGCTCAGTTGATACAAAATAGAAGAATTTTGCTGCCCTAACCCGGGCCGCACCGCAGCAGCCTTCGCCTGGGCCTTTAAAAAAAAGAATTTTGCTAAAATTTTATTCATTTATTTATAGATTACTGAATCTTTCTAATCATTCTATACTAATATTTCTGGAACTGTTTGTAATCTTTTTATAGCCACAGTTTCATTAGTTATATAATAAAAATTATTATACATAATAGCCAAAAGGTGGAAACAACCTACACGTCAATCCATGGATGGATAGATAAACAAAATGTAGTATATACATGCAATGGAATATTACTCACTTTTTAAAGGGAGGAAAATTCTGACACGTCCTACAACACGAATGAACCTTGAAAACATGGCTAAGTGAAATAAACCAAACACAAAAGGAAAAATACTGTATGATTTCACTTATATAAGGTCCACGGAATAGTCAAACTCAGGAAAAAAAAAGAATTGCGTTGTGCAGGGCTGGGGGATTTAACGGGAATAGAGTGTTTCCATCGGGAAGGATGAGAAAGTGGAGGAGGCGGGTGGTGGCGAGGACCGCACCGCAGTGCGAATGTGCTTAATGTTTAAGTACTGCACGCTTAAATGTGATTAATGTTAAGAACCACACACTTAAACATGATTAAAATGGTAAATTTTATGTATGTTTTACCACAATAAAAATGTCCTGATGTATCACCCCTCATCTCTAAGTTGACCATTTGAACTTAATGAAATCCATTGATTAAAATTATTATTAAATCTTTCATATCCAGAGGTAAGGAGCTAAAACAATCTAAATGATAGCTTGGTTTCACTAAAATTCTCAGAGGACTAGCCCATGATAAATAGTAAATTTTATTGAGTCAGAATCTTTAAATGCTGATGTCATCCTTGTGAAACCAGCATTTTATGCTACTAGTTCTGCTGTATAAATTGATGTTCCCTTTAAGGAAAGTTTAAAGGACACCTAACTTTTTCTTTAAAATTTATTTATGATTCTGAGCAAGAGTGGTTGCAGCGGAACTCAGTTTACTAGAGCTTGTCATAAGAAAAAAAGGGTGATACATGGCGTTGCTCATTATTCAATTAATTTTTCTTATTCCAAAATTAGACCAAAAGTGGTCTAAGTTTTTATAAGCTATTGGAGTTGAGAAGTGGCTAATGTTTGTTAGTCTCAAAATGAAGTTTTGTTTTGATTGTTTTAATGAAACAGACCAGATTTTACTTTCATATTTAAGTCCTTGCCTTGCACCTTTTGGGTTCATTGTGTGGGAGGCATTCTGTCTTTTATCTTTTTTAAAAAATTGAGGTGAAATTGACATAACATAAAATAAACCATTTGAAAGTGAACAATTCAGTGGCATTAAGTACGTTTGTGGTATTGTACAACAACTACCCTTATTTAGGTCCAAAACATTTTCCTCACCCCAAAAGAAAACCCTGTGTACCTGTTAAACAATTACTTCCCCACCCTCCCTCCTGGTAACCATCAGTCTTCTTTTGGTTTCTATGGATGGTTTACCTATTCAGAATATTTCATATAGATGGAAACACACAAAATGTGACCGCTTGTGTCTGGCTTCTTTGATTTAGCATAACATTTTCTGATTTCATTCATGTAGCATGTATCAATACTTCCTTCTTTAGTCATTTTTTTGTTAAATATATAATCTAAACATTCTGAAACCAACTTCTTCATTCATGCAATGAACATTATATATCAGGCAGTATGTTGTATCCCAAAGATGTAAAAATGACCATCATTTATAATTATAATGTTATGCATGCTGTGATAGAGATGTAAACACAGTGTTTATACAGCATGAAGTAGTGGTTAATTCTACTGGACAGGGAGCTCTAATTCATTTTGCAAGCACATTTTTGCTGATGGCAAAAAGAAGAGTAGCTAGATATATTGTGCATTATAGCTGTAGATCCATGTATTTGAAATGAAATAAGCTAGGTATTTGAGGAAAGTAGTCTATCATTTTCTACTTTAAGTCAGTAACAATAATTTCAGCTATTTTATTTCTAAGCTGTTTAGTCCGTTGTTATATATTGCTGGGCAGGAGGCAGGTGGTCATTGTTCTCATAAAGTGGTTCATTAGTCTAAGAGTAGGCTAAAATACAGATAAAAAATAGTCTAGAGGAAAAGAGAGCCTTTTAAAAAGAGATTTGGGTTAGACTATACCTGTCACAAGATTTAGATTGGTTGGATGACTACGTTCTGGTTTGATTAGCAGAACACAGCCATGGACTACCACCACAAGTTTCTCTGAGGCCAGCTTACCACAAGAATATTGAATCAGTTTCTGAGAAAGGCGATTCTTCATACACTGCTGTTTTCCTTCGTCAGTCATATGCTGTTGACTTCAGTGACTGGGCACAGCTCTGTGTTCAGTAGCTGTCAAAAATTGATAAATGGTGGCTGGGTGCGGTGGCTCACGCCTGTAATCTCAGCACTCTGGGAGGCTGAGGCGGGAGGATCGTTTGAGCTCAGGAGTTCAAGACCAGCTTGAGCAAGAGCGAGACCCCGTCTCTACTAAAAATAGAAAGAAATTGGCTGGACAACTAAAATATATAGAAAAAATTAGCCGGGCATGGTGACGCATGCCCGTAGTCCCAGCTTCTCAGGAGGCTGAGAAAGAAGGATCGCTTGAGCCTAGGAGTTTGAGGTTGCTGTGAGCTGGGCTGACACCATGGCACTCTAGCCCGGGCAACAGAGTAAAACTCTGCCTCAAAAAAATAAAAAAATAAAAAAATAAAAAAAACTGATAAATGGGTTTGAGATACAGAGCTGGAATGAGCCTTTGTGAAAGTCTTGGAGAGGACTGTGGCTAGATCTGTAGAAATAACAGATTTGCTAGAAGAATGTGCTTATAAGACATTAATGGATTTTTTTTTTCAGCCTACAACACAGCAGTCGCCTCAGGATGAGCAGGAAAAGCTCTTGGATGAAGCTATACAGGCTGTGAAGGTCCAGTCATTCCAGATGAAGAGATGCCTGGTAAGAATGAAAATATGGGAGGCACAGGTGCAGTTTATGTTCCTAAGAAAGCATCTGCCGTGTTTTCTAAAGTTAGCACCACTGCTTCTGGTAATTCTAATCTTCAGTGTCCACCAGCATCTGTCTTGAGTCCCATGTCTCTCAGCCACTCCGTGGGGCAGTGTCAACAGAGAGCCCTGTTTACTCATATTGATATTTATTGTTTGGGATTTTCTGTCTTCTCTTTTAGAATGTAAGCTCATGAGAACAAGAGACCCTGCCTTTTATTTACATGTTACTGTATTGTCACCACGCCAATATCTGACCTGAATTACTAGACTCTTTGGTTCTATACTTCAAACGCAAGGTGTATTTAACATAAACTGATACCCAATAGATACGTGTTAAATGAATGTATTTAAATACTTTCAGTTTAAATTATTCAGCTTTTTTCCCCTTGAATATCTTGAAAACTTGAATTTTTAGTGTGAATAGATATGTTTATTGCAGAAGCTAGCTTAAAAATTATACTTAATACCTATTTATATATTTTCATATTCTAAAAGATAGGCTAGGGGATAATCTAGGCAGATACTGTAGATCCTGTGGATTAAAATTTAAGGAATTGAACAGAATAGGTTGGTACTTCAAGCATAAGTTGCTGTGATGATGATGATTATGATGATGATACTTAGTAAAGTGTCTTACAGTTTCTAAAGCTTAGTGTTAATAATATGCTCTTGTATCTTGTATGGGTTCCTTGCAAACAAATTTGGAATGAAAAATAAATGTCTTGGAATGGAGAAAATGGATTTGCTATTCTTTGCATCTTTTTCTTTCTGTGTATGGATAGTGTTTCCTATATCTCAAGTAACTGTCTTCATTTATGAGTTTAGTGGAGCATGTGGACATTGGGAGGGTTTGAAGAACACAGGAGACAGCAAACTTACATGGTAGTCACTTCACACAGCTCTGAAGGGTCTTTAACCTGTGACAAAGCCATTGTCAGGATAGTGTCTTGGCTTCAAAAGAATTGGTATGCCAGCTCTTTTGATTGCAGGTAAAATGTGAATTAATGGAGCTAGTTTCCTAGTCTCTAGAGGCTGAAAGATTAGTGTTATATCAGGAAGCTAATGGTGCTAGATATGTAAGTCTTGCCAAGCTCTATAGCCCTGGTGAGGAATCTTGCATCTTTTTCTTTTTTGTAAAGGGAAAGCAAGGTGAAACTAAAGTTGATTTTTTTTTTAATGTGGTTAAAATAATTTAAGGGATTTATACTTTTAAAACTATGTATCAAGTCCTTGATGTAAAGAGTTTATACAACCAAAATAAATGTTTATTTAAATTAAGGATTCTGATCTATTATCTTGTTATTTCTGTAGGACAAAAACAAGCTTATGGATGCTCTGAAACATGCTTCTAATATGCTTGGTGAACTCCGGACTTCTATGTTATCGCCAAAGAGCTACTATGAACTTTGTATCTTTTGAATGTTGAAGAATAAACATTTGGACCATACTTTTTTCTTGATAAGGCCAACTTTGTTCTTTTCTTTATTAAATTTCTCTGGAGTTACATTATTCTTCATTGTCTTAGTCAAATGGTATTCCTTTTCCATGTCAATGTGTTAAATGAGAAAAAACTTTCAGAATACCCTTTATCTATGCTTAAATGTGTTGTTATATCGTCATTTTTCTTTTTTTCTTGAGACAGGGTCTCACTCTGTTGCCCAGGCTAGAGTGCAGTGGCGTCAGCCTAGCTCACAGCAACCTCAAACTCTTGGGCTCCAGTGATCCTCCTGCCTCAGCCTCCTGAGTAGCTAGGACTACAGACACACACCACCGTGCCTGGCTAATTCTTTCTACTTTTAGTTGCCTGGCTAATTTCTTTCTATTTTTAGTAGAGACGAGGGTCTCGTTCTTGCTCAGGCTGGTCTCGAGCTCCTGAGCTCAAGCAATCCTCCCGCCTTGGCCTCCCAGGGTGCTAGGATTACAGGTATGAGCCACCCGCCCAGCCTATCTTAATTTTCAGACCCTTCATGAAGCAGATGGGTTCTTTATTGCTTAGAATTTGTCATACAGGACTCTGAAATGGAAAAGAATTCAATCATTTGCCATTTCAAAATTTGTTAGCAATCTGACAGGTAATCACTGTATTTACTGCTTTGCTTCACCAGATATCCCTTAAAACATTTATTTTGAAGTAAAGAAAGCCCAACTGAAATTGTCTTCATTTAAATGCTCCCTCTTAAAGGACTAAGATTTAAGATATCTGCCCAGTAGTTTTAATGACTCTAACAAGTTGCAGAGTTTCACTTAGGTTGGCTTATGTTTATTTTTAGTCCTTAATCATTATTAAAAGATATGGCTATTTCTGATGAACTACACTACTTGGAGGTCTACCTGACAGATGAGTTTGCTAAAGGAAGAAAAGTTGCAGATCTCTATGAACTTGTACAGTATGCTGGAAATATTATCCCAAGGCTGTAAGTAATTAATGATCTGAGGACTTTTATGTCTGCAGTCCCCACTTTATGTTATGTCCTTTAAAATTAGCAGCCTTTTTAAAAAAATTTTCTTAAGGGTATTTAATTTCTTAACATTTTGGTAGATACACTGTCATTTAAAGTTTTATCGTAATTAAATTTACTTTTTATATAGTTGCAGAATTTTAGCAATAGAAAAAATGGATATGCTATTTTGTGTAATGTCTTAACTACTAGAAAAATTAATATGACAATTATTCTCTTCCTGATACATTTAAAGGTGATATGTAAGGAGTTGGTCCTTACATATAATGTAAGGAGTGGTTATATTTTACATATATTTGTAAATGGTTACTTGTAAGTGGTTATATTTTACATATACATGTAAGGAGTGGTTATATTTTAAATCAGACAATATTTCCTTCATTGTACAGGAGAAAACATAGTTCCTAACTTGTTTATTTAATATGTTTATATTCAGTGTGTTTGGAAATAATCAAATTCTTAATTCCTGAAATCAAATGTTTTCTATAATTCTCCTAGTTATCTGTTAATCACAGTTGGCGTTGTATACGTCAAGTCATTTCCTCAGTCCAGGAAAGATATTCTGAAAGATTTGGTAGAAATGTGCCGTGGTGTGCAGCATCCCTTGAGGGGTCTATTTCTTCGAAATTACCTTCTTCAGTGTACCAGAAATATCTTACCTGATGAAGGAGAGCCAACAGAGTAAGTGATTTTCTTTCTTGATTTACTTGTAATGTTTTTTCATTGTAGAATATATAAAAAGTATAGAAAAGTGTACAGAAATTTTAAAATATCAATAATTCTCCCACGCATAGTCAGCCACTGATAGCATTTTGTGTATAGATTTCCTCTGTGATAGAGAACTCCTTAAAATATGTGGTGTGATCCAAAATGTGCTCCATGTAAGTTATG
Organism: Propithecus coquereli; assembly: GCF_000956105.1. Taxonomy (NCBI): domain Eukaryota; kingdom Metazoa; phylum Chordata; class Mammalia; order Primates; family Indriidae; genus Propithecus; species Propithecus coquereli. Next base: position 310,214 of record NW_012150130.1, on the reverse strand, counting down.
TCTTTGGATTATCAGAACCTGATTTTTTCATTTAATATAATTGAGTATTTTTCTATTACATTAAATATTCTTTTAAAGTATGATTTTTAACACATGTTACATTTTGAAAATTGTATTTGTGGTGAAATAATGAAGTATGCTTAACTTTCGCCATGAGCCAGCTGGTTTTTATGGTTGTTTCTTGAATGTCTATCAGTTTTTATAATTTATGGACTGCTGGTTACACTGGAATGTAAATGATTTTAATTATGTGTGCACACAAGTTAGATATTACTCCAAAAAAGAAAAAACAAAAATCAGAGAGACTCCTTGTGTGACCAGTATTCCAGTATATGAGTCTACTGTACTTTTATCCCACAGCAATGTCAGTGGTCAGCAGGCTGTGGACTGGGTAACTGTTGATGTGACAGGTTCCAGACTGAAGCACTTAATTCCTTTCTTAAAAAGTTTATTCAGAACAAACTGAGAGGTATCAGTCTGCCAGACTTCAAGCTGTACTACCAGGCTATAGTAACTAAAACAGCTTGGTACTGGCACAAGAACAGAGACATTGACCTCTGGAACGTGACTGAGAATCCAGAGATGAAACCATCTGCATATGGTAATCTAATCTTTGACTAAAGCTGACAAAAACATACACTGGGGAAAAGAATCTCTTTTCAATAAATGGTGCTGGGAAAACTGGATAGCTACATGCGAAAGATTGAAACTGGACCCCCACCTCTCACCTCTCACAAAAATCAATTCAAGATGGATAACAGACTTAAACCTAAGGCATGAAACCTTAAGAATTCTAAATGAAGATGTTGGGAAG
>NW_012150130.1:274339-303155 GCF_000956105.1 Propithecus coquereli | reverse complement strand
TTTTTTTTTTTTTTTAACCTTTTTCAATTAAGGGAATTGCCTTAAAAACGCATCCAGTTGGCCCAAGATAGCGAGCTGGGGGAAGTAATTTGTCACTTTAAACTTGTGTCCTCTGCCTGGCATTTGTTTCCCTTGCAATCTGTTCCCCTTGAAATTTAACACGAAGCTGCTGAAGTTGAAAATGTATTTTTATAAAAACATTGGTGTATTACAGAGATAAGGAAATGCACAAAGGAGAGGGGTGGTAGTAAGTTGGTCCTGTAATTTAAATACTGTATAAATATTTTTCCAACTGTTCCTTTGCAGTGAAGAAACAACTGGCGATATCAGTGATTCCATGGATTTTGTACTACTCAACTTTGCAGAAATGAACAAGCTCTGGGTACGAATGCAACATCAGGGCCATAGCCGAGATAGAGAAAAAAGAGAACGAGAAAGACAAGAGCTGAGGATTTTAGTGGGAACAAATTTGGTGCGCCTCAGTCAGTTGGAAGGTGTAAATGTAGAACGTTACAAACAGGTTTGTATCTTTTCACTTGTCGTCTCTTCTTAAATTGGGAGATACTAACTAAATCTTATTTTTAAAATCAGTATTTTTGTTATTAATAAATAATACTACATTGCAAAACATTTTAAAATGGCTTTTTTTGGAGAAGACCTCAATAAACTGAAAGATAGATGCACTGTGTGGGAAGACTTAACGTTGTCAAGTTAGCAGTTTTCCTTAAATTGATCTAGAGATTCAGTGTGCTCTCAGTTAAAATCCCTGCAGGCTATTTTGTAGAAATCAACAAGCTGCTTCTAAAATTTATATAAAAAAACCAGAACAGCCACAATTTTGAAAAAAGAAGAACAAAGTTGGAGGACTGAGACAACTGGAATTCAAGATTTACTCTAAGAGCTGGGCATGGTGGTGGTCGCTTGTAGTCTCAGCTACTCAGGAGGCTGAGGCAGGAAGATCGCTTGAGCCCTCAGGTTACAGTTTGAGGTTACAGTAAGCAATGATGATGCCACTGCACTCCAGCCTGGGCAATAGAGTGAGACCCTGTCTCTTCAAAAAAAAAATTTTGCTCTAAAACTACAGTAAGTTCGTGTGATATTGGTGAAAAGGATAGACACATAAATCAATGGAGGGGAATAAAGCCAGGGATTGCCAAACTTTTCGTGTAAAGGACCAGACAGTAAGTCGTTTTTGGCTTTGTACGCCATACGGTCTACGATTAATAAATACTACAGGTATAAGTGCAAAAGTAGCCACAGTCCATGTGGAAGTGAATAGGCATGGCTGTGTTCCACTAAAACTTTGTTTGTAAAAACAAGCAGTGAGCTAGATTTGCCAATATCTGGATTAGATAATCCATATGTAGACCTGCATACATATGGTCAGTTATTTTTGTAAAAGTGCAAAGGCAACCTTTTCAACAAATGGTTCTGGGACAATTGGACATCTATATGCAAATGATTAAAAAAAAAAAAACCGAACCTTGACTTCCTTCATATTGTATAGAAAAACTCTAAAAATGGATCAGAGACCTAAATATAAAACGTAAAGTATTAGAAGAAAACAGAGGAAATGTTTACGACCTTGTATTAGACGAAGATTTCTGAAGACCCACAAAAAAGTATAAACCATACAGAAAAAAAAACTGATAAAATGGGCTTTGTTCTGACTTTTGCTAAGTAAAAACTTTTGCTAAGACTTTTTTTGTTTAAAAACATCTGTATAATTTTCAAGTTTAGAAATGAAGTATAGGTAAGAAAAATCTTAAGTAAGATTGTCAAGTTAGTAGTTCAAATATGTTGTTAAAGGAGTAGCTTAGGATTTTGAAAATATTTGAACTCTTACATGTTTTTTTTCCTTCTAGATTGTTTTGACTGGCATATTGGAGCAAGTTGTGAATTGTAGGGATGCTTTGGCTCAAGAATATCTCATGGAATGTATTATTCAGGTAGGTGGGAACATTTATTTCATTTTTTAAAAGGACTCAGTTTATCTTTCATTAAATTTCATTGTTTTGAAAAAATCTTTTTAGAGAATAGAAAATAAGCTTTCCTGAATAAAGATTTTTCTTGTCTCCAACTAATAACTTGGTCTTTGTATTGATGTGTTTTTTTTCCTCAAAAATACAGGAAAGTGTAATCTCTGAGTTTCCTAGGTCTTACTAGCTTTAGTTTAATTTTAGATGTACTTTGGTTAGTGGAATATTTCTATCTGGGTTTATGTTTAGAGAGGCTCAAAAATAGTGTATTTGAGTTGAATTGTATGAGATTAAAATGGTTTTTTCTACATATGTGAACTTTAAATACCATACGTGAGTTCTGAATATTACTGGAAATGCTTTTACTGATAATCCGTCAATTATTTGATTTTCAGGTTTTCCCTGATGAGTTCCACCTCCAGACTTTGAATCCTTTTCTTCGGGCCTGTGCCGAATTACACCAAAATGTAAATGTGAAAAACATAATCATTGCTCTAATTGATAGGTAAGACCTTCCAACACTGGAGGGTAAATGCTCTGACTTGGGAATGACGAATAAGCCTTGTTTGTGAATTACTTGTTTCTTTATATCTTCATAATATCAGTGATTTTAATGTAATTATACTATAAATAATTTAGCTCTGTGAGTGTGGGTATGCCTAGGTTAGGCATGAAAGAGATTTAGCTTTTAATTGTGCAGGAGGCATGGAGATAATGAGTTTTTTTTTCTTTTTTAATTGTTTTTTTTTTTAAGGTTAGTCAAGTGCAGTAGTGAGGAGGGGGGCAAGTAGTAGAACAAGGAGTTCAATCTGTAACTGACTGTGAACAATCAAGTGAGATAAGTCACTACCTTCGGACCAGCCAAGATAATGAATTTTTTTTTTTTTTTTTTGAGACAGAGTCTCACTTTGTTGCCCTGGCTAGAGTGAGTGCCGTGGCGTCAGCCTGGGTCACAGCAACCTCAGACTCCTGGGCTCAAGCAATCCTACTGCCTCAGCCTCCCAAGTAGCTGGAACTACAGGCATGCGCCACCATGCCCAGCTAATTTTTTCTATATATTTTTAGCTGTCCAATTAATTTCTTTCTATTTTTGGTAGAGACGGGGGTCTCGCTCTTGCTCAGGCTGGTCTCGAACTCCTGAGCTCAAACGATCCGCCTGCCTCGGCCTCCCAGAGTGCTAGGATTACAGGCATGAACCACCGCGCCTGGCCGATAATGAATTTTTAATCTATGCACTTCATTGACATTTAAAGACATTGTTGTACAGAACCATTATTTAAATCTTACAAATCTAGAGATCACTGAAGAACCAAATTTGGTTTTTTACCATGATGTAAGCTATCTTTCTGTGGGAACTGATTTAATTTAGAGTTTATCAAGTAGCCATAAGATACAGATGATTAAGAATGTTCAAATAATCACCCTATCATCACGTTTTCTTAAAGAAGAATTTTTAAGTATCAAATATGTTTAGTGCATCCCCTTTAAATTTTATTTTCTCAGCCATTGGTCTTACTTGGTTAAAAATATAAAACTTGGGGCTAGGTATAGTGGCTGATGCCTATAATCCCAGCACTTTGGGAGGCAGAGGCGGGAGGATCACTTGAGGCCAGGAGTTCAAGACCAGCCTGGGCAACATAATGAGACCCCCGTCTACACAAAAAAAGTAATAAGAAAATTAGCCAGGTCTAGTGCCACATGCCTGTACTCCTAGCTACTCGGGAGGATAAGGAGGGAAGATCACTTGAGCCCAAGAGTTTGCGGCTGCAGTAAGCTATGATGACACCACTGCACTCCAGCCTGCGCAACAGAGAGAGACCCTGTCTCAAAAAAAAAAAAACCCAAAAAACTTGGCCTTCGATAATGGCTTTAACGAGTGACTTCTTAGCAACCATGCTGTGTGGTAGTACATAACATCTGTCATACTTGTGAACATTGTCATGAAACCGGAAACGGAAGCGAAGATTTATTTCTGCAAATACCTTTTCTTATTTTTTTAACTATGTAATTAAATTATTGGTTCTAAAGTATGAGAATTTATATAACAGACTTCTCCAAATTATCAGCTCAGTTCTAGGCAGCAAAGTTACATGCTTATTGGGCCTGCCCTTACAGGAAGCTAGAAACTGGATTTTCCCATGTTGGATAGAATGTCATTTAGCCATCGCTGTCGGTAGTGACTCTTAAATGTAGATGCAGCTGTGACCCTGACAAACACATAATAATAATGGAACAGACATTATTTTGAATAGTTTAAGATGTGGGACATAAAAGTTAACTTTATTACTTTTGGAATTAGTTGTGTTTTAAACTTTACAATAGTAGTAATGCAGAATCTTAAAATAGTCTATGTACTTTTATTTTTTAAAGATTATTTGTTTAAATCATGGCTGTTGAATACACTTGTCACTTCAATGTATTTCTCTCCATATTTCCTTAATTAGGCTTCAAAGAGTTTTTAAATTGGCCTCTGAAAGTCTGTTCAGTGCGGCATGAAGGAGGAGAGCCTGTGTGAGGAGCCATCGTTGGCAAAGCCGTGTAGTTAGCGATGAATTGAGGGAAGGGTCAACTACACACACCGTGTTCCTTTAAAACCTTTTTACTGTTCTAGGAGAAATACACTCGTATAAAATACAGAAAAGCAGTAAAGAATAAAATGTCATCCATGGTCCCACTACTCAAATCCCTATATCTTTTAAAATAAAGATTGTTTGCTTTTTTAGATTAGCTTTATTTGCTCACCGTGAAGATGGACCTGGAATCCCAGCAGATATTAAACTATTTGACATATTTTCACAGCAGGTGGCTACAGTGATACAGGTGTGTATAGCTTTTCTCCTAAGTTCTCAAAACTTTGAAATTTCTTTGCTGGTAGATCCTTTTGTAATTGTTTAAAATAAATTGTGTGGTTTTCTAAACATTCCAGTCGAGACAAGACATGCCTTCAGAGGATGTTGTATCTTTACAAGTCTCTCTCATTAATCTTGCCATGAAATGTTACCCTGATCGTGTGGACTATGTTGATAAAGTTCTAGAAACAACAGTGGAGATATTCAATAAGCTCAACCTTGAACAGTAAGTCAAAGTTATATTTTTGTGAAAATCTTCATAGAGCACTTTTTTTGTCCCAGATTTGTTTCTCTTAGTTGTTTTTTGAAAAGTTAGCATTTGTCTTGTTTTAAGCGTGTATTAAGATTGTCATACTTGGCACCGAATCAGGGCAGAAAGTGGTTACCAATTACTTGGTTATGTACCTTAATGAAGGAATGAGTTCTTTCTGAACTCATGGGCCATAGGCAGTCTTCAGGGACCAATGTCTCCAATTCAGACCCCTTTTTTGTATATGAATGAGCTTGTTTTTAAACTGGTTAAGGAAACTTCATCAAGCAGTATTTCCATAAGAAGTAGTTTCCTACAGATGAGTAAATTGTGAAAAATTAGGGGAATATGTATATTTAAGGTGCAGAATTAGATTGTTTTAAACATTTTTTTGTTTTGTATTTTTAGCTTTGAAAGTATAATGTGCTGTTTCCTACTTGAAGCTTCCTCAGCTATTCCGTCCTAGACCTGTGGCATCCTCTGTGGCCCCTGTGGGCAGTTCCCATCCTGTTGCCTTTCCTGGCGGTTCCCTTTGTGTCCCATTCCCCACTGCTCTGGACTTGGGTCCCACCAGGCCCCCTTCTTTTCTCGTTGTTATTCAGAATTTCACCTCATGTCATCTTTCTCCTTTCCATCTCCCTTCCAGTGGTTCAGCTGCATCAGGAAAATTTCTTCTTCTTCTTTTTTTGTCTTTTTATTACCATTTTTCTTTTGGTCATTCCCATTTTTCTGTGAACTGGAAAGGAGTCCAGATCTTGAATGATGAGTATGAGAGAAAATGAACAAGTGTGAGAGAAAATTAAGTGATATCTTCCCCCAGTAAGTGAGTTTTAAAGTAAAAGTAGACAAAATAATTAGAAATACCAATCTCTAAAGAGGTTATAATAAATGCCCACATATGCCTCAGTGTCCACAGAATGCTCCCACAAACTATTACTACCTTAAATTCAACCTGCTTTTTCTTAATAACTAACATCTGGCACAGAAGATCCAGTGTATGTATTTTTCTATTCTGTTGAATTCTTGGTTTTGCATGGATTTTTTTTCTACTTATTTTCATCATGAACATGCAAATAGTGTTGGCTGCTCTAGGAACCAAACTACTACTTAAAATACTTTCCTTAGAAATGTTGTCAAATTCTAGATAATCATCTTAACTACAACTTTACAACCTGTTCATGAGCTGGAGATGATATCTTATTTTGTATCAATAGAACAATAATAGATGAATAAACGTGTGTGTTTAGACAGCCATCTTTATCTTCTTGGAAGGAGATCATTGGAATATTCTGGAGTGTTGTGATTCACTTGACCCATTTCCTTTAATGTGTAAATGAAAAATTTCAAATACTTATGAAACAAGTGCTATTTGTATGTATAGAAAGTTAATTGTATTCATTAAAGGGCTGCTGTTTTTCTTTTTGTAGTATTGCTACCAGTAGTGCAGTTTCAAAGGAGCTCACCAGACTTTTGAAGATACCTGTTGACACTTACAACAATATTTTAACAGTCTTGAAATTAAAACATTTTCACCCACTCTTTGAGTACTTTGACTATGAGTCCAGAAAGAGCATGAGTTGTTATGTACTTAGTAATGTTCTGGATTATAACACAGAAATTGTCTCTCAAGACCAGGTAAGAGAATACCTACATGCTATTTTAGGGGAAACCTAGACAGTTGAGGTGGGCAGGAGGGGTAATTCACTACTAAAGAAAAGTTACAAGTAGCTTATTCATTATATAAGTTAGAAAATTGGAGATGTATAAAGAAGAATTATAAAACACAATCCCACCAGAAAGTGAATAACCACTGTTAATTAACATTTGGTGCATCTCTTTCCACATTTTTGTCCATATATGTGTGTATTGACATGCATGTATTGACTTTATCAAAAAAAAGAATTATCTTCCTGAAACTATTTTGTAACTTACAGAGCTGGAAACTTTTTATTTTTTTGGAAACACTTGTGATATGGCTTTATATACTGATGGTTTCACCTAAGTGGGTTTCTTGTGTCTCTCATGTTGTAGGTGGATTCCATAATGAATTTGGTGTCCACATTGATTCAAGATCAGCCAGATCAACCTGTAGAAGACCCTGATCCAGAAGACTTTGCTGATGAGCAGAGCCTTGTGGGCCGATTCATTCATCTTTTGCGATCTGAGGACCCTGATCAGCAGTACTTGGTATGAGTTAACTCTTGTTATAACCCTTCATCAGCTCCTAGTGGAATCACCACATATAGAAGTGCTTAAAGTGGTTTAATTCGACTTTTGGTCTTAGAAGATTTTGAAAGAATTGAAACTGAATTAAAGATTCATGGCATAATTTGTATAATTGTTTGTAAACTTATAAAGAATGTACAGAACAAGTCAGTTGCTCTAATTTCTTTTGAAGACTTCTTGAGAATTGCAGAAAAGCCTGTCTCTTAATTAGGTGTCTACTGTAATTATTCTATGTTCATTTTCTTTCTGAACTGTATTGCTTTTAGAAATGTTTAGTTGCTTATTATTGTAAACTTTAAAACATAAGAAACATAATCCTTATTCAATTTTATTTATTTTTCCAAGTTTTCCAAATATAAGTTGTATTTGTTGGTCACATTGAAAATGTGTGGAAGATTTTAAAATTCAGTTTGCCTTTTCCTTAACCCTTTTTTCCTGATAAAGAACAAACAGATGAGGTTCTCTCTTTCTTTACCATTAGGCCTCAATAAGTCTTTGTGAAATAAAGAAAACATGTTGCCTGAGTGGGGGTATTGGATCCTGGATAATTTATTTTAATGAAGGGTAGCATGGTTGGCTGCTTAATTATTGTTTGGAAAAGTAGTTTACCCATTGTGGGATGCATAAGGCTTTTGGGTTGCTATGATGAAAAACACCTTTCCTTATGGATATGTCCTGACTATCTCCCTCTGTTGACTTTCTTTGTCGTAGTTGACACTCTTGTGCTCCTTCATAATCAATGTGAAATAAGAGGCTGACTTCTGTTGTTAGTATGACAGTCTGTGACTTGGCTTAGTAACAGACATTCCAAGCCCTGTGGTATCATGTTCTGTGAGCTGTGTGATCTGCACACAATGACCGTCTGAGTGGTCAAGTATTTTAACCGATTCTCTCATATTTCTGTTTGAGATTGTTTGTATTGGTGCGTTTGTATTTTCATTTTCTGTTGCATACCAAATATAGTGGTTAGGAAGTGTGCCTTCCACATGTATACGGCTGATTAGTAATTCCCATGTGCAGAGACATTTAAGGACAGGATCATTAGCTCTCTTACCCATCTATTACAGCAGAGAAATTCACAAAACCTGAATATGTCACATCTTGTGTCACACATACTAAAAAGTATTTTATGAATTCTGTGATTTTCTTGTCTATTTCTTTTTTTTCCTGAAATAATGATATTTTTTCAGAAACAGCCATGTTTCATGATGCTTTTTTTAGAGTGCATTGGCATTTGCCTTGATTTAAGTGATCTTAATATTTTTCTGAATAAGGAGGTATGATATACCAGCAATATGCATATAGCTGTTTTTTGTCATAACAATAGTTAACATTTTCTGAGCATATGCCTTGTGCTAGGTACTGGTAACAGGTCATATGTGTTATTTAATCTTCCCAGCAACCTACAAGAAGTATACTACCCCATTTTGCAAATGAAGCTTGGTCATTGTGGCTAAGAGAAGGTAAATAGTAAATAATTTGCCCGGAGTCACACAGTTAGTAAGTATTAGAATCCTTTTAAATGTGATTCTGTCTTACTTGAGAGCCTGCATTCTTAAGAACAAAGTACCTGGGTGTATAAAAATACAATTAACTGTATCTACTTCTAACTAGCCACCTTGGCCAGGTTGCACAACGTGTCTAAACCTCAGGCTTCCCCATTCGTCTCTAGGGTGATTGTGGTAACTTGAGGAGACAAATACATAAAGTACCTGTCGTGAAGCCTGGTACATTGTCCATGTTCACAAAATGGTAGCAATGATGATTGGAACTCCCACTTCGTTTTATAAGTAATTAATCATAGTATGGAAAAGATTTTTTAAAGTTTTTTTTTTTTTTTTTTGGTCAGATTTTAAACACAGCACGAAAACATTTTGGAGCTGGTGGGAATCAGCGAATTCGCTTCACACTGCCACCTTTGGTATTCGCAGCGTACCAGCTGGCTTTTCGATACAAAGAGAATTCTAAAGTGGTGGGTTTACTTTTAGTATGTCGTTACTACTTTCTCTTTTTCCTTACTGTGTGTATGTTAGTTTTATATTATAGAAAGTTTCAAACATACAAAAATAGACAGTGGTATAATAAAATTCCATTTTCAGTAACTCTCAATTTGTGTTAAGTGTTCCTAACATGTTGGTGGATCACATATTAGCTGAGGGATCACATAAAAACACTTAGAAATGAAGGATTAAAACAGTTTAAATTTATGCTGCAACTTTTTCCTAGATTCTAATTCAGGTTAGCTTTGCTTAATGAAAGGACCTGGCATTGCGTAGTCATTTCTGTCTAAAAGAATGTAATTGAATAATGTCATGAGTTATATACAATATTTTATGAACTTGTTTCTTTCTCAAACAGAATCATGGCTTAAGTCTTCAGTGGTGTAGTTTTGAAGAAAATACCTCAATCCGATGTATCTGAAAGTTGGACAGCTAGGTTTATGTTAAGGAACGAACCTTAGTAAATTTAATTTTCTAATAATGTAGAAAACATTTATTCTGTAGACCTACCAGGATGACATAGCACCTTTGGCCAATTTTTATAAGGCCAGTTTCTCATTCACTCTCTATTCTATCATTTTAATGGATAATTACTTGTGAACATAACAATAAAAATAGCAACTAGCCTATATTACAAAGCTATAGTGATTAAAATCGTATGGTACCAGCATAAAAACAGACATATAAACCAACACATGAGAATAGTGTCCAGAAATAAACCCATTCATATGCTGTAAACTAATCTTTGATAAGGGTGCTAGGAATATACAATGGGGAAATGACAGTCTCTTCAATAAATGGTATTGAGAAAACTGTATATCCACATGCAAAAGAATGGAATTAGACCCTTACCCTACACTGTACACAATAATGAACTTGGAAATTGATTGAAGACTTACATATAAGACCTGAATCTATAAAACTAAAAGAAAACATGGGGAAAGACCTCCTTGATTGATCTTGGTAATGATTCTTTTGATTTGACACCAAAAACACAGGCAGCAAAAGCAAAAGTAAGCAAGTGGGACTACATCAAACTACCTTTTGTACAGCAAAGGAAACAGTCAGCAGATTGATGAAACAACCTGTGGAATAGGAGGAAATATTTGTAAACCATACATCTGATAAAGGGTTAATATCCAAAATATATAAGGAACTCAATAGCAAGAGAACAAATAACTTGATTAAAAAATGGACAAAGGATCTGTGTAGGCATTTTTTCAAAGAAAATATACAAATAGCCAACAGGTATATGAAAAGGTGCTCAGCATCACTAATTATCAGCCAGGCGTGGTGGCTCACGCCTGTAATGGCACTCTAGCCCGGGCGACAGAGTAAGACTCTGTCTCAAAAAAAAAGATAACAAATGTTGCTGAGGCTGTAGATAGAGAAACAGGAATTCTTTTTTTTTAGACAGAGTGTTGCTCTGTCATCTGTGCTAGAGTGCCGAGGCGTTAGCCTAGCTCACAGCAACCTCAAACCTCAAACTCCTGGGGTCGAGCGATCCTGCCTCAGCCTCCCACGTAGCTGCGACTACAGGCACGCGCCACCGTGCCCGGCTAATTTTTTCTATATATTTTTAGTTGTCCAGCTAATTTCTTTTCTATATTTTTAGTAGAGACGGGGTCTCGCTCTTGCTCAGGCTGGTCTCGAACTCCTGAGCTCAAAGGATCCGCCCGCCTCGGCCTCCCAGAGAGTTAGGATTACAGGCGTGAGCCACTGCTCCTGGTTCAAATGGATTTTTTGAGAGGACATCTTCTTGATTTATTTGCATACTCCATAAGTGAGACAGAGAAGTAAAGTGACAGGAAAACTGTAAGCTTAACTTAGCGCTTTCACTGTTTTGTTCTATTAGAAGCTTTAAATAAAATGGATATTCTTGAGCAAGTTAATTTTGAACTTAAGGTAACTTAAAATGTTTTCTTGTTTTAGGATGACAAATGGGAAAAGAAATGCCAGAAGATTTTTTCATTTGCTCACCAGACTATCAGTGCTTTGATCAAAGCAGAGCTGGCAGAATTGCCCTTAAGACTTTTTCTTCAAGGAGCGCTGGCTGCTGGAGAAATTGGTTTCGAAAATCATGAAACAGTAGCATATGAATTTATGTCCCAGGTGGTGATCTGTTCTCTTTTCTGGGTTGTCTGGTCAGTTTGCTAAGTTCAAACACTTGTTTGTAGTTGCGGTGGTAGTGCGTGTGGATTTACTCTTTTCACTGAACATGGAACTACTGCTCTCCCCCATCGCGGACCCTGTGATATTGTAGTCGTTGACTGGCGTGGAGCAGCAAAACTGATCAGCTCTGGGTGCTAATGAAATCTAAGATTTCCAAGTGGGTCATGGCAAAAGTGTTTCATGGAAAAAAGGGCAATTCAAGGCAATTCAACTCTGGGTTACATAAATTTGAAAGGAGTTTCTTTCTTTCTTCCTTTTTTTAAATGGTGGAATTTCACTATTTCCCAGGCTGCATTAGAATGCATGGGCTCAAGTAATCCTCCCGCTTCAGCCTCCCACGTAGCTGGGACTACAGGTGCCTGTCATCGCACCTGGCTCTGAAACAGGTTTCTTTATTGCAACTTGTCGGTATTTTTACCATTTCTGCTGTGTCTTGTGCCTCTCCAAGAGAGGACACAGCGTGTTCTGATATGAAGGAACTGCAGAACATCTCACAGGATGGGGCTTTGGTGGAAAGCACTGTGGAAAACACTTAAGTAGTAGATGGTTGGTCCCTAAAAGTCCTTTCTGCTTTATGTCCACTAGGCATTTTCTCTGTATGAAGATGAAATCAGTGATTCCAAAGCACAGCTGGCCGCCATCACCTTGATCATTGGTACTTTTGAAAGGATGAAGTGCTTCAGTGAAGAGAATCATGAGCCCTTGAGGACTCAGTGTGCGCTTGCTGCATCCAAACTTCTGAAGAAACCCGATCAGGGCAGAGCCGTGAGCACCTGTGCACATCTCTTCTGGTCTGGCAGAAACACAGACAAAAATGGGGAGGAGGTAAGGCCACTGTAGGAGACTGGATCATTAACAGGACTGGTTGCCATGGCCTTGTGCTCTGGAGGTGAAACACTTGGGGTGCTTGGAAATCTGACAGAGAAAATTGCTTTGTTTTGTTAAAAGAAACGAAGTGGGCCGTAATGTGTGGAGTCTCCTCCTGTGGGAAAGCCTCCTCTCTGAGGGTGTCGCAGCATAGCCTGTTTATACCACTACCTGTTTTTTTTTTTGCAGCTGTGTATTTAAAGAAAGAAGAATAAAGAGGATTTAAATTTGTTGTGTCCCTTTAAAACACAAAAGAGCACTGTAATGTTGCGTTTATTTGTATGCAAATGGCACGTGTGTGGTTCATTAATCTCTGCACTATCTCCCTGCCCTTTTATTTTAAGCTTCACGGAGGCAAGAGGGTGATGGAGTGCCTAAAGAAAGCTCTAAAAATAGCAAATCAGTGCATGGACCCCTCTCTACAAGTGCAGCTTTTTATAGAAATTCTGAACAGATATATCTATTTTTATGAAAAGGAAAATGATGCGGTGAGTGAATTCATAATGTATGTTAGCGAACTAATACTCTCCCTTCCTGCTCTTCAGAGATTTGATGCGAACAAAAATTTATCATTCTGATACTTTGTGTTTTGTCTACAAGGGCAGAGTTTACAAGTCCACCTACTGGTTTCTTTCATTCTCCAAAAGCCTTTTCTGTCTACATAGATATGTCACTCTAATTGAAGAACTAGTGTGTGCCAGAAAATTCTCATCTCTTTTGCTTAGGAATATTGTAAAAAATAATCACTATCCATTTGAAAAATACAAAATAATTTGCAAGTGCTAAGTAGTGGGCTGATTTGTCACCATGGACTAGTTTAGGATAATTCCTAAATGCATTATTCTTTGAGCAGTGCAGTCTTGGTCAAGATTTGCAGGTTAAATAATTTGCTTGATCCTGTTTTTTTTTTTTTCCTGAATGAATAGTCAATAGTTGTTCCTCACATCAGGAATCATGTTCTCATCTTTGTTTTTTCATAATTACTAAGTAATTGATGAGAGTAACACAAGCTCCTCAAAACAGTGTTATTAAATTATCTTATTTTTTGTGGTACATCATTGATCATGAAATTGTACATATTCTTTTGTAGGTAACAATTCAGGTTTTAAATCAGCTTATCCAAAAGATCCGAGAAGACCTCCCAAATCTTGAGTCGAGTGAAGAAACAGAGCAGATTAACAAACATTTTCATAACACGCTGGAGCATTTGCGCTTGAGGCGGGAGTCACCAGAATCTGAGGGGCCAATTTATGAAGGTCTCATCCTCTGAAAAGGAACCAGCTCACCATACTCCTTTCCATGTGTATTCGGTTTTATTATACTAGGTTTCCCGTCCATAGATTGTGCCTTTCAGAAATGCTGAGGTAGGTTTCCCGTATCTTAACCTGTGCTGTGTTTTACCCAGCACCTCCGACATCACCTTCAGGACCTTAATAAAGTTATTCACTTCATAAGTGTTCAGGTCTGTCTGCTGAACAGACAGTAGCATGACTGATCTGCTATTTAAAATTCCTGTGATCTGTAAAAACAAATACAAAAACCACTTATCTCGGCTATTAATGAAGCTCTCCTTCCTTTTTTTCTGTTTTGTTTCATTGTTGGTTGGTGTTTTCTTCATTACTGGGGAGTACTAACCCAAAAGTGTCTGTCTCTTTGTTCTCTAGTCCAATTTGAGATTAAGTTAGCAGAAAGGAATACCATGTGAAATTCAGCTTGGGCTTTTCCCTAATGCAACATAAGGCCACGTGTACTATTTTCCCTAAAACTAGAATATGTTAATGCATGTCTGAGAATCTTAAAGTACCATGGTCAAAACGAGAAGCTATATTTTGCATATTCGGACTCAACCGTCTATTAAGAACTTAACGTCCTCTGGTCATACTTATCAAAATAATTTGGTTCTAAATAGTATAAAATTGAAAATGTGACCTTATTTATGTACAACATTCATTATTGTAAATTTAGAGGGAAATGCATCACAATTATCATGTTTTTTGTTGTTTTTTTTTGCACCAGTGAAACAATAAAGTTGCTCTTAACAATTTTGGAACTTTTTTTTCTTTCATACTATCTCAACTGATAAAAGGAGCTGTTAGAATCCTGTGGTATTTAATAGACATTCTCATACGCTCGCGGAGCTCACGCGTTCAACTCCAGCTTCAAACACTCACTGAACGAGGCGCCGTCGTGCTCTTTTGTCATTTACACCCATTCGCTTTCCTCAGCCTCACCCTGCTTTCCCTAAGGTGTGATGAATCCACATAAACTCCCAAAGGCTCACCACCTGTATTATTTGTCTACCGTGTAACAAATTATCCCAAAACTTGGTGTCTTAAAACAAGCATTTACCTCACAGTCCTCTAGATCAGGAATTTGGGGGCAGCTTAACTGGTGGTTGTGGCTCAGGGTGTGGCAGAAGGTTGCAGATGAGATCTTGGCTGAGGCCGCGGGCGTCCGAGTTTGACTGGGGCTGACTCCTGAGCTCGCTCATGTTAGCCAGAGGCCGCAGTTCCTCTCCTCGAGGGTCTTCCCATAGGGTGGCTTGAGTGTCCTCACAACGTGGTAGCTGGCTTCCCCGGAGTGCGTGATCTGAAAGAGAGCAAGGAGGAAACCACAATGCCTTTTTAAGACATAACCGTGGAAGCAACACTATCATTTTGGCCTTATTCTGTTAGAAGGGAGTCACTAAGTCCAGTCCATACTCAACGGTCAGGGAAATTAAGTTTCACCTTGTGAAGGGAGAAGTGGCAAAGAATTTACAGACATTTTTAAATGACTGTCACTTAACACCTCCCCATCTGCCCTCCCATTGCTAGATTGGGAGGGCATTTCTAAATGACATATCACCTAACACCCCACCATCTGTACTTGTTAGGTTTTACATGAATAAATGTTTCCAGAGTGATAAAATCAGTACCATTAAAATCTATCATGCTCAGCCTTCCTGTGGTCTTAGTCCAGCAAAGCCCTTTCTGTTCTTTGCAAGTGTGAATTTATCCTTTATAAACTTGATTATGGATTAAAGGTTGACATGTCCATTTTATTTACATGTTATGTAAAATGAAGCTAGAAAAGTAAAAAATACATGACTTGAGAATACTTGAATTTGAGCTCAATTGGAGAGGATGGGTCAGAGGTACAGGGTATAAAGTATCTCATTTTCTGGGTTGACGTAAAGAGACCAGATTTAAAAAACAAAGGGAACCAAAGTGCTGCTAATACAGATTTCTTTATTCAACAAAAATTGAGCACCTACTATATGCCACATAGGCACTGAATATAAAGATGAACAAGATACCGTCGCTAGTTTCAAGAATTTTAGTGTGGTGCGAAGATAGACCCATGGTTACAGAATATGATAAGGGCATGTCCAGCAGAGCACTGAAGAAGGGCTTTTGGGGACTGGGGTGTTGGGGAAGTCCTGGAGAGAGTTGTATGAATTCTCAGGGAACTTCGAATCCAATTTTCCATTTAGCCTTGTGACGCCGATACTTGACCTGCAGCCCCATATTTAACAGGTATGATCCATGGACTGAGCAAGTTAAACTCTTGCTTGTCTGTAATGAAATAAATATTTTTAAAAATTGACTTAGGGCCGGGCGCGGTGGCTCACGCCTGTAATCCTAGCACTCTGGGAGGCCGAGGCGGGAGGATCGCTCAAGGTCAGGAGTTCGAGACCAGCCTGAGCAAGAGTGAGACCCCGTCTCTACTAAAATTACAAAGAAATTAGCTGGTCAACTAAAAATATATAGAAAAAATTAGCCGGGCATGGTGGCGCTGCCTGTAGTCCCAGCTACTCGGGAGGCTGAGGCAGGAGGATTACTTGAGCCCAGGAGTTTGAGGTTGTTGCGAGCCAGGCTCAGGCTACGGCACTCTAGCCCGAGCAACAGAGTGAGACTCTGTCGCAAAAAAAAAAAAGGAAGAAAAGAAAAAAATTAGCCGGGCGTGGTGGTGCATGCCTGTAGTCCCAGCTACTCTGGAGGCTGAGGCAGGAGGATCGCTGGCTTCCAGGAGTTTGAGGTTGCTGTGAGTTATGATGACGCCACAGCACTCTAGCCTAGGCAACACAGTGAGACTCTGCCTCAAAAATAAAAAAAAAAAAAAATTGACTTAGCATTTAAAAACTTTTGTAGCAATTTGATAGAGTAATTTTACATCTATTAAATGTCATGATAAAATTTGGGTTTGTGTTTTGTATGTCTTCTACCACCCTTTTTCTAATAATTTTTATTTTATCTTACAAAAAAGTACCTGTCCTTAATAGATGGGGCGGTGCGGGGGGCGGGAATCCTTCACAGCTAGATAGAAGCACCGAACCAGGGCAGGTTTGGTGCTGAATGGCATTAAATTCCAAGGCTAGGGGTCAGTCACAGGGGGACAAATATAAGAAGATCTGAGTTGGATGAGAGATGCCTTCTGTGTTAGGACTGCCTATCCTCCCCTTCCTGCCTCCACTCAGGAAACCAGTGATTCCACGAGCCCAGATGATTGCTTCTTGACCTGGAAATTCATGCTTCTGACTGGTTCTCAAGCCCTAAGCTTGGTGGTCAGCAGGTTAATGAGCTGTGATACCTCCCTTCCCATTAAGGGCCCTGGCTAGGCTGTAAGTTGCTATTTGCAGCTAAAAGAGGGTGATGTTTGACTTCATCAGGCACTGCAGTGTATGCCCTTCAAAGGAGAATGACAGTGGCTGTAGCACCGTTCATGTGCAGCTCTCAGAGCCATTGAGAATATGACACCCCACAAAGCATAAAGGTACCATCATAGGCAGTGAGAGGGGATTTAAACACAAAGTCTAGACTCCGGAGGGCTCTTCATTACCTTTGCTCTCTCGTTCTGAGAATCCAAGGTAATAAGGCTCAAGCAGAATGGAGTTGAAAGGATTTCCCGACAGAACTGTCTTTGATGGTGGGAATTCCAGACCACGTGATGTAAATGAAAGTGGGGAAATCTGGAGACCGAGGCCTTCCTATGGGGACATGCTGGGGATGGACAACAGACTCGGATTCAGTTGCCAATATACACATTTCGCGCACGCTTGAGCGTGATTAAAGAAAAACATTTCCTGGCTTGTAATTCAAAACAAGTCATTTGAAAGTGGGCTGGGGTAGATCTTACGACTATCCGCCCCTCTAGGTCACCCTGCAGTGTGCAACAAAACTGGGTCCACCCTTCCAAAATCTCCGGAGGCATCAGAAATGTCTCCCTATAATGAAGTAAAATCTTAGGCTGTGATTTATATCCATTTTTCACTCAGCAGAGAGAACTAAATGCAAATACAAAGAAACGTTTGGAGCTTCAGGACAATGAGGTAGAATCCTTTGCATTTGAAAGGAGCACTTCTGTCTGGTATGTTTTTGTAAATGGAAAATGTAATATCTGGTAGGTTTTGTAAAACTGGCTTCTACCATTCTTTTTTCAAGCCTGTTACCTTTAATTCTATACACACAAAGGTGCTGGGATACTGTCATATATTAGTACAAACAAAAGGGTTGAATGTACTTAAACTGATGAGACTTATCAAGGAATAAAATGGACTGAATAGGATATGTGTACAAATTTGGTAAAATTAATATAAACTTGAGCCGTAGTGATTTTAAGCCTTAAACAGGATGTCTCCCCAGGAGATGAGGTACTACAAAATTATTTTTCTCAACCATTTTTATCTTCCTACACATCCCCTGGACCAATGCTTTTTAAACTTTACTAAACATACTAATTACTCAGGGATCTTGTTAAAATGCAGATTCTAGAATTCAGCAAATCTGGGGTGGGACCAGAGATTCCATTTCTAATAAGCTCCCAGGTAAACCCCATGCTGCTGATCCAGGGACCATTCTTTGAATGCCAAAGCCCTAGACAATTCCAAAGACAACATTTTCAAGATACTTGCAGGAACTTGTTTCTTATGTGGGTTCCATGATTCCCTGTGGCAAAGGTGACGTGGGCGGCAGTGCTCTACAGAAGTGTTATGACTACCTTGACTTCACGTAGTACAAGGGGTTTAGGCGTCTGGTACAAGAGACATTTCTGTCACACGTACATATGGGGGTGGGCCTTGGCCGTTCCAGGGCAAAACAATTGATGAACATTTTTCTGGAACTCAGGTGGCAGAGTGGGTACAGAATAGGGTTGATAACCAAATTCAGCTAGAGGAGCCAGAAGGATGTCTCATAGAGGGAGTGCTAGACACTTGTCCCATGGCTGGCAGCTTGGATGATCATGAGCAGAGTGCAGGGAGCCCAGCACAGGAAAAACACACATGATGATGGCCAGTGACTTGGCCATCCTGGGAGAGCCACAGGTGACTGGCCACAGTGCTGGAGAGGTCCAGCTGCCTCCAGCCACTGCAGACACTCTTGCTGGCCCTGTCGTGGTTCTGCCACTGCAGTGCTACTTTGGCTGTGAGGCCCTTTTGCAAGAAGTGGTAAATCTTGAGTCCCGGAGATGTCCAAGGAAAGACCTTTGTACCTGGGGGAGAGGCCCTGGTCTCTTCCTGCTCCTCCTCTCAGCTGTTTTAACAAAAAATAAGACGTGTTTCTTTTTTCTCCCTTGGAGGTTCGTCTCCAAGCCATCGTGGCTGGGAGCAATGTCATTCTTCAGGGAGGTGCGCTTGTGAATGTTGATACAGATGCTCAAGTTGAAGTAAGGGACACTGGTGAAGAGTAAAGAAGATTCAGTGGTGGAGGCTGTCCAGAATTACCATCCTAGAACTCGGCATAGCACTGCCCCAGGGCAGAACGCTCCTTTTGGCCACATACTCCCAGCTGATGATGGCAGGCCAGTGGAGGGGAACAGTGCCACTCGCGTCACCACTATCTTGAAGATGTCATTCCTGGTCATGCCCTTCTGAGCCCTGTAAGTCATTTTGATGGAAACAGCAGGGAAGGTTGAGGCAGCTCCACCCACCGAGGCTGGTAGAGCAAGATGCCAACGAGGCCGAGTATTAGTTAGTAACATGGCCAGCGTTTGGGGTGTAAAAAGAAAATAAAAATCTCGGGACCCCTCCCCCCAACTCCTTATGCAAAAGAGAAGGTGAAGGCCTCAGGCACCTGTAAAAGACTGGTCCCCCAGATCATTCATTACGCATGTTCCTTGATGGCCTCCCATGAGCAAGGACATGCAAAGTGTAACTGTAGGTCTGCTGGTTATATGTAAAGTCTGTTCTGGGCCGGGCACGGTGGCTCATACCTGTGATCCTAGCACTCTGAGACACTGAGGCTGACAAATCGTTTGAGCTCAGGAGTTCGAGACCAGCCTGAGCAAGAGTGAGACCCTGCCTCTACTAAAAAAAAAAAAAATAGAAAAGACAACAACTAAAAATATATAGAAAAAATTAGCCAGGCATGGTGGCGCATCCCTGTAGTCCCAGCCCCTTGGGAGGCTGAGGGAGCAGGATTGCTTGAGCCCAAGAGTTTGAGGTTGCTGTGAGCTAGGCTGATGCCACGGCGCTCTAGCCCAGGTGACAGAACGAGACTCTGTCTCAAAAAAACAAAAAAAAGAAAGAAGGGCCGGGCACGGTGTCACATGCCTGTAATCCTAGCACTTGGGAAAGCCGAGGTGGGAGGATTGCTTGAGGTCAGGAGTTCGAGACCAGCCTGAGCAAAATCGAGATGCTGTCTCTACTAAACATAGAAAAATTAGCCAGGCATGGTGGCACACACCTGTAGTCCCAGCTATTCAAGAGGCTGAGGCAGGAGGATCACTTGAGCCGGAATGCAAGAAACAATAACAGAGACGGGAGACAAGAGCTAGGCTGGAGCAACAATGAAAGTCCGTGGTTTTCATTCTCAGCTGTACCTTGTAATCACCTAAAGGCATTTTTTTTTTTAAAAAAATGCCAATACCTGGGCCCTACTCCAAGTCAATTAAATCCAAAGTGGGCTGAGAACTGTACCTATAAGGGAAATAAGTTGTGTGGGTTTCTCAGACCATGATGAGGTCTTACAGGTGCTGAGATGTCTAAAGCTTGTTGCTATTTTCTAATTTTTGTATAGTGGACATGGGTTACTTGTACAAAAGATAAACAGGATTTTTTTTTTTAAATGAAAGTTCTCTCCTTTTTCACTTCTCTTGGTTTATTTTCTGTCTCACTTTAAGGCTCACCTCTGGCCCTGCCAATTAATTCCTTTCAGCCTTATCAGCCCCACCTGCAAAATGGAGGTAAAGAAACCATAGTTTCTACTTATCTTACAAGGAGGTGAGAACCAAATTAATTAGCCATCATGGAGTTTAGAGCCAAAGGGCTTTTAACCTCTTACTTTTTGGGTGGGAAAGCAGACTCACAGACCTGCCAGGGCGTGCCCAAGCTCACACCATGTAGAAGGGACTAAATTAAGACTAGAGCCGGGTCTCCTGCCTCCTGGGCCAGCCTAGAAAGCACCCCTGTGGTGAGCGAACATCACCCTTGGAAGCCTCACGCAAAGCCCTGCTGTTGCTGTCGGCCCCGAAAACGCCGCGGCAGCCCCCTGCTCGGGAGAGACCCTTCCCACCCGGCGCCGCTCTGGGGGGCACAACTCTTCGCCAGGACGGGCAAGCAGCCACTTTTCCACCAGGCCTGCAATTCGCACTTGTGATCTTACCTCCAGTGGAGGTTATTTAATCAGCATTAAATGTGTCTAGCCCTGTTCCAGGCACGGGAGATACGTCAAGGAACAAGACAGCAACGCCTCTGCCCGCTCGGGGAGCTGAGGTTCTGGTGCGGGCGGCGGGCACAGACCCAGACCGCAATATGCGTGAGTATCGCGGAAGGGGACCGAGAATGCCAGCCCGGTTTGACCGGTGACCGAGGAAGGCCTCTCCGCGGGGCGGGCTGCGTGCAGGAGGACGCTGGCCGGCGGGCGAACGGCGCCCTCCCGGGACTTCACACTCGCCCCGGGCCCGGACCGCGGCGCGACCGCAGCGCTGTCGCCGTACCGCCTGCGGAAACAAAGCCCGCGAGCGGCACTGCCGTATCGCACTGCAACCTTTTCGTTTGCTAAATATAAATATTTAAGACAGTAGACAATATTTGTAACCTAGTCTCGGCATCTCTGTTTCTTTTCCTTCCGAATCTGTGGGTTCGGGAAATACACGTTAGCGGCCTGGCGGGGCCCCCCACCGGCCCGCGCGACTCCCCGCTCACCTCCCGGGCGGCGCGGAGCACCAGGCGTGCCCAGCAGGGGGCCGGCCCGCGCTCGCACTGCCCGCCAGGGGGCGGGGTGCTCCGCGGACGCAGAGCGCAGCGCGGCCGGTGGGGGTGCCCCACGCGCCCCAACTTCCTAGCGAGCTCGGCCGGCCAGGGACCCCCAGGCCCTCCGCCCGGCGCCCGCGCCGCCCGCGCTCCCCGGCAGCTGGGCGACGCCAGGTGGGAAGAAGTGGCCGCGGGAGCGCGGGCTGCGGCCACGGCGAAGGCACCGCAGCGCCGGACCAGCGCCCTGGCCGAGCCGTGGCGGGTCCCCGCCCGCGGGGGGCGAGGGGCGAGGGGCGAGCGGTGGGGGTGGGGGTGGGGGGCAGGCGCCCCGGGCTCCCCGCCATCAAGGCAGAAGGAAGTCTCCGCGCCCCGGCTGCCCACCCCGCTGTCCTGGAGTCTCCGGAGCAGGCTGTTGTTATTATTTTCCCAAACAGGAATCGTTTTATGTTTATTTCAATCACAAAAGTAATATTTGCGCTTGTAAAAAGAAATCAAATAATACAGAAGGGCATAAGGTAGGAGTGAAACTTCTAAACAATTGTCCCTCCCAGAGGTACCCACTTGGAACATTTTGGTTTAAGTTTGTCAACGGAAAAGAAGCCAAACTCTGTAAAATAATTTAAAGAGGTATATTCTGAGCCAAATTTGAGGACCATGGCCCGGAGCCCCGCCCAGGAAGACTTGAGCAGTGGACTGGGTGTGGCTGGGTCACAGTTTGGTTTCATACATTTCAGGGAGAGGGGTTACAGGTAAATCATAAATCAATACGTGGGAGGCTTACACTGGTTTGGCCCGGAAAGGTGGGCCATCTGGAAGGGAGGGGTGGGCAGTGGGGGGGCTTACAGGTTATAGGTGGGTTTAAAGATTCTTTGCCTTGTAATTGGTTGAAGACATGAAGCTTTGTCTAAAGGCTTGGAATGTTAAGATAAGGAGGTCTGTTTATCGGAGATAAGCCACTGGACATGTATTTGTGGTGTAAATTGAGGACCTGCAGGTGTGTCTTGCATAGTCCAGGCCTGTTGATGGGTTACAAAGGATGTCTCCAAGAAGGGAGGGGGGTATGATGAGGCCTGTCTGACCTCCCTCCTCCTGGCAGGCAATTTAGTTTTAGGATATCCCCTTGGCCAGGAGGGGGTCCATTCAGTCAGCCGGTGGGAGGGAGCCTTAAGATTTTATTTTAGTTCACAAACCTTAGTTGGCTATCGTCCCTTCCCGTGGAGCTCCCTGTAACTGCAGGTAGAGAGACGAGCTTCACCCAGTGCGATTCCTCCTGGAATGATTGGGGGCCCTCCCTCCCTTTCTCTGCTGTTCAGAATGCGCACTGTACAGTGTGCTCTCGGAAACCATCCTGTGACTGTCCAGTAACAACGTACGGTGGGACCCCGTCTCCAGGGGATCGAAGCGCTCAGCTATACAATAAATCACCGCCCTGCAGGCTGTTTCTGTTCTTGGGAAAGCTGGGAGGCTGGTTTAGGGGCAGAGGGCCCCCAATACAGGCAGCATTCACCGCCCCTGACTCAGGTAACGATGCCCATGATGAATCTGTGGTTCTGGGAAGCGTCTGGGTGGCAGAGGCCGACATGGCCCAGGGCCCTGGCTGCTTGACCGTAAACCCAAGCATTTTGGCTAATGACACGGAAGTATTACATTACATATAATAGTATTGTAGTATTAATTAACAGTGTTAAATTAGCTTTTCCCTTTGCTAAGTTGGGCTTACTAGTAGGTGCAACACAAAGGGGAACATGGCATGGTTCTCACCTTGGAAGAATTCACGGTCTCTGATACAATGTAACAAGTGGACTCTGTCTCAGAGGTTGCGAGCCCTGGTGTATAGACAGGTTTTATTTGGCTGGCATGGTGTTTAAAATCTTACAAACTTGTTGCCAGCATTTTAATATAGGATATTTCTCATAAAAATCTAGATTTCTGGCTTCTTTTGAAAGGCCACCATGGCAACACTGGATCTACACCCACCACTTCCCCCTGGACTTATGCAAGTGCCCACTTCTTTGCTTTCTGTCACCTCCTTGCTCCTTCTGGGTGTTTCAGTGTGAGACTCCTGTACTAGGCGCAGCCAGAGGGGAGCAATTAATTCTGGAGGCAGGGGTAGGGTTGGTGACTGCCCAGGTGCTGTCCTGAAGGGGAGATGGTGCTGAGCCACACAGGCTGTGACAGGGAGGGTGGGACTTGATGAGATGCGTCTGAGCTGGACGATGGGCTGCACTGAGGTCTGGCTTTGCAGCACAGCGAACGCGAATCACAGGCAACAACCCCAGGCCACGTTTTCCAACAGGAATGTGAACATCCAAACGGCCTTGGGAGAGAGGTGAGTTCTAAAGGCCTTTGCATCAAATGTGAATGATGTCACTTGGGGACTGGGGATCTTTTGAAAACACAGATTCTGATCCAGCAGGTCTGTAGGGGTGCAGGTAGACTCTGCAATTCTAATAAGCTCCTAGTCTCTGGACTATTCTTTGAGTACCTGGGGCTTGGGACAGAGGTTGTAATCTAGGTGGGCCATGGGCCAATTTCGCCTGGGAAATAAAATTCTTCTGGCTTGCATAGTGTTTAAATTTTAAAAAAAATTAGTTGATAACAGTTTAAAATCATGTTTTTGCATAAAAATCTGAATTTGTCCCCCTCATCATTCTCTGTCACATGGCTAAATTTTATTTTATTTTTAGTATTTTTTTATAATTGAAATTTGCTTGTTAATTGATTTTTTTACTTATTCGTTGTGTATCCCCACTAGGCCGTGAACTCGTCTGCCTTCTTTGCCTGTTTCCCTTGAACCTGGAACACCATCTGGTCCGCGGTCTGTACTGAATGGATTTATTATTTGTCAGATGAATCAGCAAATCTGCATTCCTGCGTGGCCGCAGTGATTGCCACAGCCCACACTAGACCTTCTTTAGTATGTGGCCTTGGCAATCACCCAGGCTTAGGAAATTTGAGAGGCAGGAAGAGGGATGAGGACAGGAAGGAGTATGTAAGTCCCCCTTATCCTTGGGGGTCCATTCCAAGACCCGTAGTGAATGCCTGAAACCATGGAGAGTACCAAACTCTGTATATACCGTACTATGTTTTTTTGATCTCATAAGATGGCTACTAAGAGATATTGGGGCCCAGAAACTGATACCCCAAAATATGGCACTTTGACGTGTTGAACTGAAAAAGAAGCCTCAAGGTCTCTCTGACCTTCCCCCTCTACTCCTGTCTCTCAATCCTCTGTCTCTCCCAAAGTGCAGGATGAAGTTGTTCTCCGAAGTTCTCTTATCTACCTAATGTCCCGACCTGCCAAAGAAGAAAACAATTGCTGCTGGGCCCTTCCCTGAATATTCATTAACTGAAATCGTACAGCAGGAAGAAAGATCGAAGTCTGCCAACACATCTGCACAGACTTGTCACAAACCATTGTCTTCTCTGCAGGCCCAACACACTTTGTGCCAGGCCATTGTATGTTCTCGAGCCCACTGAATTCCCCTCTCCCCCAATCATTTACTACTCCCCTAAAATTATCCACACTCCCTCCACCTCCCTTTCCCCTAAAAAGAAGGGTATATAAGAATCTATACACCGTTGCGTGGCGAGGGCGTAATCACTGGGATCCTCTCCCTAGCCCGTGCATGTTAATAAATTTGTATGCCTTTGCTTCTGTGAGCCTGCCTTTTGTCAACTGATTTTCAGCGAACCTTCAGATGGTGAAGGGGAAGTTTTCCCTTGGCCCTGACACTGAGGGCCAGGCAGGTAGAATATACAGTGTGGATATGCTGGACAAAGGAATGATTCATGCTACTCAGAATGGTGCACACTTTGAAACTTATGAATTGTTTATTTTTGGAATTTTCCATTTAATACTTTCAGACTGCAGTTGACAAGGTACTATAGTCGGAGAACTAGAAGGAGGACCTAGAGAGAGAGGACCCAGAGGCCCAGGGAGGAAAGACTACAGAGGCGGGTGGTCAGCAGAGTCACTGCTGCGGCAGGGCAGAGGGCGATGAGGGAGGGGTGAAGGGGAGGCCTCAGGAGGGAGCTACTGGCCTTCACGAAAGTAGGACAGGGACAGCACTACTGAGCGGTTTGGGGCACAGAGAAAGAGGGAATCAGAGGGCAGGATCTCAGGGCTGTAGCTGGGCTTTGGGGAGTTTTTTCGAGGAAAGCAGATATTTTTGAGTCCATGTGTAGATACACTGCAAGAACCTAGTGGTGAGAAAGAGAGCAAAAATATTAAAAAAGGGAATAGCAAGTGACACACCCCCTCAGGGCAGGTGGAAGGTTGTGATGGGTCACAGGTAGAGGGACTGGAAAGCAGGAAGGAAAAAAACCCTGTTTTTAGGATAAGTGGGGGGAGCAGAGAAAGCAAACTGCCAAGAAATATGTGCTCCTAAAAGGTCTCCACTTAGGAGAAAACCCTAAAATCTTTTGATGTAGCCTGAGCAAGTGGTGAATCAATGTTGACATAGGTTTGGAGGTGAGAAGGGCTGTGTATAGCAAATGTAGCCAGCTTATAAAATAATTTGTCCTTAAATGGAGTTTGCAACAGCATCGGTATTACGTCTCTGACTCTGTTGCCTCCTGTTTCTTTCTAATACTTTTCCAGAAGCACTGCTTTTGGTGATACCTTGAGGTTGACGAACTGTTTGGTAACTGAATGAGAAGAGAGGTCTGTCGCCCTCGGTGCTGACGGAAGTGGGTGAGGAGAAATGCTGCCAGTCGTGAGGTTTGTGGGCAGGGCGGTTCAAGAGGAGAATTATGAGAAAGCTAGCTTAGTCCTCAAGGCCTGTTGCTAGTCTCGATTTTATTTTTTTCTGTGTTTTTATCTCATGGTGCCAAATAAATATTTGTTCAGTGAACAAATAAATGTAAGGTCAGACTCTGCACACAAGAGTCAAAGAAATCTTATTTCCCAGGAAAGCTAGTTGAATTAAGTGTAGTTTCCACAATCACTTCTCCTGGCTCATTTTGTTTCAGTCATAAGGGATCTGAGAGACTTTAGCCCGAGGTTTTCCTTCAAAGCAGTTGGTGGAAAGACCCCCAGGCTAACTGTCATGGCCAGGTGCTCGGCCTTCTGTGGACTCATCCTACCTGGTGTCCTGGTAACCTGTCCTGGCAGTGATGGCCTGGCAGAGGCATTAAAGGGTTTCTTCTGGAGTCTGGTTGGTTTCAAATCCTGGCTTTGCTGGGTTAGATTGGAGAAGTAACTTAACTTTTTGGAGGCTCCATTTACTCATCTGTAAAATGGGTGTAGTAATAGTTCCTGTTTCATACGATGGTTTTGAAGATTAAATGAGGTAATGCAAGTAAAGCATGCAGGAGGGTGTCTTGCACACAGTACTCAGTAAATGTTAGCTATTATCGGAAGTTATAGCTGCCTTTGATTAATACAAATTAATAAATTTACTTAGTAAATTTAATCTGACATTCTTTGAAAATATGCAGTATGTGTGTGTATTAGAGAGAGAGAGAGCTAGAAAGAGAAGGAGAGAGACTGATTTTTGGTGGTGAGCATTTGGGGGCCACCGAGGCCAACGTCCTGTCACAGTTGAAGATGTACTTCTGAGAGGTGAAATGACTTGCTGAGGTAATATCGCTAATAATGGCCGAAAAAAGTCTAAATACTATGTTTTTGACTCTCAATCCAGAGTCTTTTCCACTATACCTCATTTCCAGGCATGGCTTGTTAGTTTTTCGAAAATCATCCCAAATTATGTTCCAATTCAACTTTGTCCAAGTTCGTCCTAGTAAGCCAAGGACCAGGAAGATGGAGGAGAACAGCGGTCCGCCTGGCCAGTAGATGGCGCCGAGGCGCTGTCCGCAGGCCTGGAGGAGGCTGCAGGGGGCGGGGCTCTATTCGGCCGAAAGCCTCGGCCCGTCTATCCAATCAGAAGCGCCGGCGTCACCACGTTACTGGTCTGGGGCGGCCGCCCGCGGAAATTTGAAATGGCTGACGGACTGCTGACCGGTGGCGGCCCGGAGTCAGAAACCGCGGCGCCGGAGCGCACTGGCTGGGCGGCCGAGGAGGAGCCGGCGGCCCTGGGGAAAGGTGAGCGTCCGCCCGAGAAGCCGCTGCTGGCGGTGGTCTTTGGCGTCGGGACACTTGGAGGGCGCCGGCGTGGCGGCCTTCCGAAGCCGGCTGGCCGGGACCCACTCTGAGGACGCCGAGGTCGGGAGGTGCCAGGGGGGCGACTCCCTCCCTCCCCGCGCTCTGGCCTCAGCCTTCCTGAGACTGGAGGGAGCGGGCTGGAGCCAGGAATCGCCAGCCTGGACGGGCTTCAGGGAACTTCGTGCCCATTCGTCTTTTCTTTTTCATCTGCATCTCAAAGGGGATCATGAATCACACTTGCCTTTCCCGAAAAAGAAGAAAGTTTGAACCCTTGGCCTTGACAGCTTTCCTGTGCACTGAGGGCAGGTGACATGCCAAAGTCAGGGGAGCCAACTCGGGGCTGAGTCCAGAAATGGAACCCAGGTCTCCTAATTCTGTGTCCTGTCTTCTTCCTTGTGGAGATTCCATTACTTTTTTTTCTGACAGTTTAAGCTGGTGGGCGTTTTTACTTTAACACTTTCAGTTGTGTGTGTAGTGGAAAGAGTCCCGGTGAAGTGAGAAAACATAGCTGTGACTTAATTACACTGCTGACTCACCCTTCAAACTGGCAAAAGGGGCTTGGCTTCAGTTTTCCCATCTGACAGAGCCAACGGTTCTACTTGTGGTGAAGATACAAATATAAATGATGTGTGAAGAGTAACATTTTCAAAGTGGCTGCAAAGAAAGACAAATATTGCATGTTATCATTTACACGTGGAATCTAAAAAAGCACAGCTTAGAGAAACAGAGTAGAACAGTCGTTGTTAGGGACTGGGGGTGGGGGAAATGGGGAGATGTTGGTCAAAGGGTACAAAGTTTCAGTTATGCAGGATGAATAAATTCTGGGGATCTAATATACAGCATGATGTTTATAATACTGTATTGTGTATTTGAAATTTGCTAAGAGAGTAGATCATAAGTGTTCTCACTACACACACACGCACACACGGTAGCTATGTGAGGTGATGGAAATGTGAATCTGTTTTATTGTGGTAGTCATGTATATCAAAACATCACATGTACACCTTAAATATATACAATTTTTATTTGCCACTTATACCTCAGTAAAGCTGGAACAATAAAACAAAAAGCAGCTGTAAAGAATGGTGCTGAAGGTATTGTTTCAAACATATACTATATATATAATTGG
This sequence comes from Propithecus coquereli, assembly GCF_000956105.1. NCBI lineage: Eukaryota > Metazoa > Chordata > Mammalia > Primates > Indriidae > Propithecus > Propithecus coquereli. The sequence continues at coordinate 274,405 of NW_012150130.1, read as the reverse complement.
CACTGTTATAAATGATTAAAAAATAATTGATCCTCTTAATTGAAGTAGGCATACTATTTTTTTTTT
>NW_012150130.1:272864-273204 GCF_000956105.1 Propithecus coquereli | reverse complement strand
AAGCACTCTATAAACACTGGAAGTAGCTGGGATAGTTGAGTCTGCTTATTTTGTTGCTTTTTTAGGTTTGTTCGAAGATGAAGATTCATGCAGTGATTGTAGCTATCATGATAAGCCAGGTACTAGTTTACAAAGTTTTGTGCTAGAGGGAAAAACTCCTTTCCCAGAAATTTTCCAAACAAGTCAACTTTTGTTCTATGAGCGATTCAGAGCCTATCAAGATTACATTTTAGGTGAGTAGGTTCTCTTTTTTGCTTCTTTTATCTTTAGTTTACAAGTAGATTGTCTATATCAGTCCCTCAGATTGCCAGTTATTGGTTCTGAGAAAGTGGATTGAAAT
>NW_012150130.1:267335-270389 GCF_000956105.1 Propithecus coquereli | reverse complement strand
GTTTTAAATCATTTTCTGATAATTTCAAACTTACAGAAAAGCTGAAAAAATAGTAACCTTGGATGATACAAGGTTTAGGGGTGCTATCTTCCTACATAGTTGAAGATCTGAGTATAACTTTTGACTCCTCCCAAACTTAACTAATAGCCTACTGTTGACCAGAAGCCTTACTGATAACATAGTCAATTAACACATTTCATGTGTATTATATACTGTATTCTTACAATAAAGTAAGCTAGAGAAAAAAATTTTATTAAGAAAAATCATGGCTGGGCGTGGTGGCTCACCCCTGTAATCCTAGCACTTTGGGAGGCTAAGGCAGGAGGATCACTTGAGGTCAGGAGTTTCAGACCCTATCTCTACTAAAATTAGAAAAAATTAGCCAGGCATGGTGGCGCATGCCTATAGTCCCAGCTACGTGGGAGGCTGAGACAGGAGGATCTGTTGAGCCCAAAGTTTGAGGTTGCTGTGAGCTAGGATGATGCCATGGCACTCTAGCCTGGGCAACAGAGTGAGACTCTGTCTGAAAAAGAAAAAGAAAAATCATAAGGAAGAGAAAGTATATTTCCTATTCATTAAGTAGAAGTGGATCATCACAAGGGTCTTCATCCTTATCTTTAAGTTAAGCAGACTGGGGTGGGGAAGAGACAGGGTTGGTCTTGTCTCAGAAGTGGAAGAGGTGGAGGGGGTAAAAGGGAAGGCAGGAGAGGCACATTCGGTGTAACTTAGAATGGACCTGTGAAGGTCAAAGCCATGTTGTTCAAGGGTCAAGTGTGCAAACAATTCCTGTTTGTCTTTCACCCGGTCCCCTAAATGTTAACAAAAGATATGGGATTCTTAATTGGTTTGTATATATTTAGAAATTGCCTTAAACATTGTGAATGCTAAGGCTTATGATTGGTAAATTCGAATTAAGAGGACAGAAAGACAGAGGAAAGGGAAGAAAGTGAAGATGGTTGCATACAATGATGTGTGCACTGCTAAGACTAATACACATTTTTTTAAGCATATGTCTAGTCGAAGAAGGTGTTTTCTCAGGCCGATTCCAGGATCCTTAGGGCATGTATTCGTGCCTTTCAGTCTTTTTTGGCATAGTTATTTCCCCTTGTACAAGTGGACCCCTTGTTCCATAAGTGAGAAAGCAAGCCCATACCTGGATTAATAAGTATGATTTAAAAACATTTTTCAGATAAATCTTTTATCAGATCCTGACACAGTTCTTTTGGATCTTCTGTATGTAAGTATAGTCACTGAAGAAGGCTTACTTTTAGCTATTTAAAAATGAACTTCCAGAAACTGGAAGTCTGGATAGTACATAATGATCATAATGTTAGTAATGTTGCTTGGTGTTTTATAGTTTTAAAAGTACTTTCTAATTTCTATACCATTAGTGAGTTACCTGGTTTTGCTGAGCTTAATTTGAATATTCTACAAAGAAGCAGAGTGTCTCAGTGCTTCCAGCATCTTATGGACAATTTCTAATTGTGCGCAAGAACATTTAACCCTAGATGTTCAGTATTAGGCCAAGCAATATGGATGTAAAGAACTGGTTTCTGTCCAGAACCAAAATAACTCCTTTATATTTCTCTCATTTTAAAAAAGTCTGTTAATTGAAGCATTTGAAGCTAAAGGAATACCTGATGAGTTTAGGAAATTAGTCATCAGGGAGCTAATATCTCTTACTGGGTATAGAAGTTGGTAGAAAGCCAAGTATCTAGAATTGGTGATGTTATTTGAAGAGAAGCCTGGTTAAATTTCCTCTTCATTTTGGGGGCTCAGATTCTGGTCAGTGCCCAGAGAAAGTCAAATTATGAGGGTTTTCATTTGCTCATTGATTCAATACATATTTGAGCGCCAGGTCCTTAGTTGAGGGTGGGCTATGTCTGGTGCATGATGAAATAGACACCATCATCAGGACTGTCAGTCTAAAGGTGGGAGATGAACACTGATGAAGTAATCACACAAAGATATGTATGTGATTGGAAATGTCAATGAGTGCTATGCAGAATTACAGTGTCCGGAGACTAGGTCAGGTTGCTGTTCATGATTATTTCTGGAGGACGTGACATTTGAACTTGAATCTGAAGCGTTAGCTAGGTGGAAGGGGTGGAAGGGGTGGGGGAGGGAGCAGGTTCAAGAGCTCAGTGGGTTTAAGAAGCTGCAAAGCTGAAGGGCTTTGTGTTTTAAAAGATTCATTTGGACCGCTGTGTGGAAAATGAATGGAGGGAGATGAGATAGGGAGGCCAGTTAAGAGGCAAGTGAGGACTAGAGTGGGGATATGGAGAGGACGGACAGAGGCTTACTGAGAAAGTAGAACGGCCGGGACTTGGTGGCCGAGTGGATATGGCGGATGAGGAGATGTGAGTGGACATGGGAGAAGTCAAGGCTGACTTCCAGGTTTCTGGCTTGAAAGAGTAAACACTGGAGGAGCTGCAGATGTGAGAGGTGAGGGTGATGTTCGAGCTGAGTTATCAAATGTAAATACAAGCTTGCCACGAGGAGAAGGTGGGAGGCACTTCTGGCAGCCCGACCAGCATGTTACATGGAGGTTCCAAAGAGCTTGTGAAACTAGAAGTTTTGTACAAGGGCTCTGAGGTGGGAGAGGTGCATTAGAGTCAGACAATGAATCCATGTAATATTACCCAGCTCAGGACTTCATTCTGAGGGGAGCAGGGAGCCAGCAGTCTTTTTATTGAGAAGAGGCATCCTTAGGATCATTTTTTAAAAGAAAGATAGACTCTAGAGGGTGAAGAGATTGACAGCCTAATCTACAAGAACTAAGAGACAGCTTCATTTTCAGTGCTCCTTCCTTTCACGGCAGAACTTCTTGAAAGTTATACGTAGTCACAGTCTGTACTTCTGCGCATCCAGTAATGCTTCTACCCTGGCTTCACAACTGAAATTGTGCTCAAGGTCACCAAAGACTTCCATGTTATTGTTTCCAGCTGACACTTCTCTGATTTCATCTTGCTTATCCTCTGGACCACATTCTAGGTGTTTGATCATTCCCATCTTCTTTTTTTTTTTTTTGAGACAGAGTCTCACTGTGTTGCC
>NW_012150130.1:262075-263585 GCF_000956105.1 Propithecus coquereli | reverse complement strand
ATAGCTTAATTTCCATGTGTTTGTATATTTTCCAATGTTTCTTTTCTTAATTGATTTCTAGTTTTATTCCATTGTGGTCAAAGATAATACTTGGTATGATGTCAAATTTTTTGAGACTTTTTTGGTGGTTTAACATATGGTCTATCCTTGAGGATGATCCATGAGCTGAGGAGGAGAATGTGAATTCTGCGTCTGTTGGATGAAAGGTTCTGTAAATATCTATCAGGTCCGTTTGGTCTATAGTGCAGATTAAGCCCAATGTTTCATTGTTGATTTTCTGTCTGGATGGTCTGTCCAATGCTGAAAGTGAAGTGTCAAGGTTTCCAATGGTTATTGTACTGTGGTCTAGCTCTCTTAAGCTCTCATAATATTTGCTTTATGTATATGGATGCTTCAGTGTCAAGTGCATATATATTTAGAATTGTTATATTCTCTTGTTGAATTGACCCCTTTATCAGTATATAATGACTTTCTTTGTCTCTTTTTACAGCTTTTGTCTTGAAATCTATTTTATCTGCTAGAAGTATAGCTACTCTTGCTCTTTTGTGGTTTCCATTTGCAAGGGAATATCCTTTTCTATCCCTTTGTTTTCAGTCTATGTGTGTCTTGTCTTTATAGGTAAAATGTGTTTCTTGCAGACAACATATAGTTGGCTGTTGTTTTTTTATCCATTCAGCCTCTGTATGTCTTTTGATTGGAGAGTTTAGTCCATTTACATTCAATGTTATTATTGATAGGTAAGGACTTACTGCCATTTTGTTAGTTGATTTCTGGTTGTTTTGTGGTCCTCTCTTTCTTTCTTACTTCCTTTCTATCTTCCTTTGTTGAAAGTGATTTTCTGTGTTTTAATTTCTTGCTTTTTATTTTTTGTGTATCTGTTGTAGGTTTTTTGATTTCAGGTTAACACAAGGCTTGCAAAAGACATTTTATAACCAATTATTTTAAGCATATGACAACTCTGCTTACAAAGAAATGAATAAATAAGCAAAGAGAAATCTATCAGAAATTCTACCCTTTAACTTCATCTCCCCTGCCCCACTTTTTAATTTTTTGTTGTTTCCATCCATATCATTTTATACTGTCTCTCAAAAAGTTGTTATTTTTGATAGGTTTGTCTTTTAGTCTTCCTCCTTAAGATAGAAGTGGTTTATGTACCACAATTGCAGCACTAGAGTATTCTGTATTTGTGTTCTTACTGTTACCAGTGAGTTGTATACCTTCAGAAGATTTCTTATTGTTCATTAATGTACTTTTCTTTCAGATTGAAGAACTCTTTTCAGCATTTCTTGTAGAACAGGTCTGATGTTGATGAAATCCCTCAGCTTTTGTTTGTCTGGGAAAGTCTTTATTTCTCTTTCATGTCTGAAGGATATTTTTGCAGGATATAATATTCTAGGGTTAAGGTTTTTTTCCTTCAGCATTTTGAATATGTCATGCTACTCTCTCCTGGCCTATAAGGTTTCCACTGAGTAGTGTGCTGCCAGACATATTGAGGCTCTTTTGTATGTTA
>NW_012150130.1:258882-261465 GCF_000956105.1 Propithecus coquereli | reverse complement strand
TATTTCCATCTCTTTGTTAAATTTCTCTGATAGGCTTCTGAATTCCTTCTCTGTGTTGTCTCGAAGTTTATTGAGGTTCTTCAGGACAGCTATTTTGAATTCTTTATCTGAAAGGTCACCTATCTCTATTATTCAGAGATTGGTCACTGGTACCTTATTTAGTTTGTTGGGTGAGGTCATGTCTTCCTGTATGTTCTCAATGCTCGTGGATGTTTGTAGATGTCTGGGCATTGAAGAGTTAGATATTTATTTTAATCTTCACAGCCTGGGCTTATTTGAACCCATCTTTTTTGAGAAAGCTTTCCAGATACTCAAAGGGAATTGAGTATTATGATTTAAGTCTTTGGTCACTGCAGCCATATCAGCACCGGGGGTGCCCCAAGCCCAGAAATGCTGTGACTCTTGCAGACTCCTGTTGGCACCGCTTTGGTGAGCTTGGGTAAGATACAAGAGGATTAGCAGGCAGTCTCTGAGTCTCTTCCTTCATTCTCTTTGTTGGGCTGCTACAGTTGGGGGAGCAGTCACGAGGGCGGTTCCTTGTGGCCACCAGTGCCAGGTCATACCTGAAGCCAGCCCAGTCTCACCCAAAGCCAGTGGTGACTGTTGCCTGGCTACCTCTGGTGTTTATTCAAAGCCCAAAGCCGCTTTAGTTAGCAAGTGGTGAATCCTGCCAGGACTGGGGGTTTCTCTTCAAGGCAGCATGTTTCCTTCTGGCCCAGGGGGGTCCAGAGATGCCATCCAGGAACCAAGGCCTAGACTCAGAGCACTCAGGAGTCCTTCCGCTTGGCACTTTATTTTTGTGGCTGAGCTGGTATCCAAATTGCAGAACGAAGTCCTCTGAGCTCTTACCTTTCCTTTCCTCAAGTGGAAGAAGACTCTACCTGGGCCGCACTGCCTGTGGTTGTGGGAGGGTTGACGCAGGCACTGGCTTGGCTGCAGCTGCTGGTGTCTCACTGGGTCATGTGCACCCCCCAAGTCCACTGACTCTGAGTCAGCACAGTCACAGGAATTACCCAGGGATTGCAGCCCTGTGGCCTGACTACCTTATGAGCTTAGTCCAGGCCCCAAGCTGCTCTTCGTCTGCCAGTTGTGGGGCTAGTGGGAACTCAGGCTTCCAGGCAGAGGATTTCCCTCTGGCTAGGCTGGTCAAAATGCTCCTTCCATGGGCACCGGCAGAATTCTGCCCTGTGCCGTGTTCTCCTGTGCCAGGGAGGCCCTGAGTTTTGATGCAAAGCCCTATAATCACTTCTGTCTCCTTTGCCTGGGCACACAGATTCTCTCTCCATTCAGGGTGCTGGGGTGGGGACTACAGGGGGATGGGGGAGGGGTGGCATAGGCAATGCAAAACTGTCTCATCTGCCCTCTAATGTGCCTCTTTCCTTGATATAAAATCGCTCAGCTGATTGTTGGTTCTTCTGAAGGTGCTTGCTTGTGTGGATAGTTGCTGTATCAGGTGTTTGTGCAGAGGGACAATCACTGGAGGTTTCTATTTGGCCATCTTGCTCCGCCTCTTACTCCAGCAAATTTCTAAATAAAGACCTAACACATTTGTAATGTTAAACATTGAAATAAATGTGAGCTATACATACATTCAAGAAAGATTTATAAAAACAAGATAATTATTTACCCAATTTATGGTAAATCAGTGAGTGGTAGTGGATTAAATCAAGGAATAAAAGTTTGCAAAGTGAAAATCATAAGGAGCACCTCCTGCCACCATGCTGTTCCCAACCATCATGGCGAGCTCACTGAGTGATTTGTACTGCATTGTTTATTGTATACTTTATGGATTTTTATTTGACAATAATTTGTGTTGATTTATTTCTTCATTTTCCAACCTGCTTATTCCAGTTCAGGGTCATGGGTGGCCAGAACCTATCCCCTCAGCTCTGGGCACCAGGTGGGACTCAACCCTGGACAGAACGCCATTCCTTTGCAGGGCACACTCACATGTCTTCCCACACACACTCAGTCTGGGATGATTGAGACATGCCAATTCCCCTAACATGTGCATCTTTAGAATGTGGGAGGAAACCGCAGTACCCAGAGAAAACCCAAGTAGACATGGGGAAAACATGCAACCTCCATGCAGACAGTGACTGTGGCCAGAAATTGATTTTTTTCTCATCAACATGAAAACAAAAGACATTGAATGAAACAAGGACCTGTGCTTCCTAGGTGCTTCCTGTTGGAAGTACGTCATACCTCCCTTGAAGTATTCTTGCCAAAAAATCTTTCCTGGAGCCCACCAAGTCTCTAGATCTTACTATCAGTTTACTGGAAATAGAAGAACATGTTAAATGACTCCATGGGGATGTAATCAACAAAATTCAGAGTGTGGGAAACAAATAAATTACAAGAAAAAAAGAGGGAGAAGTAATGTATAGAATAAAAGTGATTTAACAGATATATTAATTTTTTCAAATTTATTACTTTTTTTTTGCAGACAATCTCGCTCTGTTGCCCAGGCTAGAGTGCCGAGGCATCAGCCTAGCTCACAGCAACCTCAAACTCCCGGGCTCAAGTGATCCTCCTGCCTCAGCCTCCTGAGTAGCTGGGACTACAGGCATGCGCCACCATGCC
>NW_012150130.1:255928-256997 GCF_000956105.1 Propithecus coquereli | reverse complement strand
TTTGATTTTTAGATCAACACATAAGTGCACATATAAGAATAACATCTATTGGATGTCGGGCAGGGGGGAGGAGGGAGGAGGGGACGGGTATATGCATACACAAAGAATGCGATGTGCACCATCCGAGGGAGGGACGCACTTAAAACTCGGACTTGGGGGTGGGGGGCAAGGGCAACATACGTAACCTAAACATCTCTACCCCCATAATAGCCTGAAATTAAAAAAAAAAAGAAGAAATGATTTATATACATACCTTGTTCGTCACTGGAAGATGGGAAAGCATAGGGGAGGGATTGTTTCAGTTATGAGGAAGAAACCATGGTACTTGATGGGGAGACTGGAATGCTGTCAAATTGGGCAGATTCTTTAAAAAGGTCCCTGGGGCTAAGATAGGATTAGAGCTAGCAACAGGCAAGATTTAAAAGGAATCAAACCATACTGTCTTGATTTTGCACTGTGCAATAAATGTTTTCCTTTCTAATTCAAAACACACTGCTTCAGAACTTAGGTGTCTGAGACACAGATGTTAGGTTCATTGCTTCTAGACTACAAAGTATTATTATAATAAAAAGAAATAAGCTAACTGGCATGGATATTGGAAATGCTAAGAAACTTATTTTAAAATTTGAGTCATAATCTTTGCAACTTAATAGACCAGTGGTTTGGTTCCCAGTTTGTTGTTTGCAAAGTGGAATATTTTTAAATGAGTATGGATTAACTAAAGCAGACAAAATCATTGCTTTTCAGGCTTCACCTAATTCATTTACTTGAAAAACATGAAAAAATTATTTTTATTCATTTTAAATATTTGAATGTTCACCATAATTCGATATAAATTTGTTTAGGATGTGCTTCTGGGTTTTTTTTTTTTTTTCCATCTTATTCAGAGCATGACTCAGTCTAAAAAAAACATCATCTAAGGCAATAGTTCTCAACCTTGGTTACACATTAGCAACTCTAGGGAACTTTAAAAAATACCTACTTCTAGAGACCAATTTAATTGGTCTGGATGGGGGCCTGAGCACTTGTATTTTTAAAAGCTCCCCAGGTGATTTAATATTTAGCCAGC
>NW_012150130.1:251710-253783 GCF_000956105.1 Propithecus coquereli | reverse complement strand
AAGTTTTTAAAACTGCTAATTGAATCAGACTCTTCTGCCACAAACACCATTTTCATTGCTATGGAGGTAGGACATGCCATGGTAGCCCTGCAGCGAGCTCTGATACCTAAATATATATATATAACCAGGAAGCCAGGGTGTGTAAATCCAAAATCTCTGCAGGCAGAGCAGAGCAGAAAATAATGTCACTTGGAAATCTGAGCAGTTAACTTCGAACATCTTTGACTTGAATTGCACTCATCAGTTGAAGAGAACTTTTCGTGTGCCTGTCAGGTTTTATGTGGTCAATAAAACCTGTTTTCGTTTCCTGATTCAGGAACGAGTAATGCTGGTGTCGAGGGTTCATAAGTTCCATTTAACGTGACCGTTTGAGCGTATATGGAGAATCAGCTTTGGCCCTGCAGGGTGTGGCAGAAGACACGATAACCTCATTTATTTCTAAGCATTTTTCTTTGACAAAGTGCCTAAATTTGTGGTATTCTGTATGGTACTGACATGATGTGCTACTATTAATGTCTGATTTTGCTGTTCATGTGTTGGAGCCTACTCTGAATGAGAGAACATTTATATACAGGAGTCATTTTTAAGAACTAAAATTCTTTGGAAAAAAAAATAATAGAGTGCTATCAGAAAGACTTAACATGTGCCTGAGTTATATGCCATAAATCATTTTTCTTATTTGGTCTTTGAGGACTAAATGTGCAGTCTTAATGGTAGGAAAATGTGCCTGAAAGGCAATGGATTTCAATTTGCTTTTAAACTTTCAGGCATTATGACATTCTTGAAGACCGAGTTCCTTCAGGACTTATTGTTGACTACCGCAATCTGTTGTCTCAATGTGAGGAGAGTTACAGAAAATTTTTAAATCTTAGAAGCAGTTTATCAAATTGTAACTCTGATTCCGAGCAGGAAAATATCTCCATGGTGGAAGGGTTAAAATTGTATTCGGAGATGGAACAGTTGAAACAAAAGCTAAAACTCATTGAGAATCCTTTGCTGAGGTATGTGTGTCTTTGCTATCTTAGCTAGTTAGCATCTTTTCTTACTAGCTGTCTTACTGAAAACTGATAGCTCTGTTTGGTTTCTTTAAGGTATGTGTTTGGTTATCAGAAGAATTCTAATATCCAAGCAAAGGGCATCCGTCCAAGTGGTCAGAAGGTCACCCATGTGGTCTCTTCTACCATGACGACTGGCCTACTGCGTTCGCTGCTCAGCGACAGGCTTTGCCAGGAGCCTTGTGAGGAAGAAACAGAAATTCAGGTAAAGGAGAGTTTCTTGTTCTAGGTGGCTCTTTTTCTTCTGATTTATCATAGGTTTTCCTGAATTCTACAAAGGGTTTATGGGAGCTTCCCAAGATGGTTTTCTGTGAAATGGGAAATAGAGCCCTGCCTTTTACCAGTAGTAGTCACTTACCAAGCATGCGTTGGGCTCAGTGCAGTATTAAAGGAGATACTTCAATATGCAGTTTTGGCTCCATTTTCAAAGTGAGACATGAAGACACCTGGACTAATATGCAAGTTGCTTTTTGGGGATGTATTTCCAATGTGTTGTCACTGTTTTCTAGTTCCATAGGGATCCATTGTCTGCTATAAATGCCTGCTATGAAGGTGATAGTGTTATTGTTTGTCCTGGCCATTACGTGGTACATGGCACGTTCTCCATTGCTGACTCAATTGAGTTGGAAGGTGAGTGTGGAAGATCACACAACCAAACTCTCATGTCTGATATGTTTACGTAAGTAAGTAAATCACCAATCATGTTGAAGCTCCAAGAATGTGATTTCAACCCATTTGATTTAAAAGGGGTTGCCTTGAAACATTAAGGTTATTAAAAGCTTAAAGTGAATTCACCCAGTATTTGAATAACTTGTCTTATGGTTCTTTATAGCAGTATACATGTTGGGAAGATGTTTACAGGCACATATAGGAAAAAAACTATTAGGAAGAAGCATACTTTGCAGATTATAGGTGGTTTATGGAAAGGAAATCTAATTTCTAGTATATAAAAAAATTCCCAGCAATACTTTTTTAAATTTTAGTATTATTTAGGTTTGTTGCTTGTTCTTTTTTTTTT
>NW_012150130.1:247774-249880 GCF_000956105.1 Propithecus coquereli | reverse complement strand
CAAAAACTAGAAATGATTAAGCTTAGTAAGGAAGGCATGTCCAAAGCTGAGACAGGCTGAAGGCTAGACCTCCTGTACCAAACACTTAGCCAAGCTGTGAACGCAAAGGAAAAGTTCTTGAAGGAAATTAAAAGTGCTACTTCAGTGAACACATGAATTATAAGAAAATGAAACACCCTTATTGCTGATACGGAGAAAGTTTTAGTGGTTTGGATAGAATAAACCAGCCACAACATTCCCTTAAGCCAAAGCCTAATCCAGAGCAAGGCCCTAATTCTCTTCAGTTGTGTGAAGGTTGAGAGAGGTAAGGAAGCTGCAGAAGAAAAATTTGAAACTAGCAGAAGTTGGTTCAAGAAGTTTAAAGAAAGAAGCCATCTCCATAACATAAATGTGCAAGTTCTGACATAGAATCTACAGCAAGTTATCCAGAAGATCTAGCTAAGATCATTGGTGACGGTGGATACACTAAACAACAGATTTTTAATATAAATGAAGCAGCCTTATATTGTAAGAAGATACCATCTACGACTTTCAGAGCTAGAAAGAAGTCAATGCCAGGCTTCAAAGCTTCAAAGGGCAGACTAACTCTCTTGTTAGGGGCTAATGCAACTGGTGACTTTAAATTGAAGCCAGTGCTCATTTACCATTCCCCAAATCCTAGAGCCCTTAAGAATTATGCTAAATCTACTCTGCCTGTGCTCTATAAATGGAACAACAAAGCATGGATGACATACATCTCTTTATAGCGTGGTTTACTGGATGGTTTACTGTTGAGACCTACTGCTCAGAAAAGAGGATTCCTTTCAAAAGCCTAATTGACAATGCACCTGATCACCCAAGAGCTCTAATGGAGATGTACAAGTAGATTCATGTTGTTTTCATGCCTAACACAACATTCATTCTGCAGCCCATGGATCAACGTAACGAGTAATTTCAACTTGTATTATTTAAGAAATACACTTCACTAGGCTGTAGCTGCTATAGGTAGTGATTCCTCTGATAGATCTGGGCAAAGTAAATTGAAAACCTGGGAAGGATTCACCATTCTAGATGCCATTAATAACAGTCATGATTCATGGAAGGAAGTCAAAATATCAACATTAACATGACTTTAGAAGACGTTGATTCCAACCCTCCCGGATGTCTTTGAGAGGTTAAAGATTTCAGTGGAGGAAGTAATTGCAGTTGTGGTGGAAATAGCAAGAGAACTAGAATTACAATGAGAGCCTGAAAATGTGACTAAATTGCTACAATCTGATGACAAAACCTGAATGGATGAGGAGTTGCTTTTTATGGATGACAAGAGAGTGGGTTCTTGAGATGGAATCTACTCCTGGTGAAGGAGAAGATGCTGTGAACATTGTTGAAATGATGACAAAGCATTTAGAATATTACTTAAACTTGATTGATAAAGCAGTGGCAGGGTTGGAGAGGACTACTCCAATTTTGAAAGAAGTTCTACCATGGGTACAACAGTATCACATGCTACTGGGAAATCTTTCATGAAAGGAAGAGTCAATTGATATGGGAAACTTCCTTGTTGCCTTATTTTAAAAAATTGCCACAGCTATCCCAACCTTTAGCAACTACCACTCTGATCGGTCAGTAGCTATCAATATGCGAGACAAAAAGATTATAACTTGCTAAAGGCTCAGATGATCGTTAGCATGTTTTAGCAAAATGAAGTATTTTAAAATTAAGATGGGTACATTTTTTAAAAAACATAATGCTACTGCACACTTAACAGACTACATACAATATGTGTAAACATAACTTTTATATGCACCAGGAAACCAAAAAATTTGCATGACTCATTATATTGTGTTATTTGCTTTATTGTGGTAGTCTAGAACCCATCTCTGAGGAATGTCTGTTTATCGAAGGCCGGTTAATTACTTATGTACATAGTATGATAATCTGGGAAACTTAACACAAAGTGAAAAATAGTTCAGCCTATTTTTGAAAATTTGTTAGTTTAATATTAGTTTCTTTTCTGTGTGACCATTTTTTTTTAAAACATTCTAATGTTGTGATCTGTGTTCTTTGTATTCAATTTAGATTCAGATAACAAAGTTTTAATGATAGCTATTGAGAAATATTTAGACT
>NW_012150130.1:242016-243139 GCF_000956105.1 Propithecus coquereli | reverse complement strand
TTCTTGATATTCGTAGTTTGTGTCTTCTCTAAGGACCAACTCTTTGTTTCATTGATTTATTTTTATTCTGTTTTCAATTTCATTGATTTTTGTTCTTGTTTTTATGATTCATTCCTTTTGCTTGTCTTGAGTTTATTTTGCTTTTTCTGAGTTCTCCACATGACAGCTGAGATTATTGGTTTGAGACTTTTCCTCTGTTCTATTGTATGCATTTAATGCTGTAAATTTCCCTTTCAGCATTGCTTTAGCTATCTTCCACACATTTTGATATGTTGTATTTTCATTCTTTGACCCATGTGGAGTTTAGAAATGTGTTGCTTAGTTTCCAAGTATTTGGAGTTTTACTGTTATCTTTCTATCATTGATTTTTAGTAACACACGATATGATTTCAACTCTTAAATTTGTTGAGGTTTGTTTTATGGCTCAGGATATGGTCTATCTTGATATATGTTCCATGAACACATGAAAAGAATGTGTGTTATACTGTTGTTGGATGATATAGTCTATAAATGTCAACCAGATCAAATTGGTTGATAGTGGTATTGAGTTCTTCTATATCTCTGATTTTCTGTTCTGTCAATTATTGAGTTAGGAATGTTGAAGTCTCTAATTGTGGATTTGTTTGTTCATCTTTTTCAAGTTTTTGTCTTTTTATTAGTTTTTGTTTTACATATTTTGCAGTTCTATTATTTGGCACATACCCATTTAGGACTGCTGTATCTTTTTAGAGAATCAACACATTTATCATTATGTAACATTACTGTCTGTCTCTGGTAATTTTCTTTGCTCCAAAGTCTCCCTTATCTGTTATTGATATGGACATACCTGATTTCCTTTTACTAATGTTAGAATGATATATCTTTTCCCTATCGTTTTACTTTCCACTTGCCTGTATTATTCTGTTTGAAGTGAGTTGTATGTAGACAGCATATAGATGGGTCATATTTTTAATCCATTTTGCCAATCTTTGTCTTTTCATTGTTGTATTTAGACTATTTACATTTAATTGATGTTAAATCTCTAATCTGCTATTTTATTTTTTTGTTTTCTGTTTGTTCTGCTTTTCATTCTTGATTTTCTTTTTTCTGCCATCCTGTGGGCTACCTGAACATTTTTCAGAAT
>NW_012150130.1:239414-241302 GCF_000956105.1 Propithecus coquereli | reverse complement strand
GACATGTATATTGGATCTTTTTTCATAGTCCAACAGATCCCTGGGGCTCTGTTCACTTTTCTTTTTCAGTGTATTTTCTCACTGTTATCAGACTGGATAACTTCTATTGTTATATCTTCCAGTTCGTGGATTCTTCCTTCTGTTGTTTCCATTCTGCTGTTGAACCCATCCACTGAACTTTTTATTTTAGTTTTATCACATTTTCAGTTCTAAAATTTCCACTTGGTTCTTTATATCTTTTATTACTTTGCCGAGCATTCTTCATTTGTTTTAAGTATGTTCATTATTGCTTGTTGAAACATTTTTATCATGATTGCTTTAAAATCATTGTCAGTTAATTCTAACATCTCTGACATCTTGGTTTTGGCATCTATGGATTGTCTTTATTCACTTTGACATCTTTCTGGTTCTTGGTATGAAAAGTGGTTTTCAATTGAAACCTGGACATTTTGTATTATGTTATGAGAGTCTAGATCTTGTTTTAACTGGGTTTGTCTGACACTACTACAGGAGGAGACAAGGTGGGGGATGGGAGGGCATCACTTGTTTCTCCCAGGTGGAGGTAGAAGTCATAGTTCCCACTTGGCCTCCACTGATACCCACATTGTATGGGAGAGCTCCTTGTTACTGCTGGGTGAGGGTAGGAGTTCTAGCTTCCCATATGGTCTCCATTGACACTGTGATATATGAAGATGGTGTTATTATCAGTGGGCAATAGTGAAAGTCCAGAATCTCCACTAGGCCTGCTCTGACACCACACCAGTGAAGAGGGGGTAGGTACCTTGTTGCCAGGTGGGGGTACAAGTCCAGGTTTTCCATGTAGTCTTCACTGACACTGCTGTTGGGAGTGCCTCATTACTGGTTGGTGGGGGTGAAAGTCTTGGCTCCTTGTTTGGCCTTCTCTGAAACCACACCGTGGGGGTGTTGGGCATCTGGTTATAACCTTGAGAGAGTGGAAGTCTACTTTCCCCTCTTGACCTTTGCTGGCACAAGTGGGGGTGTGGCCACTTTTATTCTATGATGTTTGGCTGGAATAGAGCTATCGTTGTCTAATAGTTTTAGTTTTCTGTCTTTCTAGGTTGCCTAGTCCTTTGGCTAGACAGAGCAGTCTTTTGGGGCTTTTTGGTCTTTATCTGTTGGTAGACTGGATTGTCAGCTTCTTTTTATTTTTGGTATGAGGATTTTTTTTTTGTTTTTACTCATTTTACAAGATATTAAACATGTCTAGAACATTCAGCTAACCAGTATAAGCACATGGTGAACACTGAGTAGGAGTTCAACATATAATGATGATGCCACATCACATTTTATAGTGCTTCGTTGGCAGATAGGAGACATGTAAGGTTTCAGGAGTTTTTCAGGGCTTTGCCTTGAAGGAATCTGTGAGTGTGTTAGTTCACAGACCAGAAGCTGCCTAGCAACAGAGGGGCATCTCACCAGTTAGGGGTGTATGCAAGGCGACACCTGTCTTGAGAACTGAAGGCCAGCACCTGATGCTTGTGTAAGACAGAGCTCGGCACAGGGTCACAGGTTAAGGACTGATCAAAGAATGCCAGCCCAGCAAATACCTGCAGGTGAAACCAGTTAGCCTCAAGGACAGTTCCTGCTTCACTCCTGACAACATGTCTCAGTTAATGAGAAACTAGATAAAGAAATATATAGCCTCTATATTTCTGTTTACCTTTTCTGCTAATTGACAATTTTATCTTTAACTTGTATACTCAGCTAGGTATTCTTTTTTTTGTTGTTGTTGTTTTTGTTTTGTTTTGTTTTGTTTTGTTTGAGACAGAGTGTCACTCTGTTGCCTGGGCTAGAGTGCCGTGGCATCAGCCTAGCTCACAGCAACCTCAGACTCCTGGGCTCAAGCAATCCTCCTGCCTCAGCCTCC
>NW_012150130.1:233000-233548 GCF_000956105.1 Propithecus coquereli | reverse complement strand
TTTTAGTTTAAATATAATCATATTAATTTTTATTCATGTGATCAGTTATTGGTGAATAGGCCTAATGTGTTCTTATTTAAGTTATATAGAGTACATTTTGCCTCAATCATGAAAAGTTAAACATCTCAGATGACTTAGTATAAGGAGTATAGAGAGAGCCCTGGAGGGATATGTATTTCACATTCGAGTTGAAAACGCTGATGTGGAAAAAGGATGGCCTTCTGTGTTGGCTGAGTTACCACGTGTCCTGTCCTTATGGTCTGCCCCAAGTGTGACTTTGAATTTATGGCAGGTACAAAATTGATCTGCTTTCTGTTGCCAGTTTTGGCTTTTCTAGAGTTACATATAAAAGAAATGACTTTGTATATAGTCTTTTGTGTTGATCTTAAACTTTGTATAATGCTGTTAAAATTCACCTCTGTTGTTTCATGTGTCAATAGTGTTTTTTTTTTTTTTATTGACATTGTGTGGATATTGAGTATTTGTCCATTCATTTGCCAGTTGATGGGCCACTTGGGTTGTTCGTAGTTTTTGGTTATTGTGGATAA
>NW_012150130.1:231790-232950 GCF_000956105.1 Propithecus coquereli | reverse complement strand
CCAAATGGTTTCTTAAATAACTATAACTGTAGAGGTTTGAGTAAATCATTTTTGCTTCCCAAAGTGCCTCAAGTAGCATTAGGAAATAAATTATTCCTATTACTGTTACTTTTTTGTTGGTACCATGTGGTGCCAAGGGACAGTGTGAGAGGATTGGACCATGTTTGACTCTTTCTCATTATTCTGTCTAAATAACACTTGAACTAGCTTCTAATTTTAACATGTGTAGTAGTGGAGGCCATTGTTTAAGTCATAGAAGTGATTTTTAAGTTCAGTTGGGGTATTTTAAACCTGGAGTGTTTTTAAAAACATAAGAGTCTTGTTTCTATCCTCAAATTACAATATTTTACTAAACTCCAATCTGTTCTCCAACTAATTGAGTTCTGAGAGAACTCTGAGAGAGAACTGAGAATTCTGAGAGAATGGCCATTTTGCATAAGTGCATCTTTGAACAAAATAAATAACTTTTTTTTTTTGACAGAATCAGAAAACTGACTTGTCTAGAATGAAAGAGAGTGGAACAGGAATCAAATGTTGACACTCTAAGCCAGTGTTTGTGTGTTCGTGTGTGGTTTTTGAAAGTGGTAAATGATCAACAATTTTCTGGAAATGGAACAAATGGAAATGTTGATTAAAAATACCTAATAAGGCCTGGCGCGGTGGCTCATGCCTGTAATCCTAGCACTCTGGGAGGCCGAGGTGGGCGGATCATTTGAGCTCAGGAGTTCGAGACCAGCCTGAGCAAGAATGAGACCCCGTCTCTACTAAAAATAGAAAAGAAACTGGCCAAACAACTAAAAATAGAAAAAATTAGCCGGGCATGGTGGCGCATGCCTGTAGTCCCAGCTACTTGGGAGGCTGAGGCAGGGGGATCGCTTGAGCCCAGGACTTTGAGGTTGCTGTGAGCTAGGCTGACGCCACGGCACTCACCCCAGGCAAGAGAGTGAGACTCTGTCTCAAAAAAAAAAAAATACCTAACAAAACTTAGCTGTAAAACACTTTATCTTTGTGCTCTACATTTATACTGTGTTAAAGGCTAGGAAGTGATTGTAAAAAACCTCTTATAGTCCTGCCTTTTAAGAAATGATTGTCATTATCTCAAATTGTAACTCACAGGGTGCTGGTGTAGAAATATACCCTGGGAGTAGGTGTGTGCTGAC
>NW_012150130.1:228060-230205 GCF_000956105.1 Propithecus coquereli | reverse complement strand
AAAAAAAAAGTTTAAAGCAGTTTAAAGGGTAGTCCTTGTCATCCATCAGGATAAGATCCAGTTATATCTGTGAGTTCATTATTTCCTTACAGCATGAAACCAAGTGTCAGCTGGGCAGGATTCTTATCTTTAAGCTCTGGTGGAAAATTCTGCTTCCAGACTCATTAACGTCATTCATTGGCAGATTTCATTCCTTTAGGTTGTAGGACTGAGGTCTCTGTTTTCTTGCTGGCTGCTGGCTAGGTTCATGCTCTGCTCCTAGAGGCTGCTCTCAGGTCCTTGCCATGTGGCCCCCCTCAGCAACAGTGTACTTCCCTTAAAGAGAATCTCTCTGACCTCCTCTTCTGCAACCAGCTGGAGAAAACCGATTGGTAACCTTTATTACATTGCAAAATTACAATGCAAAATCCTTTTGCCATTTAACAATCATGAAACTAACACCAGTGGGGATCATGGGGCCCATCTAGAATTAGCGGCTAGATTAGGAGTTCATTTAAAAAAAGTAGGACTGTCTTATTAACTTGTGCATCCTAGCTCCTAACACGGTGCTTAGCAGATAGCACGTATCCAGAAGGTGTCTGTGTGAAGGAGATTCTAGGATGAAAAGAGTAAACAAAGAGTTCAAAATTGGAGATCCTGTAAGGGTCAGGAAACCTTAGCTTGAAGAGCAAGGCAGCTGCTCATTGAGATTCTTATGGCAAAGAATTTGTAAAATCCACTTAGATGACAGCAGGAATCCTTGGCGGAAAAAAAACTTTAAAGCTCTAACAGACTATGTAAGAAATAATGTTTTAGTTGAGTTAGCTTATATAATTAACTTTATTTGTTATACTTTGTTCGTTTTTCCAGAAAGTAAAGCATTTAAAATTCAGACAAGTGGAGAGGCAGATGCCACTGAAAGAGTGGATCTGGAAGAGCTGATTCAGTGTGCAACTGGTAAAATGGAGCTTTGTGCAAGCTCTGATCTTTCTGAGCACGTTGAGGGGAATTGTGAAATTATAAATGAACTAGTTGCTGCCTCCACACAAAAAGGCCAGATGAAGAAGAAAAGGTTGAGTGAACTTGGGATCACGCAAGCTGATGACAACTTAATGTCACAGGAAATGTTTGTTGGAATTGTGGGGAACCAGTTTAAGTGGAATGGGAAAGGAAGTTTTGGCACATTTCTTTTCTGACCGCAATGATGTAAACAGCAAAATATTGGATTTGTATGTGCTGCCCTAAGAATCACTGCTGCCATTGTAGTGTGCTTTATGTCTGTATTTTGTATTTGATATGTTTGATTGGGCTTGAGTGAAATGTTAGTTTTATTTGCACGTGTTACATATAAAGCACTCCCTCTTTATAAGAAAGATCATAAAAACATATAAAATAGAAAATATTTAGAGACTTCTTATCTGAATGGCTTGCTTTCTTAAACACATGGTTCTCTCTTACTATGAGAGAGTTACCTGTTGGTAACTTTCTAGTGTAGTTACACTTTAATCTAGCACATCAGAGAGGAGGAGGAAAGGCAGAGAATGCAAGACAAGTGTATAAAAATGCAGTAGGTGTCACATGTGCGGTGTTCTTAGAGTTGTCTTTTAATCCTAATTACAGAAAATCTGATTTCCACACTGTATTTGCATACTACTGGCCTTCAAATAAAAGCTTTTTATAATTGGGAAGTTATCTGCCTAATCAGACTTATTATTGAGAATATGAGTGGGATGCATTTTTATGTTGAACTGTGCAATCGTCAAAACAATAGGTAGCATAGCAGGTTTGATACACAATGAAATGTGTTGTTCAGAGCTGATGTGTGTGTAGAGCGTTTTCACCGTTGCTGAATGTGAATGATTAAAAAGAAAATATTTTCCTATCACCATAACAGTATTTTGATCATATTTCTTACACAGTCCAAATGTATACAACCTATATTAGCTACATGTTCTTGGTATCACATTGTAAAACATAGCTTTTAAAATGTTTCTATTTTAAGAGTATATGTGACATTAATATGCCTACTGATTAAAATTATAGTGATCAAGTAAATAAAATTGAATCTTGTTATATTTTTTCAAACCCATATGGGCCATATGTAGCAAATGTGAGCCTTTTGAAGAACACACAATATTTTGGTATCTTTTCAGTGTTTCAGAAAGA
>NW_012150130.1:214800-215320 GCF_000956105.1 Propithecus coquereli | reverse complement strand
ATAACTGCCTCTCTACTAAACATAAACGTACACCCACCCTATGACTCAGCAGTTCTACTTCTAGTTACGTACCCATAAAGAGTAAGTACATAGCAGCATTGATTATAATAGCCCTAAACTGCAAACAACCCAAGAATGTATACAGAATTTCTATGGTTTCTTCCATATGATAGAAGCAAGAATAATTACGAGCTATTGATTAGGAGGGGGCTTGAGGGAGCCCCTTGGTGTGCTAGAGAGGTTCTATACCCTGATCTGGGTGGTGGTTATATGGGTGTGTACACATATTAATATATAAATTCATTGAGCTGTTCACTTAAGATTTGTGCACTTCGTTGCATGTATTATTTTTCAAAACAAATTTTGTAAAGCTACCATTTATTGAGCTTGTGTGCCCTGCACTGTGCTAAGCATTTTAGTCCTCGCAGTAATCCTATCGGTCCTGGCCACTTTAGGCCCAGAAAAGTTAAGGAAATTTGAACACTATGCAAGTGTTTCTCAAAAAGTGTTTCAAGGAATA
>NW_012150130.1:211705-213445 GCF_000956105.1 Propithecus coquereli | reverse complement strand
TTTCGGAACTGGGGTTACAAAGCCGGCCCTCTGAGGTTATGAAGAAGGGAGCTCATAATTTTTAGTGGGAAGCAACTTAGCCTGGCGGATTCGAGGGCGGAAGATCTGGGCCCCGGTTCTGCATTCTCTGCTGCCTGGGCACATGCCTCTCGCAGATGCATCCACATTCCCTGGACGGCGTCTCTTACCTGTAGGATGGGAACGATGGTGCCTATCCTGCCTCTTTTACAGGTTCGCCAGAACGAAGTGAGGCGACGTCTGTGCTGGTGCTCTCTAAACCGGAAAGCACCATGCAAGTTGGTGTTACTGTTTCCTCTTGATTGATTCTATGCCTTTTCTTTCTCCTCCTTTTTGGGCATTAGTTTCCCGTTTGTGTCTATTGGTTAGTTACTAGTGCTGGTGGTAAGTCCTCAATAAAAGCTGGCTGGCATTAACTATGTTCCAGGAGCTGAGCTAAGAGCTTCATTGATGTTGTCTCTCTCACTTAGAGCTATGGCTTGTGGGGTAATTACTAACTTCTTCATTCATGAAACTGGGCCAATGAATCTCAGAGATAGATGTTACACCCCCTGCCTTGGGCCACACACCTGGAAGTCAAACCCAGAGCAGGGCAGACTCTAGAGCCTAAACTCTTAACCCTTTCATTAGCTTGCACCTGGGTCAGACCTGCCTTTAAGAAGGAAACTTGGAGTCTAGGAAGGAACTAAAACAGAGATTTCCTACCTCCTTTTGGGGACAAAGTGGACAAGTTAATTGGGACTCCCTCTTTACCACACCACTCTCTGTCCCAAGTCCAGCTTATCCTCAAAGAGGTTACACATGGGAAGAAATCTGAGTTTTCTGCCATGGGTGAAAGCTCATAATGTTAAGACTTAGGGATTGAAATTGCTGCGGTACCACTTTTCATCTTTGGGACATAGACTTAAGTTTCAAGTGTCTTTTTTGAGACCACAGAGAAACTACAGCCCTGGCTAGGCGGAGTAGGACTTTGGACCCAGCATGGCGGCTTAGAACAGGAATGGAATGATGAGTTAGAAGTTGTTAAGTCTAGCTGGCCATTTCTAAGGATACTTTTTGCACAAGAAACAGTGCAAGAAATATTCCAGAGGGGCCCTGGGGCTCACCTCTGCTGATTAGGGCCTTATGCTGGAGAGCTTCTGCCCTGATGCCACACATTGAAAAAATTCCTGAGGAGAAGCATTTTCCCAATTTAGATTTTATAGTAAGAATGAAGGCTCTCAGTTGGGGCTGCAGAAGAGTAAATGGACTGATCCAATTTATTTTTTTTTAAGTTTGCAAAGATGAAATGGATGGAATGAACAACCCAATTGTCTTAGCTCATTTTCTAATTTTATGCTTTTTATTAAAAGAGAGAAGAAAGAAGTAGCTAGATAACAAAAAGCAAAAACAGAATGGAAACCTGAAATTTACTAAGCCCAAAAGCAAAATAGGAGATAATTAACAATGTCCTCCAGCCTGGAATGATCCGGTCTGGAGGGAGGGAGAAGTGAAATACAGTGGAGGTTAATATTGGCTCATATCTGAATACTGAGCTGAGCAGAAACCCCAGCCTGCTACCTGCGTGGTTCTGGCTTACCTGCTGCTTGAGGTCTTGGTGTGCCTCTTGGACTGTATATAGTATTATTTTATCTGGGAGTATTTTTTCCCTATATGTAGGTTACCTTTTCATTTCATTGATTGTTTTTTTTTTGCTTGTTGTAGGGGTGAGGGAAAGCTTGC
>NW_012150130.1:208430-210603 GCF_000956105.1 Propithecus coquereli | reverse complement strand
TTTGTAACCCATTCACAGGCCTAGGGGTATGCAAGACACACCTGCAGGTCCTCAATTTACACAACAAATATGTCTCCTTATCTTAAAACATTCCAAGCCTTTAGACAAAGCTTCATGTCTTCAGCCAATTACAAGTCAAAGAATCTTTAAACCCACCTATAGCCTGTAATGCCTCCCCGCCTTCAAGATGGCCCACTTATTCAGGCCAAACCAGTGCATGCCTCCCACGTATTGATTTATGACTTTACCTGTAAACCCTGTCTCCCTGGAATGTATAAAACCAAACTGTGACCCAGCCGCAGCGAGGCCACTGCTCAAGGCCTCTTGGGCGTGGCTCCGAGTCATGGTCCTCAAATTTGGCTCAGAGTAAATCTCTTTAAATTATTTTACAGAGTTTTGCTTCTTTTCCATTAACTTAAGGGAACTGGATTCAGTGTGATTCTGTCTGACTTGAGAGCCTGGCCTTTGTATCATCTTCTCATTTTAGACTTGCTCCCTGGGCCTCCTCCCAGAGTATTGCTTTTGCCCCCAGTGCATCATGGGAAGATTTTAATTAACTACTGTTCATTGTTATGAAGTGGAAAATTCCACTGACAAACAGCTGTCACTCTTGCCTCTATAAACTGCTCGCAGGCGCCAAGGTGGCTCAAGACCCTGCCCCCACTTCCTCCCAGATTTATTGGACATCTTCTATGTGCCAGGCATTTAAGTCTACTGCTCTGTCTAAGCACTTCAAGGGCTTGCTGAATAAATAAATATTTGTCATCTGGCATTAGTCTTCTGCCTGTAGTAAAGAACAATGGATTTGTTTGTCCGAAGTACAGGCCATTATTCTCATTTCTAAGCCTCTGTTCTGAGAGCATCAGTATGGCAGTTTCAAAATGAAAAAGTAAAAAAAGGCAGAAGCAAACCTTTTATGTGATATTAAATCTCTTAAATGACAAACCTGTAATTTGTAGGGGAAAATAATTTCCTGAATGCATCTTATATCCTTGAGTTCCAAATTACAAAGTTATTGCCAAAATTGGTTTCTGTCCAGAAGGAGATAATGTCACAGCAAGTGTTACAGCGCGTGGTCCTGAGGACAGACCGAGCGGCACACGGAGAGCTGGAGAATCCAAGTTTATTCGCCGGCGGGCTCAGAGGGGTCTCGCCACCAAATTCTGAGCCCCGTCTACCTGATTTTTCCCACTTTTATTAAGTTGGGGTGGTCCTAGGGGTGGGACATCAGGTGGTCAATGCCTGCCAGGTAATAGGTTGGTCGATGTGTCAGGTGATAGGTTAGTGTTATGCTGATGCGGGTCTTCCATGAGGGGGCATCTCAGGTGGCGGATGTGCCAAGTAACAGATGGGGATTTTCCTTATCATTCCCCCCTTTGATGCCCTGATACGTCTACTATAGGGCATCATTTCCCAGTGGGTGATAGCCTCATAAGGCCATTATGTGAGCTGTTGCTTTCTGGGTTACAGTTGTCTCTGTGATTTTTACAACTGTGTTTAGTATGTAGGGGCTTGTAATGGTGCCAGTCCAGTATTTCTTTCCCCGCTGTGGCACACCTGAGCCTGACTGTGACATGTCTTTGGCATGTAGGTGCAGACTGTGAAACCTCCCGTGGTCCAGAAGCCTCGAGTAATCCTGTTAGTGGAGGGAATCCAAGTCCTAGCATAATGAGCCTCAGGGCAGGGTTTCTCTGCCACAGTTGTCAGGGCGAGTGCCCCAACCAGGAGGAGGGTCGGAGCTGAGGCAGGAGGAGGCATCCTATAATGAGCCAAAGTACCACAGTTGGAGACGCCCTCTGCAGTCCCGTCCAGTCTCCCAGAGCTACCGTGAAGAGTCCAATCCCCAGTAAAGTCACCACAACCCCAGTGAGGCCCAGGGCCAGTGGTCCCATTCACTCCTGTTCAGTCCTGGGTGTGGCTGTCCTCGTTGGGAGACGGTTAAGCTGGATCTTTAGGGGGTTCTGCTGGTCCTGCTGTGCAGTCCAGAGATCAGCTTCGTTGTCTGGTTCAGCCTTTTTCACCCGGGAGTGATGGATCCACGGAGTGATACCTGCAACTTTAACAGCAGTGCGAGTAACTAGCATCACAGTATGGGGACCCTTCCAGGTGGGCTCTAGGGGTGTTCTTTTCCAGTCCTTTTTTTTTTTTGAGACAGAGTCTCACTCTGTTGCCC
>NW_012150130.1:195319-208066 GCF_000956105.1 Propithecus coquereli | reverse complement strand
TGGCACATAGTTTTGGCTAAGGCTTGGAGGTGTGTGTTTATATTCAACTCCCCTAGTTGTCTAATGTCTCCCCTTAATCGCTTGGTGAGTGGGGGAGGTCTACCGAACAGGATTTCAAAGGGTGAGTATCCCGTGGGCCCCGGTGTGCACCTGACTCTGAACAGGGCTAGGCTTAGCATGTCTACCCAGGGTAATTGTGTTTCCTGACATAGCTTCGCTAGAGTGGTCTTGAGGGTCCGGTTCATGCGCTCTGCTTTCCCTGAGCTCTGTGGCCTGTAGGCTCTATGTAGTTTCCATTTGATTCCTAGTGCCTTGGTGGGGGTTTGCATGACCTCCGCAGTGAAGCTTGGTCCATTGTCACTGCCGAAGGAGAGTGGCAGATGGTACCTGGGGATGATTTCTCTCAGTAGAAGCTTTGCCACTTCCCCAGCCTTTTCGGTCAGGGTAGGGACTGCCTCCACCCAGCCTGAGAAGGTGCATATCACTACCAGCAGGTATTTATAGCCCGTGGTTTAGACGTGGTTTCACTTCTGTGAAATCAACTTCCACATCCTTGAATGGAGAGGTTCCGGTGTACTGGATTCCTGGGGCGGGTCTCGGCCTCACCGCTGCATTGTTTTTAGCACAGGTCTGGCAGCGGGCGCCGACTGCTGCAGCGATGGACGGAAGTTTGGTGATGTAGTACTACCAGGCGAGTAGCTGTGTGAGGGCTGTTTTCCCTAAGCGAGTCAGGTTGTGATGTCAGGAGACAATAGAATATGCTAATTTATTGGGGATAAAGATGTTATGGTTCTGTAGGTGCCACCAACCACCTGAGTCCTTCTTGGCCTTCTCCTGCTCTGCCCACTGGTTCTCTTCTGGTATATTTTGGTTCTTCGGGCCACTCGGGTGCCAACAAGATTTGGCACTGGGTTGGAATGTTGTCCTCTGAACATTCTCGGGTGGCTGCAATTTTGGCTGCTTGGTCTGCCAGGCGACTGCCGGTGGCATTTGGATCTGTGTCTTTTTGGTGCCCTTGACAGTGGATGACCGCAATCTCTTTCAGCTCCCAAACTGCCTCCAGCAGTTGGAAGATTTCATCCCTATTTTTGATCTCCTTTCCACCTACAGTCAGCAGTCCCCTCTCCCTGTATATTGCCCCGTGGATATGTATTGTGGCAAAGGCATGTTTAGAGTCTGTGTATATGTTTGCCTTCTTACCCCGGGCATGCCTGAGGGCTTGGATGAGGGCCCACAGCTCCACTCTTTGTGCCCCACCACTCTTGGGGCAAAGGAGCTGACATGATGACCTCATCAACTGTGGTGACTGCAAAACCTGCCAGTCATTTCCCATTCTGGATAAAACTACTGCCATCCGTGTAGAGTTCCAAGTCTGGTGCTGGTAGAGGACTATCTCTCAGATCTGGCCAGCTGGCATAGACTTCCTCTACCGCCTTGTGCAATCACGGTCCAGGGGCCCTGGCTCGGTGGGTAGGAGGGTGGCAGGATTCAAGGTCTGTACAGTCTCCAGGGTGACCTGTGGATTTTTGCACAGAAGTCCTTGATATTGCGCTAACCAGTTGCTTGAGAGCCACCGGTGCCCTGAGGTGTTCGTTAGAGATATTACTGTATGAGGGACTCGTACACGGAGGTTCTGTCCCAGTGTGAGTTTGCTTCCTCGGCTAGCAGGACAGTGGCCACCACTGTGCAGAGGCAAGGCGGCCATCCTGCCGCAACCAGATCCAATTGTTTTGACAAATAAACCTCTGGTCTCTGCCACGGGCCACAGTTTGAGTCAAAACTCCCAGAGCCACTTGTTTCTTCTCGTATGAAAACAGGTTAAAGTCTTTGGTGAGGTCTGGTAGCCCCAGTGCGGGGGCTCTTTTTAGTAAGTCTTTATTTCCTGGAAAGCCCTTTCCTGACTCTCGGCCATTCCAATGCTTTGTTCTCAGGCCTGCTTAGGGCCTCGTACAGAGGCTTGGCCTTTAGGGAGAAACTTGGGATCCAGATGCGGCAGAATCCGGCCGCACCGAGGAATTCTCTGAGTTGCCTCCGACTGGCCGGCCTGGGCATTGTACAGATGGTGCTTCCACTCATGTCCCAGTGTCCGGCGCCCCTGAGTGATGTGGAAACCAAGGTACTTCACCTGTTGCCTGAAGGTCTGTGCCTTTTTCCAGGAGACTTTGTGTCCCTTGTCAGTGAGCAATTGGAGCAGGCACCGGGTTCCCCGGTGGCAGTCTCCTCTGGTCGGACTTGTTAGAAGGAGGTCATCGACGTACTGTAGAAGTGGGCAGCAGGTTTCTTCTCACGGAAAGGAGACGAGGTCAGTGGCCAGACCCTCCCCGAATAAAGTTGGAAAATTTTTAAATCCCTGTGGTAGTCGCGTCCAGGTCAGCTGGGTTTTCCTTCTAGTCTGAGGATCCTCCCACTCGAAGGTGAACAGGGGCTGGCTCTGCGGAGCGAGCTGCATGCAGAAGAAGGCATCCTTTAAATCCAGGCAGGAGAACCAGGCAGCGTCAGGAAAATGAGGCCCAGGAGGGCGTATGGATTCGGTACCACCGGGAGGAGAGTCACTGTAGCCTCATTAATCAGTCACAGGTCTTGGACGGGGCGGTATCCACCTCCTTTGGGCTTTTTGACTGGCAGGAGGAGTGTTCCACGGGGACTGGCCCTCCACCAAAATCCCCTCCCACTTAAGCCTGTCGATGTGTTCCTGAATTCCCTCTCGAGCCTCCTTGGGGATGGGTACTATCATCTCCTGGTCTGTTGGGCTCCCGGTTTCATCTCAATCACCAGGGGTGCATGTTGGTGTGCAAGACTGGGGTGGGGGGGTTGTCCTCTGCCCAGACCAACGGAAAATCCTGCCGGAAGTTGGGTGGGTTCTGTTCCTCTTTGGCCTCGTCATATAGCTTCCATTCCGATTCCCGGGGCAGGGTGACCGCCATTATGAGAGTCTCTGGGGCGCCGAGCGTGAGGCTTGCAGTCCCTTCTGGGTGGAAGGTGATCTGGGCTTCCAGTTTGCTCAGGAGATCTCGACCTAGGAGGGGAACGGGGCAGTCTGGTATGTCTAGGAATTCATGTCTTATCTGGTGGCCCCCCATCTGGCATATTCAGGATTGGCAGAAGGGTCGAGCTACTCGAGCTCCAGTGGCTCCCACAGTAGCGGTTTCCCGCTTTGTAAGTGGAGCCAGCGGGTTGTTACCACCGAGTGTTCTGCCCCAGTGTCCACCATGAATGTTATTGGTCGACCCCTCACTTCCATTATGACCGTGGGCTCCCGGGGGCCAAGAGTCAGGGAACCCATTCAGTGCTATTCTGAGTCGATCCCAGTGAGACCAATGAGGTCCTGGGTCTCCAGTTCCTGCCGGAAGCCCCTGGGCAGGTTCCTGTTTGGCGGTGGGTGGTTTCTTTTGTTGGGGCATTCATGCTTCCAGCAACCAAACTCCTTACAATAGGCGCCCTGGTCAGGCTTCAGGGTCCCTCGTCTCCTGGGTCCTCCTTCCCATAGTGGGCCAGGTCTCTTGGCTGGGTCATGTCTTCCGAGGGCAGCGGCCAGGAGAGTGGCTTTCTGCTTCATTCTCTTGTCATTCTCTCTCTGGGTGGTCCGGTCTCCATTAACATAGACCTTCTGGGCCACTTCCATCAGCTGCGTGATGTTCATTCCTGCAAACCCGTCAAGTTTCTGGAGTTTCCGTCGGATGTCAGTGTAGGACTGCCCAACGAACACGGCATTCACCATCCGCTGATTTTCAGCTGCCTCTGGGTTGGAGGGTGTGTAGACTTGGTAGGCCTCACAAAGGCACTCGTAGATTTCGCTCGGTGATTCCTCCAGCTTCTGGGTGATCAGAGACTTTGTTCATGCTGGTTGGCTTTCTGGCTCCCTCCCGGACCCCATGGAGGAGAGCTTCCCGATACCTTCCGAGTGCCTCTCGTCCACTCGGGAAGTTGAAATCCCAATCCGGGCTGGTCTCGGGTGCTGCTCTCTGTGCCCACTGCTCCACGTCCAAGGTCCCTGCTGGAGCCTGGTCCTGGAGCCACCTCTGGGTCCCAGCTACAATCCGGTGTCGTTCTTCCGTGTTAGAAAGGGTCAGAAGGAGCTGGCGGCAGTCTTCCCAAGTGGGATGGTGGGTCTGAAAGATGGATTCCAGGAGGCCGACGAGGGCCTGAGGTTTCTCAGAGTGTGGCGGGGTGTGGTGCTTCCGGTTCAGAAGGTCAGTGGTGGAGAAGGGCTGGTAGTACGGGACTGGCTGGCCTGGCTGAACGGACCCATCGTCCGTAACCTGCATCGGACCTCGCACCCCATGCAGGGGCATCTGGAGGGCTGAAGTTGGGGCCTGAGCTGACCGTAGCGGGCGGGTGATGGGAGTGTCGGCACCAGGTTGGTCCGGAACTGGCAGCGGGGAGACTGACGGTGGCGGGGTGTCTGGTGGATTCAGGGGTCTTTCAGGAGGTGTCACGGTAGGGTTGTAGGGCGGTAATGGTGGATGCTCTTCAGGAGCTTCCCGATAGATGGGTTTGGACAGTTTGGAGTCTCTGGTCCTTTGGGCCACAAAAATCCTGCTCTGTCCCTTAATAGCACAGAACCGGACCCAAGGGGGCATGGTCTGAGCAATCTCTAGCCACGAATCTATGTGAGGGAATTGGTCGGGGTGGCCGGGAGTCCCGGTCACAATTCTCCAAACTGCTTGCATGGTGGGGAGGTCTAAGGTTCCCGTGCGGGCCAGTCGACCCCGAATGTGGGCCATTGGTGTTCATAGAGGGCCCTAAGTCTGCTGGGACTCAGTGTGACACCATAATCTCCCATGAAACCCTTCTTAAAGGTCCTTGACATGCATTTAAGGTCTGTAGGCTTAGATTCTATGCTACCCATCCTAGACCCTTGAACGGTGTCGCAGCTTAACAGACAAAAGAAGGGGGGTTTCCTTCAGGTGTCCACCTGGCTGCATCCCTCGTGGGAACTTAGGCGCATCTTATGGAAGGTGTGCCCGTGTAAACCCCGGGCCTGGTTGTTCCCTTTAGGGGAGCGAATCACCATTATGCCTGTGACGCTGCCGCAGAACCGCAGGTGAGGCCCACTCAGGTTCCGTAGCCATAGCCGTGGGACCACGGTCACTCTTCACTGTCCATTCAGACAGGCAGGGGTCACACATTCCCGCCCTGGAATTCCCTGCACTCAGGAGGTGACCAAGCTCCTCTTCTGTCATCTGACGGGCCTCACTCGACAGGTCCCGGGACCTTACCTGGTCCGATGCCTCCAGACCTGATTTGACTTGTCCTTCCCTCCAGCGAGTCCGGGCGAGTTCGGGACCGCGCGGCCGGCGGGGGCTCCAGAGAGGGAAGCTATTCCGCAAAACGGCGCTCGGCGCCCGTTCACTTCTGTCGCTGAGGTCCCGCCAGTCGCTGCGCCCATCCCCAAACCGGTGGCTTCATGGGGCCAGCGCGGTCGGTTTTCCCGGTCAGGGAACCAAAATGTCACAGCAAGTGTTACAGCGAGTGGTCCTGAGGACAAACCGAGCGGCACACGGAGAGTCGGAGAATCCAAGTTCATTCACTGGCGGGCTCCAAGGGGCCTTGCCACCAAGTTCTGAGCCCCGTCTACCCAATTTTTCCCACCTTTATTAAGTTGGGGTGGTCCGAGGGGTGGGATATCAGGTGGCCAATGCCTGCCAGGTAATAGGTTGGTCGAAGTGTCAGGTAATAGGTTAGTATT
Organism: Propithecus coquereli; assembly: GCF_000956105.1. Taxonomy (NCBI): domain Eukaryota; kingdom Metazoa; phylum Chordata; class Mammalia; order Primates; family Indriidae; genus Propithecus; species Propithecus coquereli. Next base: position 202,377 of record NW_012150130.1, on the reverse strand, counting down.
ATGCTGATGCGCCAGGTGACAGGTCAGTATTATGCTGACGCGGGTCTTCCGTGAGGGGTGGGGGGTCTCAGGTGGCGACGTGCCGAGTAATAGGTGGGGGTTTCCTTATCGATAAGGTCCGTCACGAAGCTCGCCCTCCGATCGGCACTGCACTCCCGGAGGGAGAGAGCCTTAGAGGCAATTTCCATTTCTTACACAATAACACGATGTCTGTTGTCTCAGGTTAAAGCAGTTAAAACTGCTGATAAGCTTTGACCAATACTGAAACTCTTAATTTTCCTAATTATTACTCGTAGAAATCATGTCACTGATGTTGTGAGGTTTCCATAAAGGAGGGGGAAGGACTGAATCTATTACGAGCGTCTTGTTAGATTTGGAAAGACGCTCAACCCTCCGGCCGCCCTTCCCCTGCCCCAGGACAGGTCCTTCTGTGTCCAGTCTCTGTCTTCTTCTAAACACAGCTCCTCCTATCAGCACAGCTCCCTGTGTGTTTTAAAGCCCCTCCATGCAATGAATTCCTTTGTCCCTCTGTAAGGGACAGAGGGACTGCTTCATCTGAACTCTGTTGGCAAGAAAACTGATCTGAGAGAGATCCACTGGCTTGCTCCAGATACACAGGGGCCCCCTTCTGAATTACTCTTCAAATGATTGTCCTTCTGTTAGAGCCAGTTCCCCTCGGCCCCAGGAACAGAGAGGCAGAGTCACCGAGGCTGTAAATGGCAAAGGAGTTTATTGGCTAGCTTGAGCTAGGGTCCAAGTCCCAGAGCACCGACGCAGTGGCCTCTTCTAAGGGCTAGGACCCCGCCTTGGGGTAGAGGTTAAGCTTTTATACCTTTTTCTGTTTTACACACGACACACAGGTTTCACACGACACGCTGGGCACACCTTCCCCCCTCCCCTCCTTAGTTCATTGGTTCCTTTAAAAGTGGCTGATCGTATTGGCTCCTGATTGGTTCCTTTGAAAGTGGCTCCAAGCCTCCAATTTTCGCGCAGGCGCCAATTGTGGTCAGCGTCATTTCGGGGAAAGGGCGGCGTCTTTTCAGGAAAACCGAAACTTAGGCCTACTCCAGGAAGTTCAGCCTGTCATGGAGTCACTCCTGCTCTTATTCCTGTTTCTGATTAACTACATTTAACAAACAACTAAAAGCAAGCATGGTCACAGAAGCAAATAGCATCACTTAGAATCAGAGAGAGCACATTTTTCTCTAATCTCTAATCTTAAACAATTCGTCTCACACAAAGCAAAGTATATTCTCCTACTATCAATTCCTGTTTTTCACTTCCTGCTTCAGCACTCTGGGGACTCCCCCAAAAGTGCCTCTCTGCCTTGTATTCTGGAGTGGTGTGAGGATGCGCCACCACCTCCAAGATTCAAGAGTTTCTAAGCTGCTCAATAACCCAGCCTCTTTGCTGTTTATTTCATAAAGTCTGCCCCCGAGAAGCAAAGCTCACAGCTGAGACGAGAGGCAGATGGTGCTAAGCTCTCCTTCAAGGCTGCTGAACTTTAAAGCTGAGAAATATTTAAGGCTATTTTGAGAAATGACCTTTTTAAATTGTTTTTGTTTTTTTATTTTTAAAGAGCATATTCTTTCTCTTTTTGATGCTTTTTAGATGAAGGGAAAACACTTAGGAATGCAGGCATGAGCTTTAAGTTTGCAGCTTATGAATGCTCTCAGAGAATAAAGACTTTCAATTTTATTTTTTCATTTTTTTTCATTTTTTTAATTTTTTTGAGACAGAATCTCACTGTGTTGCCCGGACTAGAGTGCCATGGCATCAGCCTAGCTCACAGCAACCTCAAACTCCTGGGCTCAAGTGATCCTCCTGCCTCAGCCTCTCGAGTGGCTGGGACTACAGGTGTGCACCACCACACCCAGCTAATTTTTGTTTGTTTTTAGTTGTCGGGCTAAATTTTTCTATTTTTAGTAGAGACGGGGTCTCGCTCTTGCTCAGGCTGGTCTTGAACTCCTGACCTCAAGTGATCCTCCCCCCTCAGCCTCCCAGAGTGCTAGGATTACAGGCGTGAGCCACCACGCCTGGCCTGCATTTCTTTAATGACTAATGACATTGAGTACTTTTTCATGTGCTTATGGGTCATTTGCATATTTTTAGACAAATGTCTATTCTCTTCTCATATTTTACCCATTTTAAAATTGGGTTGGCTGGGCGCGGTGGCTCACGCCTGTAATCCTAGCACTCTGGGAGGCCGAGGCGGAAGGGTCATTTGAGGTCAGGAGTTCAAGACCAGCCTGAGCAAGAGTGAGACCCCGTCTCTACTAAAAATAGAAAGAAATTAGCCCGACAACTAAAAATATATGTAGAAAAAATTAGCCGGGCATGGTGGCGCATGCCTGTAGTCCCAGCTACTCGGGAGGCTGAGGCAGGAGGATCGCTTGAGCCCAGGAGTTTGAGGTTGCTGTGAGCTAGGCTGAGCCACGGCACTCTAGCCTGGGCAACACAGTGAGACTCTGTCTCAAAAATAAATAAATAAATAAATAAAATTGGGTTGTCTTTTTATTATTGATTTCTTAGAGTTCTTTATCTATTCTGGATACAAGTCCCTTATCAGATACATGATTGGCAAATATTTTCTCCCATTGTGTAGGCTGTCTTCTTACTTTCTTGATGGAATCTTTTGAAGTACAAAAAATTGTAATTTTGACAAAGTCCAATTCATTAAATTTTTCCTTTATCACTGTGTTTTTGGTGTTGTATCCAATAAACCATTAGGCACGAGTATATTTTTTAAAACCTTCCCAGATGATTCTAATATAAAGCTGGGGTTGGGAGCTCCTGCCATGTGCCCCGTGTCTACAGCATTCCCAACTCTCTCGCACATATTGCCACAAAGACAACCAAACCAAGGTTCAGCTGATTCCCTGCACCACCCTCCTACACTACCCTGCCCCAACAGGTTCCTTGCCCTTTATTCCCTATTTCTGTTGTTCCACCATCCTCCTCTCATCCAAAACTGGAGGTCTGGGTGTCTCCCTCATCCTCAACATCTAATTAATTGGTAACCAAGTCCTGTCGATTCCTCCCGGAGAGAGCTGTTATTCACGAACACATCGTGCTACATTGCAATCGCGCCTTTAGTTTCCATCTCTCACCTCGCTGGAGTTTCTTGCAAGTGGGGATAGAGCCCTCCTGGCCTATGCCCGGCACTTCATCCACGGCCAGGCACCAGGAGGAGCTTCACAGGGCTGCTGAGCACCAGGGCTTTGGACTCAGGACCTGCTAGCTGCACTCTGTGACCAAGAACCCTTTTTGTGGCAGCTGCAGGGCTGCTCTTTTACTTGGACGAGCCGAGTGACCAGCTCCCTGATGAGTTGGCGGTGGCTGTGAGGAGAGGGAACTGTGTTAGCACTGGAATTTTGATGTAAAGGGAGACCCTCTAGCAACTAAGAGAACTGAGCGTCTTTATGAAGAAAACATAAAATACTTATTCATGATAGCTGGTGAACTTCTTTGAAGGGACAGTGAAATGTAAAAATCAACACAGGAATGAAGAATGTTCCAATGATAAATGATCAAGATTAACCCCACCATAAGACTCAGCCTTTCTGCCACAAAGGAAGAACAGCGTGGACGGGCAAACAGAAAAGGCCTGGAAACCACAGGATTTCAACACGTTGGGTCCCAAGTGGACCCTGGCAAAGATGAGACAGTGAGCTCAGAATCAAAGGTCCACTTCTCCCATTTTTAACCTATCTCCTTGAAGAGAATCCAGTCTAAACCTCTTCTGAGCCTGAAGAGACAGAAGTCTCTAAAATACAGTGAAGGATTTGGCTTCATTTCTTCAGAATAAAGAAAATGATTGTCCTGGGCAAACAAACTGTTCAGCATGTGCTTAATTCCCATGCTGTGACATTGAATTCTCATTTTGTCACACCCCAACCCTCCCGCTGACTGCAGCAGTGACTGCTGTGCTAGCTGAGGTGGGGGCACCGGACAGAGCGGTTGCAGTCGCTGTCAGCGCCCTGCTCAAGTTCCACTTGTGTGTCTTTCTACTGCGCTCGCTGAGGGCTCTTGTGCTTGGGACCGAGGTGCTGGTGGGGAGTGGCCCTGGGAGCAGCCCTCCCTCAGCTGATGAAGGATGGAGCTTGGAGGACACACGCCCCACCTTCCTCATCTCCAGGGGATGAGGCACATTCCATAGTCTCCAAATTTTCCGCAGGAGTTGAACGCCAGTGGCCCACAGTGGTAAGCAGCATGACAGTGTGCTCTCTGCTGGCTGTCTTCCCTTCCTGTCTCACTTCCACGCTCCCCTACTAGCAGTGGCCGGGGTCACCTCTCAGGTGATTGCTGCCCTCTGTTCCCTGTCTCCGAGTTTGCTTCTGGGGGCCCCAGCCCACAGCAGTCCCATATCAGGAAATGTGCTTTCACGGTGGGTGGACGTTGCCAGCACCTTTGGCAAGCAGAGCCCCTCTCCAGCACAGCTGGTCTGTTGTCCCTGGGGTGTGAGTATTGAGCCTCAGATAGAAAGAAACCTGAGGTCTCTGAGAGGTATGAGTGTTTGAAGAAGTGAGGGTCGTGCCACAGAGCAGTGCAAAAACTTAATGAGCTTGCTTTTGACACCACCATTTGTCTTAGCAAGTTTCTTGAGTGAGCAAGGCCAAAAGCCTTATGCAGATTAGCTTCAAGGGTGACTACGGTTAGCAGAAGCCGTGGCAACTGTTGAAACTTGGAGGTATTTCTTGTGGGGATGCTGGTAGAGTCCACAGCTGAGCCTCTGTTTCATAATCCTGCAGTGTCCGTCCCTGGGAGGTGCAGGTTTTTCTTGTTGGGACAGGTGATGAGAGCGTGAGAGTGAGGGGGGGGAGTGTCGGTTGTACTCATTTCCCTTTGGGAGTTTTGGGTCTCAGATTTTGTTGCCTTCTCCAAATGAGAGAACAGATTGCTTCTTCCTGGACCATCAAAATGAAGATACAGTAGAAAGGGCTTTTAGAGATTAGTGCTGGAAATATTCTGATTTTTAAAGAGAAGCTGGAAATTTTGTTTTTTTATGTGAAATCTCTCCATTTAGAGATGTTGGCTCACTTCCCTTCTCTCTTCCTCTCTCCCTTCTTCTCTTCCTCTTTTCCTTGTGCTCTTTCTTCCTTCCTTTCTTCTAAAACTATCCAGACCCAAATGGAATCTAACAAACAAGTCTGTAGGCTGATTCAACACTCGGGTAATGAGTTTGTGGCCTCTGACTCATACAGGTATGTGGGAACATTGTGGACCACTGTAAGTGGGAAATGACAAATGGACTTCTGTGCAGCGAAGAGATGAACTCCGCCCATTGCACTGAGTGGTGGAATCCCAGGATCCACAACATGCTCACGGCCTGTCCAGAAAAGATACTCCACAGAGGAGAGAGCACTGGAGGAAGAGGGGGGAAAACCCGGGAACTGGTACCAGCTTCGGGCCTTACATGACAGGGCATGTGACCTTCAGCACGGCTCTCCAACATGATGCATCCTTGTTTTCCACCGCTAAAATGATCCCTCCCTCAGGCAGTTACTGTAAGACTTGAAGCAAAATCAGAAAATGGCAAAAAATACCATCACCAAGCTGCTGGAGAGGCTGTTGATTGCATTAAACAAGAATGCTCTTGGTGCCCATGTTTCTGCCTAACACAGCCCAAGCCCAATTTTATCAGTGACTATTTCCACCAAAAAGGGTTGAACAAATCCTTCTCCCTACCTTTGTGTCAACAAGCGATAGCACCCAAAGACACACCTAATCAAAGATATTTGGTCACAGGGCAGAGCTGAGCTACAGCCTCCCACAAGCACAGCCAGACTCTGCCATCCTCGCTAAGTAACCAGCTGACAGCTGTCTGCACACCCGGTGGAGAGCAGCCGTCCTCCAGGATGTGCAGCTGATGTTGACCCATCCCTCAGGTGACCTTAGAGCAGCGGTTCTCATCCTTATCTGCACACTGAAATCACTCGGGGAGCTTTATAGCATAAGGATGCCCAGAGATCCATATTTCACTGGCCTTGGAGGTGATGCTGTGGGAATAGGGATTTTTAAACCCCCCCCAGTGCTTTTAAAGTGCAGCCAAGGTTGAGAACCACTGTCTTAGGGCAATTACAGTTACGAACCCCGACGCCGCTCTGCAATTAGGAATAAGAGCCCTGAATTTGTATACGTTTTCTTTTAACTTCTTATTATGAAAAATTTAGAAAAAAAGGAAGAAAAGAAGAAAAGACTTAACATAAGGAGATAACCTTAACATTGAGAGCATGTGAGATAAAGATAGCGTGAAACACAGAGGAATAGCAGCACAATTTGAACAAAACAGCATAAGACAAGGGTGAACTATGCCAGGTCAACTGTTTTCATTACTCCTTTAGTAAAAAGGAACTGTCTGTACATTGTAGTTTTCTAGGCATAATTATATATGACAATTTTGAGTCAGGATTTAATATTTAACTTTAATAATTCTCAGTTAATTCCTTCTGCTTCATCAGAGATTAAAGTTCAGGGAGGCTGAGGCTACTGGAATTTGCAGGGCAGAGAACCACAAAGGAGAAAGGTACTGTTAATGGAAAAGAAGCCAAACTCTAAAATAATTTTAAAGAGGCTTATTCTGAGCCAAATTTGAGGACCATGACTCGGAGCCATGCCCAAGAGGCCTTGAGCAGTGGACTCACTGAGGCTGGGTCACAGTTTGGTTTTATACATTTCAGGGAGACAGGGGTTACAGGTAAAGTCATAAATCAATACGTGGGAGGCATACACTGGTTTGGCCCGAAAAAGTGAGCCATCATGAAGAGGGAGGGCTTACAGGTTATAAGTGGGTTTAAAGATTCTTTGACTTGTAATTGGCTGAAGACATGAAGCTTTGTCTAAAGGCTTGGAATGTTTTAAGATAAGGAGACATACAAGCTAGAAGGGAGTAGGTCCCTATCCTTAATCTTTTAAAACAGAATAATGCCCAACCCAGAATTCTTTATATGGCAAAATTAAGCTTCATCTACGAGGGAGTAATAAAATCCTTCCCAGACAAGCAATCACTGATAGATTTTGCAAAGACCAGACCAGCCCTACAGGAAGTACTCAGTCCT
>NW_012150130.1:189655-191542 GCF_000956105.1 Propithecus coquereli | reverse complement strand
GGTTGATCACATGGCAGAAATACTCTCTAGGGATTAGGGGGATGGGGGGCAAATCTACAACTAAAGGACACGGGGAGCACTAAAGGGAGGGAAGGGCATGCCTTTGGGTGAGGCAAAGACATAAAGTGTAACTACAATGTTTGTACCCTCACAGAACCCTGGAATAAAAAAAAAAAAAAGATAAGGAGACATATTTGTTGTGTAAATTGAGGAACTGCAGGTGTGTCTTCCATACCCTTAGGCCTCTTAATGGGTTATAAAGGATGTTCCAAGAAGTGAGGGGGGCATGATGAGGCATATTTGACCTCCATCCTTGTGGCAGGCAGTTTAGTTTTAGGATATTCCTTTGGCCATGAGGGGGCCATTCAGTCAGCCAGTGCGGGGGAGCTTTAAGGTTTTATTTTAGTTCACACCTTTCCTTTCTAGCTCATTAACAATCAGCTTTTAAAAACATGCCTGAACCTGGGTGGCACTTTCCCAGGAAGGGGCTTAGTCCGCATGTCTGAGCCCCCAGTGCTGACGCTGGGCCTAATGCACAGCCCCTGGGTCTCAGAGGTCACACCGTGGGGGGGCCCTGGACCAGATGCGTCCTCAGGTGCAAACGCACACCTTGCGTGGTGTTTAAAAAACATTTTAATTAAGTGCCAACATCTAAGAAGCAGATTTCACATGAAAAACAGATTTTTGGTTTCTCTCTGAAAATCAGAAAAATTGGCCACCCTGGGTCTGCATTCTGCCTCGACAGAGTCTGCTAAGGCTGAGTGTGTTTGTCCTTCTGATACATGGGAGTGAGCTTGTGCCCACGCTGCCTACTCTTCTGATTTTTCTGTCTTCCTGGACTCTTTAGGCATTTCAACTTGATATGTCATGGTAGGGACCATGATATCCCTACCGTTAGGGGCCGAATCACGCCCTCTTCCAAATTTATTTGTTAAACTTCTAACCCCACAGTACCTCAGAATATGACTTTATTTGACGTTAGGTTCTTAAAAGAGGTAATTAAGGTAGAATGAGCTTGAGTGGGTCCTAATCCAATATGATTCGTGTCCTTTTAAGAAGTGGAGACGACAGACAGCTGCAAGGCAAGGAGAGGCCTTAGAGGGAATCCACTCTACCGGCGCCTTGATGTGACGCGCAGCCTCCAGAGGTGCGGGGACGCACCGCTGCTGTTCAGACCGCTCTGCTCCCGGTCACCGCGCCCAGCAGGACGGAGGCTCTGCCTCACCGACCACCACCGTCATCCTCACCCTACTACTGCCTCTGTCAGAAGAGAAAAGTGCGATAAATTTAGTTTAAAACCCTTAATTGACTTTCATTTGTGATTCCAGAGTCCAGCAACACCGAGGTCCTGATGAGCAGAGCAGGGAGGCCTGGCTTTTTAGACCGAAAAGGCCCAGGAAAGCGGAAGCGGAGAACCAAAGCAGACCGGTCATTTCAGAAGCTGCTCTCCTTGCAGAGCTTACAGCAGAGGGGCTTCCTCATCATGCCGGCCAGCACTGGCCGATGCAGGGATGTCGCTGTCACCTCCCTCCTGATTCTGGGAAGGCCAGGCGAACAAGCTGTTGGCCACTGCGTCCCGGTCCGGCCTGCTGGGCCCGGGCAGGAGCTCGGCGGGTCCTACGGCCTCCTGGGCTGTGTTCAGTCTTTTGGTCCTTCTCAACCCGTGACGCACATTTTGTCAGAATATCCTCGGAAGAAGCCCGTAAGGCTATTGGTCAGTCCCTTCCCATTTCTGCAGACGGGAGAACTGAGACCTGGGGAACTGCAGGGCCGGCCCACGCTGCTGGCCCCGCAAGCACAGCAGCTTCCGGAAGCACCGCCTGCCCTCTGACCCCTGCAGCTTCCGGAAGCGCCTCCTGCCCTCTGACCCCTGCAGCTTCCGGAAGC
>NW_012150130.1:176146-188976 GCF_000956105.1 Propithecus coquereli | reverse complement strand
CCTCAGCCTCCCAGAGTGCTGGGATTACAGGCGTAGCCACCGAGCCCGGCCAGCTTTTTTTTTTTTTTAATTGTATAAATTTAAAGCATACAACAGGAAGTTTTGAAATACATATCCATAGTCAAATGATTACTACAGGTAACAATTTAACACATCCATCACCTTACATGGCTACTTTGTGTGTGTTTGTATGCTAAGAGCACCTACAATCTATACTTTTAGCAAGTTTCCAACATACCATACAATGTAACTAGTCCTCCGGCTGTACTTGAGGCCGCTAGACTCACTCATCCTGCATAACCGCAAGTTTGTAACCTTTGACCTACATCTCCCCGTTTCCTCCCCCTCCCTGCCCCTGGTAGCCACCCTTCTACTCCATTTCTATATTATTCACCTTTTTTTCTCTTTTTTAGACTCAACATATAAGTGAGTTGATACAGTATTTTTCTGTGTTTGGCTTATTTTCCTTAGGATAATATCCTCGCCCAGCCTCAGCTCAGGCCAGAGGTCTAGACGGACAGCTGGTCGGGGCAGCCTGCTGGGTGCCCTTCCCCCAGCCACACCTGGGTCCCATGAGCTCTGGCCTCTTTTGGGGGACCCTGTTTCGTTCAATCTGTGAGCAGTGGAAGGAGGTGGTGCAGTGAGCCAGGAAAATGTTCCAGTGTTCATGACTTGTGACTCATGCGTTCTGTGGTTGGACACCTCTTGTGCCTGCCCCACATCTTGTCAGCCCTACCTCTGACTCCAGCCACGACTTGGGCAAACAGTTCTCTGGGCTTCCACCTGCACCACATGGACAGTGCCTCACCTCAAACATGTTCTCTTTTCCTGAAGGCTCTGGAAAGACAGAGCCAGAGAGTGTTCTACCCTGTGGGGTGTGGGAGGAGTTCCTCCTGCAGCCGCCACTTCCGCTCCCTGCTGCTCTTCGACTCTCCATCTTCAGGGCCCTTTCCCTTTGGCTCCTGCCCAAATCTCTGCCTCATTTTGTTAAGCAGAACTCCTGGCACTGCCTCTTTCATAGTTCAGCCCATTCTGGCCCCAAACTGCCTTCCCCTCTGGACCGTAAGCTCCTTGAGGAAGCTTTAGCTAGGCCAGGGGTCCTTGACTTTGTTGTGCCCTGGTGCTTTGAGTGAAGTCAATGGACCCCTTCACTGAATGATATTTTTCAATGTATGGAGTCAAATACAGAGAATTAACAAAGAAAATGAATTATATTGAAGTATAATTGTTGACCTATTAAAATGTAGTGTAATTATAGGTATGCTTCTCTATTACGTTGCAGCAGCGGGTCTGACAGGCGTCACCATTTCAAAGCCGCGGCCAGTGCAAACGGTGCGGCACGGGGCCTGCAACAGTGGCGCCGTGACAGGGAGGCGTCTGGGGTTAATGCTCACAGCCAAGTCCAAGGTACCGCCAACACTGTTAAGGAAATGCTGCGTTTCAGTTAGAGGATGGTGAACAGAAAAGAGTAATTTTTCCATCCATGCTCACGGACTCACCGGATTCTGGCTGTGGACCCCTTGGTGGGGGGTCTTTGGACCCCAAGTTAAGCTCCCTAGTCAGGCCCTGCTGCCTCCCCTCTGCCCCCATCTCTTGCCGCCCTCTCTGCTCACTCTGCCCCAGTCTCCTGGCCTTCTGGCAGTGCCTTTTTGCATGCGCGAAATTCTTCCTAAGTAAGGGCCTTCCCACCTATTGTCCCTGCTACCTGGAATGTTCTTTCAGCCCTTCACCTGGTCCCCCTCCCCTTACATCTCAGCTCACTTCCTCAGAGCAGCCTTCACTAATGTCCCAGGCTAGATTTGATCCTTCCTGTTTTTCTTGCTACAAAATTTAGTGCCTCATTTTTCCAGTACTTATTACAATTTATAACTGATCATCAAACAAATGAACACATAAATAAACATGTATCCACCCATGAAGACTCTAAGTTCCACAAGGATAGAGACCACATCTGGTTTGCTCTTTGCTATAAACCCAGAGTTGGCAATGTCTGTTGCCTAGTAGAGACCAGTAAATGCTTGAAGAATGGATGAAGGAATGAATGAATGAAGGATTGGGACAATGTCTAATTTGTCTTTGTACCTTCAGTGCTTAGCCCCATGCCTCGCACATGTTGGTGCTCATTTAGTGATAGCTGCATGCATTCAAGGTTAGCTGGCTGGATAGAAGGTTGGGGAAGGTGAGGCCTCACAGATGTGTTTGGGGCCAGCCTAGCCCCCAAACCTTGCCGAGACAGTGTCCAGCCCTTGGATTGCCTCCCAAGGTCCAGCTGTTTAATTCACTCGACATTTCTTTATTTTTAATTCTGTTTCCCTCTTTCTGCTTTCCAGTTTGAAAGTGGCTGATTTTAGGGATGAGTTTTGAGCACTCTACTGGTTGCTGTAGAAACCGTCATCATTAGCGCCACCTCTAGGTGGGTCTGGAGTCTTGAGAAGATGGGGCTGGGCTGGGCTGGGATGTGAGTCTTCTGAGCTGTAGACAGGAGCAGGAAGATCTCTCTCCACTCTGGAGATCTCAGTGCAAAACTCAGCTCTCCCCTGCAACTTGCTCATAGTTTATTTCTGAGTCTTTTGATACACAAATACTTGTGCCTTTGACATGTCTTTGTTTCCATTTAGTGAGTGAGCCATTTAGCCACAAAGCCATCTCAGGACAATGCGCAGGGAAGCTGGGTGCGGGGGGCAGAGGAGCTTGGAGAGCTGAGAACCAGGGAAAAGTGGGGGTGAAGGCCCAGTCCTCCGCCTGCGTCACAGTGTCTTCCTGCCCAGGGCAGGAGCTTGTCCTGCTGCTTTTTAGCAGCATTCACCCGATTCAGTGCTGACTTTCCCTGCCAAGAAAAAAGGTGTACTGGTGCAATTAAGGCAGAAATCTAATATTCATGAAGTGCTGATTACCCACAAATAGGAGAGTGTCTTAAAGTATATGGTGTCAGAATGGCAAAGGAGTTTGATAAGTGTGTATGCTAATGGCTCCAGACAGAAGTGGAATAGAGTCTAGTTGCTGGATAATTGCTCACGAAGCTGTGAGATAGAGCCTGCCACAGCCCGCACGATCGGGTGCGGGTATGGGCCAGGTGTGACTGTCTAACGTCGTTACACGTGGCATGCAACAGTCATGAAACCCAGCAGACATCCTTGCCAACCCAGGACAGGGAAGGGCTTTACTTTGAATCATGGCAAACTCCCAGATTATTAGCTTTTTGTAGTTCAAGTTTGAGCCACTTTTCATAGCTGCTGATTAGGGTAGTCAGAGAGCCTGCTGAGGGCTGGTTAGGCGCTCATTGGGATTAGAAGTTTTTCTTCCGAACGGCAAACGAACTAGTTATTGTAAATAAAACATTACAAGCTAGAAATCGCTTCACTCACACGTAGCTTGCACTGACTTTTTCTTCTTATTCAAGGTTCTTTGGAGGAAGCATCAAGAAAATACATTCGAACAAACCCCGCATCTCAAATGTTTTCCCCTCATGAAACCAAAGGCATTCTACCAAAGTCTTTTCCATTAATTAAGAATGCATCTTGTATGACCGAAGGAGAATTTAATCCACAGACTCTGTGTCGATTTCTTCTTCAGCTATCTGTATGTAATGTTTCTGAGAGTGGCTCTCTCATCTGTTCTCAAAGGCTTTTCTTCCAGGGATTTTTGGCCAAGGGCTAGGAGATAGGCTGCTCCCATTTGGGGACCAGCAAACCAATCGGAGAACCAGAGCTGCTTAGATTTTTTTCATTTTTGCTTTGAAGGAACATGTTGAATTTGCAGAGAATGAAGGAGGGAGGACTCCGAGCTCTCCCCAGGCACAGCACGGTCTCTCTCTCGGCATTCCAGCGTACTTCCTGCTCACAGCCTCCTCACTGCCTCCCTGACTCCAGTATTTACCTCCTTTCAGTTAATCCTGCACAGAACTACTACATAGATTTTTTTTTAAGTGCAGCTTTTGTCATGTCCTTCTTGCTTAAAGCAAAACCCTTTCTGGAGTAAAGTCTGAACTCTCCAAGGTCCTTGTCCTATTTTTTAGGGTGCTTTGGCCAAGCCCTCTGCTTCCTGTGTAGAAACAGGCCCGGGACTCTATCCTCAGTGGCCTTGCTTGGACCCTCCACTACCCAGAAGTGGAAGGCCATCGCCTCTGTCCTTCCCCAGATCCCAGCACTCCATGGACCTGCCCCGGATCCTTGCTATTGTTGGGGAGGCAAAACTTTACCTCGACCCTCATAGGGACTTTTGGCCGGGCCTGAGAATTATGTTGACATGAGACAGATCAAGAGGAGAAAAGCATGCAGATTTATTTAATGAAAATCTTACCTGACACAGAAGCTTTCAAAGCCGAATGAAGACCCGAAGATGCAGTTAGAGTGAAACATTTAAATACTGAATCGGACAGAGTCCAATTATGAAATGTGACAAGGCCAAGGGGTTGGGACGGGGACAGTTACTTGTGTGAAGAAGTGGCCAGGGAGTCTAACCAGGCTTGTTTGTACAGATTTCCCTTGGCCTCAACTTCCCATCCTTGATGATAAGAATGACACTTTCTTCCATGTGCCTTTAACTCAAAATAGTCAATGTGCTAAAGTGGCATTCTTGGGGGCAGCATGTTTGGAACTCCTTCACCGTGGAACCCATTTCTTCTTAGTGTCAGTGTCTTCCAGTCAGAGACCACCAGGACACACCTGTAGTTGACAAGTTGAATTTATTATTGACTCAGTGAGGGAGAATGTTCACCACGGGGAATAGTGGGGCATCTCAATAAGAGGATATTAGATCAGACCATTATTAGAGTTTTGGCTTTGGTTGGGTAATTTTGGGGAGGATCTAAGGAAGTGAATGTTTGCTATGCATTGAGAAAGCAGGAACAATTTTATGATTTGATATCTTAGTAAGTCTTATTGACAGGTAGAGCAGACTAGAGTGAGAACAAAGCCATAATTAGCAAAGTAGTAGTCACTAATTTTAGCCGAGAGGGAGATGTTAAGTGGGTTGCATAGTAAACCCTGTTATTGTCTAGTGACCTTGCCTGATGTTGGTGTTCTGTGAGATTGGGTATGTTTGACACGAGAACAACACGGTCTAACCGTGAGTGTCAGAACAGTTCAGGGGCCCACACTTTCTTTTGGGACCCTCAATCTTATGTTTTATGCAATAGTCCTTTATGCCATGGCTTTTTTCTTCACCCAATTCTATGAGCTCCCTGAGGCCAAGGCTCAGCCTGATCCATGTCTGTTCCTTGCAGTGCCAAACCTGAGGTTCTTCCTCTTTGAAAGCAGACACAATGGAGCATCAAGTCAGAAAACGGGCCGGGTGCCATGGCTCACACCTGTAATGCCAGCAGTTTGGGAGGCTGAGGAGAGAGGATTTCTTGAGCTCAGGAGTTCGAGACGAGACCAGCCTAAGCAAGAGTGAGGCCTTGTCTTTACAAAAAAATAGAAGAATTAGCCGGGCATGGTGGCACATGTCTGTAGTCCCAGCTACTTGGGAGGCTGAGGCTGGAGGATCGCTTGAGCCCGGGAGTTTGAGGCTGCTGTGAGCTAGGCTGATGCCACAGCACTCTAGCCTGGTGACAGAGTGAGAATCTGTCTCAAAAAACAAACAAATAAACAAACAAACAAAACCAAAACCAGAAAATGGATGGGAGACACCTTTCAAAACTTTAAGTGCTATAGGAGTGAAAACCTCACTTCTCTGAATTGCACGTGGCCCTGAGGGTGGCACAGTCCACCTTACCGTTCCTCCCCATGTTGACAAAAACAGGGTGATGGGGAAGCGGGCTGGGTATTTATTGCCATGGCTTCTTCCCTGCCCGGCCACAGCTGGCAGCGGCTGTGTCTTGTGGGTAGCTTCCTCCTACAGCTCTCTCTCCAGGTTTCAGTGGACACTCCCTCTGCTTGCCCCTTGCTTTAACCCTTCACATTCTGCAAACCATCCCTTTGTTAAATTCTCCTTGAGAACTGCACTTGAGCGCCATCTATTTCCAGTATGTTTCTAGTATGTATCCATGAATTGATACTATTAGGTTTTCACATCAACTCAGAGAGGAGGAGGCTGGTCCAGGTCACATAGCCCAGTAGCAGTGACGCTGGGATTTGAGTCTCCTGGTCTGTAGTTTCATGACATTTTCTTTGACCCTCTGCTTCAGAGTGGGGCTAGTTTATCTAGCAACCGGCTAGAGTGGCTTCCTGTATTCTTTAGTGTTTTTCACACTGTGGAGTCTATGAAATGGATTTAGAGGGTCATGACCAACCATTAAAAGAAAATAGAATAGAAATTATTAGAGTACATTCCACAGAGTAAAGGTAAGTACTGTTTTATTAAACTTTGGCTTCAGCTTTTGTGTTTGTATGTGTGTGCGTGGTATCTGTATAGAGTTGCAATGGAAAATATGTTTCTTACTGTGGGCCCTACATAGTCTGGAGAGTCAGAAAGCCATTGTTCCAAAGAGAGCAGCAGCTCCAGCCTACACTGTGCTCTGGCGTGCACGGGCCTCTAATGGTGCACGTGTGTGTTATAGCATGGACTGTACTCTCCGTATGGAGAGTATGGAGAAATGACCACTTAAAGACCGAATTGAGCCGAGTTATGACGGTCGCTGGCCGTCTTTATTAGCCGGCCAGCGACCACCCTACCCTGTCAGAGTACAGGTACAGAGAATGGTACTGCCCAGTGAGACAAGGTGGTTTTGATACAGTTGCACTCGGGGTCTACGTGACTCTAAGCATACAGCAAGGCACATAGTTTTGCAATAAATTCCATCACCCGGGTCTGGGACCAGCCTCAGACCTCACCTGTTATGATTACAATCTTTTCGCAAGCGGGTTTACAGAAGCAGATAGCATCAGTTAGGAGACCTTTAGTTATAGATTCTATATAGACTGGAGCTGGGGCTGTAAAACTTTAACAACATCTCTTAACTACTTTGTTTTCCATCCTGTACTATTTGGCTCATAGGTCAGAAGAAGGGGGGGTCATCCTGTAGTCATGGCTGCTCTGTCTCACTTCAAAAGTGGCTTCACTACGGTCAAGTCGGGCTACCTTATCACATTCCCCACTGATTTTTTGTAGATAAATAAAATCCTTGCTTCATCCTCGCAAAGATGATGGCAATGGGTATGCAAAACCATAAATTTTACACTCTGAATCCATTGCTGTATATAAGACAACAAGCAGTTTAGGATACACGGGCCAACTAGTAAAGCTAACAGGAGTAGGATTACTGGCCCTACCAGGGCCGACAGGAGCTGTGGTCAGCCACGGGGACCAAGAGAATAGATTTTCATACCAATTATGGTTTGCTTTTCGACTTTTTTCTCTTTCTTATAACCTGTTTCGTACCAGGGAGAGGCCGTTTTTAATTACCCCTGAATGATTAGCATAGAAACAGCATATCTCACCTAGAGCTACACACAGGCCTCTTTGCTTAACAAACAGGAGGTCTAAGCCTCTGCGATTTTGCAAAACCACTTCTGCGAGGGAGTCGACTGATTGCTCTAAGTGACTAACAGATTTTTCCAGTTCACTGAGATGAAGGTCAATTTGCTGGCTTAGAGTCTTAAAATTTTGATTACTTGTTATGAGCGCAGAAGTGCCTATTGCTGCTGATCCTGCAATTCCTAATCCTACGAGCAGGGGCACTAAGACAGATATAGCTCTTTTAGCGCAGAAAGGTTCTGACACCTGTAAATGTTCCCTCAGGGGCAATGAGGAGTTTTCTAAGCTCAGGATCTGAGGAATTGTCTACTCTAATAACTGAGCTGCAAGAACCACCATAAGGAGATCGTGCTAGCATAAAAGTTGGGGGGTGAACACAAGTTCCCCGTCCCTGTAGATCCTCTAAGGTTAATTTGGGCTTATGGTCCCATCGGCATAAATGTCTTTCCTGAGCTTCTTCAGATGTTGAGTTCCTTATATCTATTTCTCTGAGACCAATGGAGCGGTTGGCCCCAATTCCTACATAATAGGGAGGCTCCGGGTTCAAACAGAGCCAACAGTCTTTGGTTATATTAGGACTGGTTTGGTTTATGAAGTTATAAACAGAACTTAACAAGTTAAGTAAAGGCTGTTTATGCGGGACCGGCTCCTGGGCATAAGGGGAAACAGTCATGATAGATAAGTCAGATGGTGCAACTAAAGTACCAACAGGTTGTGACCACGTTGTGAGCACAGGGCCAAGGTATAAGTCACGGTTAGGTGCTATAGGATTAGCTTGCCTGGCAAGGGTGAATCTCTGTATAGTGAATTGAAATCCTGGGTCCCGGTGGCCTCCTGCAGAGGCATATAGTCTAAGGCCCCAGGTTTTTCCTGAAGCCTAAATCTGGGTGTGCCACTGGAAGATTTTAACAGTTACAGGATTACACGACCTGAGGGACCCAAGGGTGGTGCAGCTATGCTTGCCACAAGTTAAGGAAATATAGGGGTCCTTATTTTTCCAGGATGCAATAGTCTCAGAACCCCATTTGGCACAATAATAATGACCCTCAGCCTGGCAGTGAAGGGGTCTGGTAGCTGGGCAGGCATAGTGTTGGTAATTTTGCAATCCCTGTTCCATTTTCACAGTCCCACACCCATATGATGGCCTTTGACCTCTGCCACTTGCCCTGGCCAATTCTTTAAATGATGGCTTGTTATAATTTTTTTAAAGAAGCTGGCAGAGGTCAAAGCGAAGGACAGGTTGTGATAAAGATGAATTTTGAGCTACCACGGTACCATTAATTATCCACGTAAGCACCCAAGTATAATTCCTGGGTTGGTGGGGGGGTCCCTGTGAATAAAACAATTAAAGTGAACCAGAAGAGTGTTGTGAGAGTCTTATCTTTAGTGGGTTCTCGGTGGGCTGGGCGGTCCATCTCTCAGGAAGTTGATCCAGAATCGCCTTCTTGATCTGGGTATGGTGAATCCAGTGGCGTTTTCCCACGACTTTCATGGCTGTTGGGGTGGTGAGGATCACCGGCAAAGGTCTGGCCCACTTGGCTTCCAAAGTAACTGGTTGAAGCTTTTTTATCCAAACAAGGTCCCCAGGCTGCACCTGGAATGAAGCTTTGGCAGAGGGAGTATTAGTAGATCTAGGGTGAGCAGCCCTTGCTAGATCTTGAGTTTGTTGAGCACTGAACTGCAGAGCCTACAAGGATTTAAGAAGGGAGTGATTATTTAATTCTGTTACCTTGTCCTCTCCCAACTTAGGAATGAGCGGAGGAGGATGGCCAAACATGATTTCATATGGGGTTATTCCTATTACATAAGGGGTACATCTAACTTTTAGCAAAGCAAAAGGAAGGAGACTCACCCAGTCTTCGCCAGTCTTTACCCTTAACTTAGTGTTTCTTTTAGAGTCCTATTCATCCTTTCTACCTGCCCTGAGCTCTGAGGTCTATAAACACAGTGCAGTTTCTAACCAACCTGCAGCACCTGAGCCAGCAATTGAGTTGTCTTAGCGATGAACGCCAGGCCATTGTCGGACCCCATTGCTAGCTGGAGGCCAAATCTAGGAACAATTTTAGTTACTAAATTTTCACAACTACTTGTGCTGTCTCCGACTTTGTAGGGAAAGCTTCTGCCCATCCAGAGAAGGTGTCCACAAACACAAGCAAGTATCAGTATCCATACTTGCCTGGTTTTACTTCTGTGAAGCCCACTTTTCAGTGTTCTCCCAGGGCTTGCTCCTTCAGTCTGGCCCCCGGGGGAAGGTTAATTCCCTTACCTGAGTTTATTTGAGCACAGGCGAGACATCTTGCTGTTACCTGTTGGGCCACCTGGTGCAATTGAGGGATATAGTAGTCCCTCTGGAGAAGTTCGGTCAACCTTGTGCTGCCAAGGTGGGCGCTCTGATGTATCTGCCTGATCAGATCTCATACCAGGTGCTCAGAAACTAGGATTCTGTTGTCTGGAGGGACTTTCCACCCTCCTGCAGTAGTTCTAGTCTTTAAGGCTCCTCTCAATTTAGTTTCCTCTTTGGTATAGGTCAGAGAATGTGGCAGGAGCCATCCAGGCAGAACAGGGAGAATTTGGAGGGGCCCCACTGGTTTTTGAGCGACCTCTTCGGCAGTCGCATCAGCAAAAGCATTTCCTTTCGCTGTTGGGGAGTCAGCCGTTTGATGCCCCTTACAGTGGATGATAGCCACCTTTTTTGGTAACAAGATGGCTTTTAGTAGGGCCAGAATTTTAAGTTTATTTTTTATTTCTTTGCTCTCTGAAGTTAGAAGGCCTCGCTCCTGGTAGAGCTCCCCGTGTACACGAGCTGTTGCAAATGTGTATCTACTATTTGTGTAGATATTAACAGTTTTGTCCTTTCCCCACCTCAAGGCTTGGGTTAAGGCTATAAGTTCTGCTCTCTGGGCTGAAGTTCCATGTCTCAAAGCCTGAGCTCAGATAACCCAGTCAGTGGAGACCACAGCCCCCCTGCATACCTGACTCCTTCAGACATATAACTGCTTCTGTCCATGTACAGTTCCTCATCAGGGCTCGGCCATGGCTGGTCAGTGAGATCTGCTCTCAAATTAGTCAGAGACTCCACTATTTCCAGGAAATTGTGCAGTGGCTCTGACAGCTTATTATCTGGGAGCAAAGTAGCAGGATTGAGGGAAGCTGTCCTTATGAAGCAAATTCTGGGAGGGTTTAACAGTAGCACTTGATACTGGATTATGTGCGAGTTGGAAAGCCATGTTTTAGGTGGGCTTTTCAGTAGGGCTTCTACTGAGTGAGGGGCAATAATGCACAAGTCCTGCCCCAAGGTAAGCTTGGATGCTTCCTTTGCCAGAACGGCTGTCGCAGCAATAGCCCGGACACATCCTGGCCAGCCGGAGGCCACCGGGTCCAGTCTCTTAGACAAGTATGCAATCGGTCTGTTTCAGGGTCTTAGCGTCTAGGTCAAAACTTCTCTGTTATACCCCGGATCTCATCAAGGTATTGGAAGGGCTTAGTTAAATCAGACAATTTTCCATTCAGACAGCATTTTACCCTCAAACCCTTCTAACTTCTGCAGTTTTTTCTTATATCTGGGGCCGACTGGGTAGCAGAAGCAATATTAATGGCACATTTATTCTCTGGTGCCTCTGGGTCTATGGGAGTATACAGGTGGTAAGCTTTAAAAAAGTGTTCTAAGAACACCACCGGGGACTCGCTAGGTGCCTGCATGGTTTCCCTTACCTTAGACAGATTTGTCGGCCTTTTAGCCACGGCCCGTATACCTCTGAGCGGAGTCTGGCGATACCGATCGAGAGCCTCCTTACCAAACTGCTCGTTTGGGTCCCAGTCTGGTCGCGCAGAAGGGAGAACAAACTGTGCCTGGACTGGGTCAGTCGCGGTTGCCCATCTGGGCCACGAATGGTTTGACTGCCTCTCTCTGTATACCTTCTTGCTCCTCAGAAGTGAAGAGGGTCTGGAGGAGTTGCTGATGGTCCTCCCAGGCTGGCTGATGGGAAAAAGACAGTCTCCAGAAGAGAGATTAATCCCTGAGGCTTTTCAGAGAAGGAGGGGTTCTGGCTCTTCCGGTTATACAGGTCACTAGTTGAGAAAGGGATGTAGACCATGAAGGGCGGGTGGTCAGGTCCTGGTGGGGAGGGGACCTGCCTCAAGGGGAGGACGGGCACACCAGAGGAGAGATTAGGAGGGGGGCTATAACGTGAGCCACTCTGAGGGTGAGGAGGACAGAGTTCGCAACCCTCTCTAGCCCGTGGCGGCTCAGGGGCTTATATAGGCAGAAACCTCAGAATTTAACAATTTATAACATTTTTTATACAAGGCTGATTTAAACAATGAGTTAAACAATTTAATTAGTTACACTGTTCCCTCCCCCATCACTTGTTTTCTTTTTTAAGGCTGGTTTTTACTTTTTTTTTTTCAATTTAAAAGAGTATTTAAGATTCTATCTTAAAACAATGTGATAACCATTAAGTTTTTTTGCATAAGAAAGTTGACTTTGGTGCTGCCCTCTGGGGGCCACCCACACCAAAGGTGGGTCATTCTCGTTTACAAATTTTTTGCAAGTCAAAGGCGTTAACAGAGAAGCTATAGGGCAGACAATACATGACTGAGACCAGCCCTTGACGGCTTTAGAGACACACAAAACCAGGGGCAAAGAGACCGATTACACAAAACAAATAACAGACGCAAGACTTAATGTCCCTACCAGACAGATGTCGGGCCACTCTCACTCACAAAATCAAAACCATTAACAGAGAACCCGTAAGGTCCGGCCCACCACTGGAAATCTGGAAAGTTTCTCAAAAAGCATTTAATCGGAGAACAGGCAACACAAGACACGGACAACCCTTTTCGACAAGAAGACATGACACACTATCCCACAATACACAGAAACACACACATGAACTGAAAACAATAAGACAATTGGCCAATATTAAATTTTCCTTCGGTTGTCTTTGGCCGTGGCCCTCTGAGGTTCAATTTCTACTTAGAAGTTACTTTTATTCACCAAGCATCAAAACCGTTTACGCATCAACATCAAGGAGTAATCGAGAAAACCAAAAGTGACACACAAACAAAGTCAGACAAACCAACAACAAGAAGAATCAGAAAATCAGACATTTTGGACAACAGACTACCCAACATGGGGCAGTGACCACCCTCACCACTCCCCTTCAGGAGTAGTTGGAGCAGTGCTCCGGAACAAGTTCCGGGTGACGTCTCACCTCTTGGAACCACAGACCCTGGGAGTTCAGCTGCGTCCAGCCTCCCACGGGTAGTCAGACGGGCCCCCAGACAGCAGAACAGATCAGAAAAGAACTCGCCAGTGAGCAGAAACAGAAGACTCTTCCTGAAGCTTTTAGGCACTTTTTAGGGCACTGGTGGCCGGTACGTGGTCTGGCCCTCCCTGGGGCTGAGAAAAAACT
>NW_012150130.1:168474-175601 GCF_000956105.1 Propithecus coquereli | reverse complement strand
ATCCTGTAGTCATGGCTGCTCCATCTCACTTCAAAAATGGCTTCACTACGGTCAAGTCGGGCTACCTTATCACAGTGTGCTGCAGCCTCCTGGACACCTGGGACCAGAGAGCCTTCTTCATCTGAAGCGCATACCATGCCCCTCTATTCTGGGGACTGCACTTTGGAAATACTGCTTCAGGGGAAGGTGAATTGGAGAGGAAAGCAAGGGCCTGCCCTTTGGGTGGCCCTGTGCTGATGGAGGCAACCCAGGCCCGGGAGGAGGGGCAGGAGCAGAGAAGGAGTGTCCACCTGTACGGTTAGCGCTGTCGGTGCTGGCTGCCTTACAGAACGGGGGGATCCCAGAGAGTGATCTGGGGTTTTATTCACCCTTACAGCCCAGTGCCAGCACGCTAGCTTGGCACTCAACAAGTACCTGCTGAATGCACCAGCAACACCAGTCCGCTGCTCCTGACCCTCTAGGGAGGCAGCGTACTACAGCGGAAAGAGAATGGGCTTTGGAGTCAGAACCACGAACCGATTTGTCACTTTGGAATATGTTATTTAATGTCTCTGAGCTATAGTCAATGGAGATGATATCTTCCTTAGCATTGTTCTGGGTATTAAATGAAGTAACATATAAAGACCAAGAAGAGTACCTGACACATAGTTGATGCCTTAGCAATGTTATTTTTCTTCTCTCCCTTACAGTTCTTCTCTTCCTTACATTCCTTCTATAGTTTTATCACCTTTAAAATTGTCTATAATCTGCTTGCATGCCTCCATGGACAAGGAGAACACTACCTCGTATATTGGCTATTTCTAGTTTCTGGGCTAAAGATTATCTCCTTGTAGTCTACGTTCATTGATTCCTGGTTGTATTCACCTAGGCTTCTTTTACTGCTCCTTAAGGAGACTAAATATTGGGAAAGGGAGGAGAAGAGTGAGGAGTGAAGAGTTTTTATTTTTTTTCAGGTCCCCATTTCCCCCTCAAATCAGCCTGGACTGTCGGTACCTGTATCTTCCTGGGTCCTGTGTGTTCAGCTCCCTCTCCATCCTTAGTGCTGACACGCCAGGGAGCCGGCACCATTGTAGAGCAGAGAGTTCTCATTGGGATGTTGCAAGCATCACACAGTCCATTTGCGGTGATAATGTGAGATTTATCTGTCTGAGAAATGTGGGCCTTTCTTGAGGACGATAGTTAAGAGTGACAATCTTTATGTTCATCTTTTTTTTTTTTTTTCCTGAGAGAGTGGGAAAAAATCATTAAATGTTTGGTGAGCATTAAGGGGGCTTCAGACCTGTAAAGGGTTTGAGGCAGTGTAGTGAATAGATTTTTTTGGTTTTTGTTGAGACAGAGTCTCACTCCATTGTCCTGGGTAGAGAGCAGTGGCATCATCCTAGCTCACAGCAACCTCAAACTCCTGAGCTCAAGCGATCCTCCTGCCTCAGCCTCCCAGAGTGCTGGGACTACAAGCGTGAGCCACCGCACCCGGCCAGTGAATAGTTTTTATGGGAAAGGGTGAGTGACTGAATGGACCCAGAGCAGAGAAGAGGCATTAGGTGGGGCAAACAGGCTGAGTGCCTGGCTGTCCCTGGGCTCTGCCTCCTAGTACTCTCCTCTAGGCATTCGCGGGGCTCAGGCTTGAGACCAAGCCGAGAGCCTCCCACAGAGGGGCCAGAGTCAGGCATGGAGTCCAAGGCAGGGAAGCTTTAGTTGCTACTCCAGGGAAGGTCTGTAGATGTAACCTTGGCTCAGGGGCCAGGGGACTCAGGGGCTTTTAGAATTGACAGGGGTGTTCTAGATCCAAAGTTCCAGCTCTCATTTCTGTGAAGCACCCCGAAGACCCCATTCGACATCTCTGTGCCCCCATATCCCTTACGCAAACCTACACCATTAGATTGGCAGTTCTTTAAGACCCAAACTCTGGTCTTACGAGTTGGTCTTCTTCTGAGCCTGGTGAGCTGCAGGGCTAAGTTAACATTTGTGGAAAGGCCGACCCAATGAACAGATGAGCGAGTGACAGAAAGTCGGTCTGTGGTGGGAGCCTGAGAAACCAGGTTGTGTTGGGAGCCTGAGTCTTTCCTCAATACGCTGCTCTGTCTCTGCCCCTGGGAAGATCCTGAAGCAATGCTGTCTCTGTTTAGAAGTCAGAGAAGAGAAACATCCCATGGATCAGACAGCTCAGGAAGTTGAGGCCTCCGTGTAGGAAAGAGGTAAAATGTGTTATTTGGTGTCATTGAGAAAGCAGGAGGAGCAGATGGAGGCACTGAAGTTTGGAATTTTCCAGTGAATGTGGCAGAGCAGGTAGCAATATTGGGAACACGATTCATTTAGAAATGCCATGATGGGCAGAACACGGACCTATAATTTCACTCACTCAAGTATTTACTCCCTTTTTATGAAAACCCCACTTCTTATTAAAATTACCAGTTTAGAATTACAGTCTTCTGTCGAATACATCTAAGAAATGACATTTCTTCATTTGAAATGCTATAAAAATTAAGTTTTCTTAGGCCATGGACTGCACTCTTGGGACAGGTGTTTTTTTTTAAAAAAGTACAGGATATTGCTTTCAAAGTTCTCTGATTGCCTAAATTAATAATGGTATTTTTTTTTTCCTGTGACTCCTGTAAGGGACAAATGAACTTGAATCTGTCTTTAAAGAATTGAGTCTTCAGCTGTCTCATTGTGATGGCTTTCTGCATTGATTGCAGAATTTGAAATGATCTGCAAGGTCACTTCTTCCACCTACCCCAACCCCTCTACTCTACCCTGCCCTTCCAGCCTCTAGTTCCGAGGGTTTCGTTGGGAAAAGGAAAGAGAAGGAAAGTTCCTGGGCTTTTCTATACTCAGATTGGCCACAAATCCTCACAGACTGGATATTGTTCATTCTGGTTTTATTACAGAAAGAAATAGTTCTCCTTAGGGAAATTGCCAACAGACAAACAGAAATATAAGCACTTTGTGTTTTATTGTTAAATGAGATACTCGGCCTCACTGTGCTTTTAAAGATATACTCTTAAAAAATACCTGGCTCTTTTTTGAATGTACATGTTATGACAAGCAGGATCTTAGCTAAAACACACAAATATTGCCTTAAAAAAACCCCAAAATACAAAGCACACAGCAGCAACAATAACAACAAAACACAGCAGGAGGATTGCTTGAGCCCAGGAGTTTGAGGTTGCTGTGAGCTAGGCTGAAGCTACGGCACTCTCGCCTGGGCAACAGAGTGAGACTCTGTCTCAAAAAAAAAAAAAGAAGAAAGAATTGCTCTTTCCACAGGATGGCTGAGCCTGCAGTCAGGCAAAATGTCCACTTAATGATTCCTGTGGACAATCCAAATGGTTAATTTTAGGAGAACCAGTCCAGGATGTGTTTCTTTCAATGGCAGATTTTTGTATTTCCACTGGTCTTGAATAAGGTAGTTATTCACGTTGTGGAGGGGAACACTGCATCCCTGTGGTGTGGGTTGCCTTTGGCACTGAAGATCACCCTTGGGGGACATTAGTGGATTTTCAGCAAGAGGCCCTGGTCTCTTGGTCATTGCCCCCACTGCTCCTCCTCTCAGCTGCCCCCAAGGTTATCACAGTTTCAGTGGCAAGAGAACTATGATGAGATTCCAGGGCACTGGAGTGACCTGCCATCTTGGATAGGCTGTATGTGTGCCTGATCCAACTAAAGGCCCTTTCTACCAAAATCTTTCTCAGAATCAACATTTTTTTCCCCATGTCTAAATAATTTTGTTCATTACTCTCCCCAGTGAGAAAAGCTGGTTGACTTCACCCCTGGGGAGCAGAATATAATAAATATGACTTCCCTTTGAATTTAAATGAGTTTCTTCCTAGTCCTGTGTGAGTTCTTGTCAACCTTCCCTCCAAGTGAGAGGCTTCTGAGGGGGGTCTGATTGCAGCCTTTAGTAACTGTAAGAAAAATTAAAGTTTAGATTTCCTAAGTTATTTTAAAATTTTAATACCAGGCTTAGCCTATAATTTAATATACTGCCATCATTTTTTTTTTTTTTTGAGACAGAGTCTCACTGTGTTGCCCTGGCTAGAGTGCCATGGCATCATCCTAGCTCACAGCAACCTCAAACTCCTGGGCTCAAGCGATCCTCCTGCCTCAGCTTCCTGAGTAGCTGGGACTACAGGCATGCGTCACCATGCCCGGCTAATTTTTTCTACATATTTTTAGTTGTCCAATTAATTTCTTTCTATTTTTAGTAGAGATGGGGTCTCGCTCTTGCTCAGGCTGGTTTCGAACTCCTGAGCTCAAACAATCCGCCTGCCTCGGCCTCCCAGAGAGCTAGGATTACAGGTGTGAGCCACCGCGCCCGGCTACTGCCATCATTAATACAGATATAAAGTTTTCTAGGACCAAAGAATTACTTTTGGAGGTAAATCAGTTGCTAGAACTACAAATTACATGCTTTTTCATTTTTCTGCCTTGTAATTAGTAGCCAAACTTAGAAAAATTTAGTAAGCAAAGTGTTATGGTGAGGAGTGTAAGACCTGGCATCTGAATGACTTCAAATCCAGGCCCCCCATTTACTGTGTGATCTTGGCCAAATACTCAACGTCTTTGAATCTCTACTCTCAACTATAAAAGAGGCTAATAAGAGAGCCTACCTCAGAGAGATATCATTAGAAATCATCTTTATAATGTACTCAGAACTATACCTTTTTTAAAATTTTTTCTGATTTCAGCATATTATGGGGGTACAAATGTTTAGGTTATGTATATTGCCCTTGCCTCACCTGAGTCAGAGCTTCAAGCGTGTCCATCCCCCAGACAGTGCGCACCTCACCTATTAGGTGTGAATATACCCAGCCCCTCCTGCCCTCCATCTGCCCAACACCCTATGAATATTACTACAGTATATGCACTTAAGTGTTGATCAGTTAATACCAATTTGATGGTGCATACATGTGGTGCTTGTTTTTCCATTTTTGGGATACTTCACTTAGTAGAATTGGCTCCAGCTCTATCCAGGTTAATACAAGAGGTTCTAGATCACCATTGTTTTTTGAGGCTGAGTAGAACTCCATTGTATACATATACCACATTTTATTAATCCACTCATGTAATGATGGGAACTTGGTTTGTTTCCACAACTTTGCACCTGTGAATTGTGATGCTGTAAACATTTGAGTGCAGATGTCTTTTTTATAGAGTGTCTTTTGTTCTTCTGGGTAGATGCCCAGTAATGGGATTGCTGGATCAAATGGTAGTTCTACTTGTACTCTTTGAGGTATCTCCATATTGCTTTCCACAGAGGTTGCACTAGTTTGCAGTCCCACCAGCAGTGTATGAGTGTTCCTCCTATCTCTCCACATCCATGCCAAAATTTATTGTTTTAGGACTTTTTGATAAAGGCCATTCTCATTCGGGATAAGGAGTATTTAATTGTGGTTTTCATTTGTGTTTCCCTGATGATTAGAGATTTGAGCATTTTTTCATGTTTGTTAGCCATTAGTCTGTTTCTTTTGAAAAGTTTCTGTTCATGTCCTTTGCTCACTTTTTTTTTTTGAAACAGAGTCTCACTCTACTACACTGAGTAGAGTGCCATGGCGTCAGCTTAGCTCACAGCAACCTCAAACTCCTGGGCTCAAGCAATCTTCCTGCCTCAGCCTCCCGAGCAGCTGGGACTACATGCATGAGCCACCATGCCCGACTAATTTTTTCTATATATTTTTAGTTGTCTATCTAACTTCTTTCTATTTTTTGTAGAGATGGGGTCTCGCTCTTGCTCAGGCTTGTCTTGAACTCCTGAGCTCAAAGGATCCACCTGCCTCGGCCTCCCAGAGTGCTAGAATTACAGGCGTGAGCCACCGCGCCTGGCTCTTTGCCCACTTTTTGATAGGGTTGTTTGATTTTTTCTTGCTGATTTTCCTGAGTTCTATATAGATTCTAGTTAGCCCTTTATTGGTTGTGTAGCATGCGAATATTTTCTCCCATTCTGTAGGTTGTCTGTTTGCTCTCATGATAGTTTCCTTGGCTGTGCATAAGCTTTTTAGTTTGATCAGGTCCCATTTATTTATTTTTGTTGTTGTTGTGATTGTGTTTGGGGTCTTCTTCCTAAATTCTTTGCTTAGGCCAATGTCTATAAGAGTTTTTCCAACATTTTCTTCTAGAATTCTTATAGTTTCATGCCTTAGGTTTAAGTCTGTTATCCACCGTGAGCTGAGTTTTGTGAGAGGTGGAAGGTGTAGATCCTGTTTCAGTCTTCTACATGTGGCTATCCATTTTTCCCAGTACCATTTATTGAATAAGGATTCTTTTATCCAGTGTATGTTTTTGTCTGCTTTGTCAAAGATTAGCTGGCTATATGAGGATGGTTTTATATCTGGGTTCTCGGTTCTGTTCCATTGGCCTATGTCTCTCTTCTTGTGCCAGTACCATGCTGTTTTAGTTACTATAGCCTTGTAGTATAGCTTGAAGTCTGGTAAATTGATGCCCCCCAATTTGTTCTTTTTGCTTAAGATTGCTTTTGCTATACGGGGTCTTCTCTAATTCCATACAAAGCGTAGAATTATTTTTTCTAGATCTGTGAAAAGTAATGTTGGCATTTTAATAGGGGTTGCATTGAATCTGTAGATCACTTTGGATAGTATAGACATTTTAACAATGTTGATTCTGCTGACTCATGAGCATGGTATGGTTTTCCACCTGTTTATTTACGCTGCTATTTTCTTCCTCAGTGTTTTGCAGTTCTCCCTGTAGAGGTCTTTTACCTCCCTAGTTAAATATATTCCTAGGTACTTTATTTTCTTTGTTGCTATCGTAAAGGGTATTGAGTCTTTGATTTGGTTCTCAGTTTGACTGTTGTTGGAGTATAGGAATGCTACTGATTTCTGTACATTGATTTTGTAACCTGAGACTTTGCTGAATTTATCAATTCAGGTAGTCTCATGGCAGAATCTTTGGGGTTTTATAGATATGAGATCATATCATCAGCAAAGAGTGATAATTTAACCTCTTCTGCCCCCATTTGGATGCCCTTCATTTCTTTCTCTTGTCTGACTGCTCTGGCTAGGACCTCCAGCACTATGTTGAATAGAAGCGGTGATAAAGGGCAACCTTGTCTGGTTCCAGTTCTCAGTGGGAATGCTTTCAGTTTTTTCCCAGTCAGTATGATGTTGGCT
>NW_012150130.1:162746-165537 GCF_000956105.1 Propithecus coquereli | reverse complement strand
AATTTCTTTAGTGAATTTTTCTTCTAAGTCCTAGATTTTTTTTGTGGTTTCTTTGTGTTATTTATCCATTTTTTCTTGCATATCATTGAGTTTTTTTACAATCCATGTTCGAAATTCTTCTTCTGTCATTTTAGTATTTTGAATTTGGTTAATGTCCATTGCTAGAGAGCTGGTGTTCCCCTTTTGGGGGCGTGCTTTCTGTTTGATTCTTCATACTTCCAGAGTTCTTTTGCTGATTCCTTCCCATCTGGATCAGCTGTTGCTTCTTACTTTCATATTTTCACTTAAATAATGACACGCCCTGTTTAGTCTCTGAGCCAGTAGGTGGTGTTTGTGGGTGAGATTCGACCACACCCTTTATGAGTCAGTAGATGCAGTAAAAGGGTGTGCAGGATGACTTCCCTGTCAGTAGGTGGCGCTTGCTGGGAGAAGCAGGCTGCAGTGTTGTTTTGGGGTCCTGTGACCAGCCTTTGTTCCTCTGGAGAGGCCCTCTAGTGCCCCAGATGGTGGGTGGGGCCCTGGGACTGTGTCCTTATTCTCCACCTCAGTGGGGGTAGGTGGGGGAGTGAATCTGGGCAGAGCTGGGTTGGGTGAGCCTGCCCTCAAGTTCCACAACTGCTGTTAGCAGGGGTTAAAGGTCTGTTCTCTGCTTCTGGGCAAAGCTGCCAGGGAGGGGGTGAAATGGCCCCACTGAGCTAAAAAGTCTGCCTGTGGGGGGTGGGGCTGTCTGAGACCTGTAGTCTGGAGCAGGCCTGGCTCCTTTCCACCCTCCTCTGTTCCACAGTTTCTCCCGGGCCTCTGTCAGCAAGCAGGGCCTCAAGCCAGTGGATCTTCCCTGGCTGTGATGTGGGCCAGGAGGTTCCCTGCCCAGGATCACAGCCTGAGCTGGGCGCATGGCCCTCCCATGGGAGCAGGGTTGCCATCAAGCACGCTGATCTGCCCCTGAAGGCACACACTCCTCAGTAGGCTCGTTCACAAATATCCTTTCTGTGCCCTGGGCAATGGGATCGAGACCTGAGTGTATGGGATCTGGTCTGCAGGCCTGTCTCCTGGACCCTGGAGATCAATCCCTGACCCTGCCAGGGGGAGGAGTGCTGGTCTTGAACCACCTACAGGGTGCCCAAGCTGGAATGATGTCACTCCACCTTGGGATTTTCCCCGCTGTGCTGGAGTGCCCAGGCAAGCAGCACCTGGGAGGGCTGGCGGGTAGGGAGCTCACAGTCCGAGTACCCTTCAGTTCACTGCAGGGCCCCAAAAGGAAAGGTCCTGTTCCCTGCAGATGCCACCAGGTGGTGGCCAAATTGTCTCTCGGCAGCCATGGGTTGGGGAGTGGAAGGGGAGAATGAAGCAATATGGTGCCTGCTGGTCGGCTGGGGGTCTGTGGGGCAGGAGGTGCCCCGAGGGGGCTGGGAGCCCGGCGCTGAGTCCTCAAGAGCCCACTGCTCACTGGCGGCAGCCGTCTCTGGGCTGGTGTCGGCAGGTCTCTCCAGCCGCTCAGGAGCCACCAGCAGTCTGAGATGCAAGGGAGGGGGAAGTTATCTGCTCCACCTGCCCTTGTCGCTGGTCTCCAAGCCTCTCGGGACCTTTCTCCCTCCAGTTCTCTGCAACGTCTTCCCATGGAGTCTCCTGTAGTTTCAGGCATCCATCCTTGCGACCCTCATCCGATCTGTGTTTGTCTGCCTGTTTGTTTTCTTTACTTTCTTCTAAATTCTGTCTTTCTTACAGAGACACTCTGGCTGGCAGTTTTTCTCATCTGCCAAGAGGCCTCAAGGTCTCTAGAGAAGCAGTGTGCGTGGTCAGGGACCCGAGAAAATCATTGTGTCCTGACAGTTCTTCCCAGCTGCTCCCTTCTGTGCTGTGGGCAGGAGAAAGGGTGGGTGAAACTGCCCACCTTCATTTTACTTCATTGGCTCTGCCTATTAGCATCATTTCTGCATTGATCTCAAAGTCAGTTAGACAAAGCCGCTGCCTGATGATGGAGTTTCTAGTCCGTCTGTTCACTCCTTGTCTGACTCCTGTATGTCTATAAAGGTGCCAGCACTAAGTAGATGGTCTTGTTGTACCTATGCTCCAAAGAGTGAACATCTTTTCCTCAAAGGTAGATTCTAGCTGAGCCTAGGACCGAGTCTAAGGTATTCTCACTGTGCATGCTTAAGAAAGCGTTTTCCTTGAGTGATTCTGAAGACTATTTCCACACGGGGGAAGCTGCTGTTAGAGGCCACTGAGGGACTGAGCTCGCTGGAACTGAAAGGAGGTCAATCAGAAGCTCCGTCTGGCAATGCAAAGCCAGGAGGAAAAGTTAATGGAGTTTGTCCCCTAGGTCCCAAGAACATTGATCCCGGGCAATGGCGCTGGGAGGTGGCTGACTATTCCAGGAGAGTCCACTCAAAGCACACACAGTGAGCTGCTGCATGTCTCTTGGGCCACTTTGCCTCTGTTTTCATGAGAAAGTGATCTATTTCAGTGAACTTTCTGCTACTTGCAAGCATGGAAAAAATACTTGCCATGTTTTCCCAGTTCCCCGTTCTTTGACTCTTTGTTGCAGTTTCCATAACTCTGTTGCCAGGTTGTAACAGAAGTTTTTGAACAGAGGAAGTGTCTGAGCCTCTCTGGCCCTCCAAGTCCGATGCCTGCACTGGGCAGTCAGGCCGTGTGTCTGAGGGCACCTGCCATGAACTGTCCCTGCTAGACCTCAGGAACAGGGAACAAAAGACTGGTGTTTTGGGGTTTTTTCTTTTTTTCTCTAATTTTAAACCACTTTTTCTTTCTTTCTTTCTTTTTTTTTTTTTTA
>NW_012150130.1:148723-151451 GCF_000956105.1 Propithecus coquereli | reverse complement strand
ATTTTTAGTTGTCTGATTAATTTCTTTCTATTTTTAGTAGAGACAGGGTCTTGCTCTTGCTCAGACTGGTTTTGAACTCCTGAGCTCAAACAATCTGCCCGCCTTGGCCTCCCAGAGTGCTAGGATTACAGGCATGAATTATTTTTATTGATAAGCAACTGAATTCGGTTTGCTAGGATTTTGTTGAGAATTTTTGCATTGATATTCATAAGGGATATTGGCCTGTAGTTTTCTTTTTTTGTTGCATTCTTTCCTGATTTTGGTATAGGGGTGATGTTGTCTTCATGAAATGAGTTCGGGAGGATTCCTTCATTCTCGATGTTGTGAAATAATTTCTGCAGGATAGGCACTAGTTCTTCTTTGTAGGTCTGGTAAAATTCAGGTGTGAAACCATCTGGTCAGGGACTTTTCTTTTTAGAAAGGTTTTTTATTGCTGTTTCAATTTTGGTACTTGATATTGGTCTGTTCAGGAATTCTGTTTCTTCCTGATTGAGCCCAGGGAGGCTGTGTGTTTCTAAGAATTTGTCCATTTCCTCCACATTTTCCAGTTTATGTGCATATAGGTTTTTATAGTATTCATAGATGACATTTTGTATTTCTGTGGCATCAGTTGTAATTTCTCCTTTTTCATTCCTGATGGAGCTTATTCGAGTTCTTTCTTTTCTGCTTCTTGTTAATCTAGACAGAGGTGTTTCAATTTTGTTTATTTTTTCAAAGAACCATCTTTGTGTTTTATTAATCTTCTGTATAGTTTTTTTATTATCAATTTCATTTAGTTCTGCTCTGATCTTTGTTATTTCTTTTCTTCTGCTGGGTTTGGGGTTGGTTTGCTCATCCTTTTCTGGTTCTTTGAGATGATGCATTAGATTGTTTATTTGTGATTTTTCTGTCTTTTAGATGTAGGTATTTATGGATATAACTTTTCCTCTCAGAACTGCTTTAGCTATGTCCCACAGATTTTGATAACTTGTGTCTCCTTTATCATTTAATTCAAATAATCTTTTGATTTCCCTATTCATTTCCTCCTTAACATAATAATCATTCAGCAGAAGGTTGTTTAGTTTCCATGACTTTGTGTAGAGATGAGAGTTTCTGTTGGAGTTGATTTCTAATTTTATTCCACGATGGTCTGAGAAGATACATGGTATAATTTCTATTTTTAAAAATTTTTTGAGACATGCTTTGTGGCCTAGGATATGGTCAGTCTTAGAGAATTTCCCATGAGCTGATGAGAAAAACATGTATTCAGTGGTTTTGGAGTAGAATGTTCTGTAAATGTCAGTCAGGCCCATTTGTTCTAGAGTTCTGTTCAAGTCCATTGTTTCTTTGTTTATTTTCTGTTTGGAGGATCTGTCCTGTTCTGTCAGAGGGGTGTTGAAGTCTCCGGCTATTCTGGTGTTGCTGTTTATCATTTTGTTTAGATCAAGTAGGATTTGCTTTATGAATCTGGGTGCACCTGAGTTAGGTGCATAAATATTTAGAATTGTTATGTCTTCTTGTTGAATTGTACCCTTCACCATTATATAGTGACCCTCTTTGTCTTTCATCACTTTTGTTGATTTAAAGACTAAGTTATCTGAAATCAGAGCCGCCATGCCAACTTTCCTTTAGCTTCCATTTACTTGAAATATTGTTTTCCATACCTTCACCTTGAGTCTGAAAGCATCCTTGTGGATTAGATGTGTTTCCTGAAAACAGCAGATACTTGGCTTGTGTATATTTATCCATTCACCCAGCCTATGTCTCTTTAGTGGGCAGTTCAAGCCATTCACATTTATTGAGAGAATTGGTAAGTGGGGTAGATTTCTGTTCATCCTGTTGAGTTGAACTTTTGTTGCTTTGTTTTCTCTCTTGAGCCAGTGTGGTATCTGACCTTTGACCTTTAGCTTTTGGATGATTTTACATTCATGAGTGTTTATTGTGCTGATCCATGTGTAATATTGTTTTGAGTACTTCTTGGAGGGCAGGTCTTGTCTTGATGAATTCCCTCAATCTATGCTTGTCTGAGAAAGTCTTTCTTTCTCCTTCATATACAAAACTTAGTTTTGTGGGGTACAAGATTCTTGGCTGGGCATTATTCTGTTTCAGAAGAGTGAGAATGGGGCCCCAGTCTCTTCTTGGTTGTAAGGTCTCAGTTGAGAAGTCTGCCGTTATTTTGATGGGTTTTCCTTTGTAGGTTACCTGCTTCTTTCACCTTACAGCTCGTAGGAGGGCCCCTTTGGTGGCTATTTTGGTCAGTCTGATGACTGTGTGGCATGGTGTCTTCCTGTTTGCAATGAATATCCCAGGAGTCTTTTGAGCTTCTTGTACCTGGATATCTAGATTTTTAGCAAGACTTGGAAAACTTTCCTCTATTATACCCTCAAATAGCTTATCTAACCTTGTGTATTTTCTTCTTATCCAACCCTTGTGTATTTTCTTCTTCACCCTCAGGGATGCCTGTGATTCTCACATTAGGCCTCTTCACATAATCCGACATTTCTTGTAGGCTTTGGTCTTTTCTCTTATTTCTCTGCTCCATCTCTGTGACTGACTTATTTAATTGAAAAGTGTTATCTTCAATCCCTGAGATTCTTTCTTTTGTTTGATCTACCCTGTTCTTGAGGCTTTCCACTGTGTTTTGTAATTCCTTGAATAAATTCTTCATTTCCAGAAGTTTGATTTGATTTTTCTTTAATATTTCAATTTCTTTAGTGAATTTTTCTTCTAAGTCCTAGATTTTTTTTGT
>NW_012150130.1:127085-145995 GCF_000956105.1 Propithecus coquereli | reverse complement strand
CTTTTTCTTTCTTTCTTTCTTTTTTTTTTTTTTAGAAAAACAGCTTTATTGCAAAACAATATTAGGGTAATAAAAAGAATATAAAGGCAAACATTTTCCCTATTCCTATCAATTAGTCAAATAAATGCTGTCGTTTGTCCCTGTGACTCTCTAATGTTTCTCCATAGGTCCATGCAACCCATAGGGGTTATTTATGTTGGAAGCCCCACATCTGAACTCACTTCCTTGCCTGGGCTGTCCCCCACTTCATGGAACGGGGCCTGCATGCTGCTGTGGGAACAACAAGTTGGCATCTGCCTTTCCCTGCCTCCCTTGTCCTTAGTTCTGTCAGTCAGAAGCTCCCACCCACAAACAAGGTGGCTCTTGGGGGGCCTCCTCTCTGTGGGAGGAATTGGCAGTTTTATCGAGAAGGGTTTCCAGAGGCAGCAATAGCAGCAGTGAGGGTGGTGATGTCTAGCGTCAGTGGGCAGAGCAAGCCATTCTCTGTGTGATTTGGGGCAGTATTTAGGCAGCCTCTAATCTTGGTTCTCTAAGCCCATGAACATGTAAGTGAATTTCCAATTAAATTGTTTTTCTTTTTAAATTGGTCTGGCTGCTTGCAACTATGTCATGTCTGGCTGCTACGCCTATTCATAATTTTTAGACCCCACATTAGATTGGGGAATTGGGACTGTCTTCCCTGAATATGTTGCTTTTAGGAAGATTGTCTCGGAGATTCAAGCCAGAATGAATGGAAGTTTTTGATCATGTTGGTTGTACTATAGAGACATAATCCAAAGGTTGCTTCATATTTATTAAGCATTCAATATGTATCAGTCATTACTATGATGAACACTTTCGTGTCCGTTATCTCCTGGCCTCATCACCATGCTGTAGACCCATGAGTAGACTTGGTGGGCACGGCTATTCCCATGGTACGGCTGAAGGTTTACGGGTGAACTGGGTCATTTCACTAGTCAAAGACTCATCTGAGATTGGAACCTAATCCTCCTTACTGCTATGTCAGTGCTCATTTCTCCAGAGCTATTTCGGAATGGAGCATGCAGTGATTACGGTCTGTGCATTATCTTCACGAGCATGTAAATTGCTTGGTGGAGCCTCTCTCCAAATTCTGTTAGGACAGGAAAACCCTGTGACAAGCTCTGGGCTGTTTCATGTGCACCTTGTTAAATTCAAGGACAGCTGGGCCACTTGGGAAGCACGTGGAGTTGGGCAGGATATGCCTTTTCCTTCTCCCCTCTGACTCTGTCATTTCTTAAAGATTCTCATAAAACTAATGACAGGATTAGGCACGAAATCACGTTACACTTGACAATGAGCTAATTAGGTAAATATGTTCAAGAGTTTCCTCCTGGTGCCATTTCATGGTTGCACTGCTGGTAATCAATCAGCACTTGTCTGCCAAGTGTCAGGATCCCCAAAACCAAGCTGCTGTCTTTGCGGGGTTATGTCATACTAATGAAATGAGTTGAGTGGAGTACTGGGAATGCTCTGGTGACTGCTCAAGTCCTTTGAAGGGGTACTTTGAGTCTACTAACGTACATACACTCCAGTCCTGGATG
The DNA here is from genome assembly GCF_000956105.1 of Propithecus coquereli. Lineage (NCBI taxonomy): Eukaryota > Metazoa > Chordata > Mammalia > Primates > Indriidae > Propithecus > Propithecus coquereli. The sequence continues at coordinate 144,433 of NW_012150130.1, read as the reverse complement.
ATCTTTTGAGTGTTTAAGCCAACATAAAAGATTTTTAAGAGATCCCCCCAGCTCCCAATATAGAGTTTCTTTGCCAAGATGAGATGTTTATGAACCAGTGTTCAGGGGTCCAGGTGAGAGGCTTTCGGAGGTTGAGATGGGCTTCTCTGACTGGTTCTGGATCAACACGTCATCCATGGACAGCAGGTACAGATATTGGGCATGGTAAGATTCAGAGTGGGGAGCCCTGCTTCCCGAAAAAGGGGAAAACCTGTGGCACCGTTTGCCTTTGATGTGCTTCAGGCTGAAAACATAAATAGCCATGCTATTAATTTCTGGGTGACCAGACCATACAGGGGGAAGAATGCAAATGAGAGTGAGGGAGTACTCGGAGCGCATCCTGGGCTCAGGACGCACAGGGAGGGCTATCGGAGTTGTTCCTAGCTCATCCTTATGACCTGCTAGGGTTCCTGCGTCGCAAACAACCGCGTATGGCTAATTTATGCGAAAAGGTATTTATGGGATGTATGACATGGGTTGAAGAATCAGTTTGGGAATGAGAAGGACTGGGAAGTTCCAGATGCCCAAGGATTGGAAACTGTAGTCCCTGACATGTGGCACAGACAGAGGAGCGTGAGGTGGGACTGGCTGTGCAGGTGCTGCCACCAGCCTGAGGCCACACACCCCTGTGGGCGCGTGCCTTGCAAAGGGACCCCTCCCTAAGGTATGCTGTCTTTTCTCCCCAGTACCTCAGCCTTTCAGACGCTGCAGCCTAAAGAGCAGACTCGACCAACTTCTGCACAGGACCCCGGAGACTCACCACCGTCGCCAGCAGCTCACTTTTGAGCAGGACACCGCAGAGCCCACGCCTCCCAGCCCCACGAAACCTGGCCCGCTACAAATGCCCTCGCCCTCCTCTCCGGTGCCACGGCTGACAGGGCTTGCATCAAATTTCCTTCCTCCCTTGGCAGTGCTCCTGGCCTCACTCAGCGGCTTTCTGTACGGAGAGCAACCAGGCCGGGCCGGACCCGGCTTGGGTTTGGTGACAGAGCAGACGCAGGCCCATGAAGTCAGTGTGGAGCATTGGCAAGTGCCGCCCAGCTTGGTCTTTGCTGTCCAGTGTGGGGCAGAAGCACCCCAGGGCATGAGATGTGTTTATCAATAAAGGAGCAACAATATTGATAAAAATGAGTTCTGTGCCTATTTCAGCCACGTGTTTCCTTGGGGAAGCCAAACTTTTCCTTTTTCTTTCCCTAAAAACCAACAAACATGAGAAAGTGAAGAGGGACACCCGCGGAAGCCTGCTTGCAGCTCAGGGAGCAGATGGGGGCGGGCCCTGCGCAGCCGCGGCCAGGTCAGCAGCCCAGCCTGTGCCTAGAGGGTTTCTGCAAAGCTTTGTCCTTGGGCCTGACTTGTCTGCCTTGATTAACTCCTGGGTTCAGCCCTCAGAACCTGTGTCAGGGCTCGAGCACATGAACTTGCGCTTGTTTATATTCTATTTAAAATATTCGTTCTTGTGCCTGGGTCTGCACAACTACCATCAAAACCAGATGGTAAGCACGGCCTGGAATCTCCTGGAGGCCACGCTCGGCCTGGGTAAGTTCCATGTGAAACACTTAACACACTAAAAAAAAAAAAAAAATTCCAGCCGGGTGCGGTGGCTCACGCCTGTAATCCCAGCACTCTGGGAGGCCGAGGCAGGAGGATCGCTCAAGGTCAGGAGTTCGAGACCAGCCTGAGCAAGATCGAGACCCCCGTCTCCGCTAAAAATAGAAAGAAATTATCTGGACAACTAAAAATATATAGAAAAAATTAGCCAGGCGTGGTGGTGCATGCCTGTAGTCCCACCTACTTGGGAGGCTGAGGCAGAAGGATTGCTTGAGCCCAGGAGTTTGAGGTTGCTGTGAGCTAGGCTGATGCCACGGCACTCACTCTAGCCCGGGGAACAGAGCGAGACTCTGTCTCAAAAAAAAAAAAAAATTCCCCGGGGCCATGGTGTTTTATTGAAACAACACAATCCTTTCTAATTTGTTATTTGTTATTGTTTTCTGTGCCCGAGTTATATGCAATACAATCCACGTTTTTAGAATTAAATTGTCAATATTACTTGTAACAATAAGAACATCAACAAGTAAGATTTTCATGAACCAGCTGCAGGGTTTTGCTTCACGTGGCCCTGGGCTCAATACTAGCTGAGTTAAATACAACTCACACAGCAGTTGGGGTGTTAACCTGATAAAGCAGAGAGTGAGAGACAGCCACAAAACTGCAGACCTTCCAGCGGGAGCCTGAGGCCAGAGCGCTGTGGAGCTGGGTGACTGTCCGCCAGCAGGACTGGACGCGCACTGCAGCTCCAGCGACTGGGAAACCCTGTGTTCCCCCGACCTCAGCCGGCGGGTTTTCTCCTCGAAGCTCTGCTTGGGGCCCCTGAGGTGCGCACTTTCCCAGGGGATTGTGTCCTTGCCACGCCAAGCTGAGGACCAGGGTGTCTGTCCCTTGAGTTTCAGTGGCTCCCAACAGCGTGCCCTGGGTGCTCAGGCCTTGTGGTCCCATCCCCGAGTGGGGGCTGGGCCTGGCAACTGCCACCCAGTGGTGAGAACACAGGGCTGGTGGCCGCCGCCCGGAGTGAGAGGGGCGCGCAGAAGATCGAGCCGCACGGCCCGGCTGGAGCGCGCTCGCCCGCTCGGATGGCGCTGTCCTGCCGCCGCTCGCCTAGGAGAGCCCACGTGGCTCGCAGTGGAAGGAGGCGGCGGTGCCCGGCCGGCAGCCCACGAGGAACTGCACTGGCCCCCACCTTATGGGGATCCGGGGGCAGAGCCCCCAGCCCGCAGGTGGGAACGGTGGAAGCCTCGCGAAGGACCCTGTGCACAAGGCCCGGCTCAGCGGTGCTGACTCCTGGCCACACAAACTGGTGCATAATAAACAGGTGTAGTTTAAGCAGCTACATTTTGGAGTAGTTTTACTACAACTAATGATATCTAACTAATACATCAACTTTTCCTGGAAATCTGCTCGTCGATGTGCAAACACCGGGATCGTGCTGCCCTGACTGGGCTGCTCTCCCTCCCCAAGGGGGAGCGGGCCCCTCGCCAGGCTGCCCGTCCTCAACTGGCCCACTAAGTCCTGCTGGGTTTGAGTCCTCGACGGTCCTCCCATCTCACTGTATTGTCCCTGTGAACTCTTCACCCACGTCTGGACTGGCAGCAGCAGGCAGGCTCCAGGCTGCTTGCTGTCCCCGGTCTGTCCCTCCGGCCCGGGACACATGGCTGCAGGGTGCTTGCTCCCCGGGCCGCCTGTCGCCGCTCTCCCCACGCCGCCAGCACACTCCGGTGCTTTGGGAAGAGCCTCAGCCAGGGGGACTTGCGTGGGTTCTGTGGTTCTCTGGCTCTGCTGGGGACGTCCCCCACACTAGACAAGCTCGAGTGACCACAGCAGGCCACCCCTGGTTCCGTCTTCTCATGGAGGCCACAGACGCAGGCAGGGTGTGCTGGCAGGTGCTGCACCGCCTTGCAGCAGGAGTCCCGGCCTCTACCCCAGCCCCGCCTGCTGGAGCGCAGGTGCCCGGGCAGCCAGATGGACCCCAGGGCTGTGCTGCCCAGCTGAGAGTCACAGGGGGCCACAGTCCTCTGGGTCCAGAGGTGGCCAACCTGTCAAGACTACCTGGACCGAGACCAGGGTCAGGTTTCAGGGAGGCGGCCTTCAGGTGAGCCCCCCGACACCACACCAGTGCTCACCAGAGCTGGCCACAGCTCTGCCTCCCCCTCGATGCCCTCTTGGCACCCCCAGAAGTCCTTCCCAGAGCCCCTCAGGCTGTGGACGAGCCAAGTCCAGCGTCAAGCACCTAAGGCCAAGGCAAGCTGGGCTGAGGAGTCGCCTGACAGGCAAAGCTGGGAAACGCCCGCCTGTCCTGGAGGCAAGCGTGCTGGCCGCAGAGCCGCCTGCGTGTCCCTTCCTGTCTCTGCAGCTCAGGGAGCCTGTCGGAAACACCACCGCCTGGCTGAGGACCAGCCCGGGCGTCCCTTCAAATGCCCCTGTGGCCCTGGTCCCGTGATGCTTCCCCGAGGCCCCAGCCCTGACGGAGGCTGCGGGGGCAGAGCTGCTCCCAGTCCCCGGCGTGAGGTGCGCGCCCTGCAGAGCACGGGAAGGGACTGGCCAGCACCGCAAGAGCTGCAGAGACTCGTTCTCTTGGGACCAACATATCCTTGAGGGAAGCAGCCTGTGTGCTGCGTCCCCAAACGCCACCAGTGTGGATGCCTGGGCCAGCCTAAGTCACAAGTGGGTCTTTGAGCTGCAGGGAAGACTCCAGGTGTTTTGAGTTTGTTCTCAGAGGCAGGCATGAAGCAAGAGGGGAGGAGTCTAACCTGTGGTCCAGGCACAGAGGTGCCCATTCTGTCTGCTGGGGGATGTGGCCAGGTATCCAGGAGCGAGAAGGGAGCTGGTGTCGGGCCCTCTGGTTCCAGCCCAGGCTGCTTCCCGTGTGGCCTTCAGAACCTCCGCGTTCCCACCCAAAAGGGGGCAGTTATGGAAGGTGGTCAGCTCTGGGCACGCCCTTTGGGTGAGTGCCCGTGGGGCCCACTGCTAGTGGAGCGCCTCACGTGCAGAGCGCAGCCAGCATGGGCAGGTGGCACTGGTGCTCTGGCACATCCGCGGGTCGCATCCCCTCTGGTTCCACTCTGAGCAGAAGCAGAGTCCTCTTGGTGCCACCAAGCTGGGCACAGTCCCTGGGACCTCCCTGCCTCTGCTCTCTGCCTGCCCCCCAGGCCCCACACCCACCAGATGTGCCCTGCCTGTCCCTCTACCTTTGGTGACCGCTCCCCACCCACTGACACACACCAGCCCCACGGTCCTCAGCACACCGTGGGCATCAAAGCAATTTTGACTGGGAATCAATTTTGACCACAAAATTGAAAAAAAGAGTGACAAAACTGAGCTGGCATTACTGGACAGGTTGGCCCCCCGCTGGCCCCAGGCACATGTGGGCAGGATTGTGTGGTCCCGAGACACACGGCTCTGGCTCGGTTGGTCCTCCTGGTGTGGGAGGACAGTCGCCCCAACTCTGAGGTCCGAGAATGAGAGATTCTTTGATAAAGGAGGAGATGAATTCTGCATGGCGTAAAACTCCAGGAAAGGCCTTGTTGTTTGATAAACCCCAAATCATTTAAACATAAGAGAAACTTCTAGATAATTTTAGAGAGCCGTATTTTCTAAAATTCCTGAGTATAACAGAGGTAGAGGTTTTTGAAGGCAGCCCAAATGACCACCCGCTCTTCAGAGTTTAAGCTGCAGGGGATGGGCCAGGAGCTGCCCAGCCCACCCCCGGCCATGACATCTGCAGACCGGGCAGCAGGCGACCTTCCGCCCAGACAGACGCGCCTCCGAGAAATCGCGTCTGAGGCTGCGGTTCCATTCCGGTCAACACACATATACCAGCGCCTTCTACACACGGGCACCGATCGCGCCACTCGTAATGAGCATTCTGAAAACACAGCTTTGAGTATTGTGCCCGCGAGGTTTAATCCAGCCATCTTCATTGTATATGTTTAAAAAATTCCAAGCCTCCGGCAAGACAACAGTAACCCCAAGATTTACATTAGAAATGTGTGCTCTAAAATATACTTGGGTTGTGTGGTGATGGTGGTTTGTGGGAACAGGGACTTTCTCAGTGAGGGGCGTTTACTCTGTGCTGGGTGTCCCCACAACCGCAGGCCGGGGCCGCCCTGGGAGAAGAGGGGCGGGGTGAGACCAGAGCCCACCCTGCCTGGCTCCCTCCACCCTGGAGGGGACGGACAGGGCGTTCGCAGGGGCCTGGGGCTGCTCTAGCCTGGCCGCTGGCCCCTGCGACATCCTCTGAGGCTGCAGCCCAGGGGCTGACGCGCCGTGGCAGAGGCCTCGTGTGCCACGAGGAGGGACATGGTTGTTACTTCCAAAAAAAGGCTTCCCGCGGTGGGAGAAACTCCACCCGCCCCTGTCCCACGTGACCGAGCGCCTGCCAAACCCCGCTCTGCCTCAGTGCTCTTCAGCAGATAACCTGTCCGTGGAGACTAGTCGTGTTCATTGTTAGAATTTCCATTTGGTGCTTTTTAAAATCCACCTATTCTTTCTTCATAATGTCCTATTCTTGCCTAATAGGTCCTATTCCTTTGTCTCTTTGAACATTTTAAATCTATTACTTTAAGAACCTCTCTTGTGTTTTCTGCAGGTCTAGGAGCATGAACTCAGCTCCTGGCTGGACCTGCTGACCCTCGGGCGGGATTTCTTTTCTTCCTGTGATTTGTCCTTTTTGCCTATGATCTCATTTCTGGCAAGGGCCGGGACAGGTGAGGACAGGCGGGGCGGGGCTGGGGACAGGTACTGAGGTAGAGGTGGAAGGTCAGCACATGCCCGATGAAGACGAGGCTGCAGGTGTCATGCAGGACGCTGGAAATGAGGATGGGCAACGAGACGTTCGTGCTGACCGCCACGGGGAAGAAGGGCAGGAACCGCAGCCACGTGTCGGTGCCCCTGAGATCTGTGGAGACAGAGGCCCCGTCTGTGCAGCCCCTGCTGACACGGCAGCCCTCAGATCAGCCTGGGGGTGCTGCCCCGCCCCAGCGTGCCTGCCTCACCCAGGCCCGGCCATTGCTGTCACAATCTCCACTCTGGGGCTCAGGAGGGACACTGAGTGCCCAGGTTTTGAACGTGCCCCTCACTACTCCCGAGCACCCATGCCCTGCACAGGCCCACCTGCCTCCCAGGGCCCCTCCATTCTCAACCAGCCTCAGACAGGACAGGGGGCCACAGCCCTCACCTGGGGGCATCTCTAGGACAGCCCTCGAGACCCGAGGGCAGCCAACATTCAAAGCCACACCACTTCCAAAAACCAGGTGTGAGAAACACACTGAGGGGGTGTGCAGGGTGGAGCAGTGGGGGGCTGAACTCCAGCCCCGACATCTGTGTCCCACAGCGGGGTTGGCAGGGCTCTGTGGGGCTGAGCGGGACCCCACTTGGCCAGTGATATCACGATGGGTCCAGCTCTGGGGTGAGAAGCAGAGAGACCTGGCTTTGCTCAGGGACCTGGTGGCAATGAAGCCTTGAGGAATCTTCTGGAAGAGTAAATGCAGGAAATCGCTTCAGTCCACAGTCAGGAACTCGCATGGAGCCAGCCATACTGCCGTGCAGAACCAGTGTGTTTCCAGGAGAGAAGCCACGGCCAGGGCCCCATGGCCAACGGGCTCTGCCCTCCAATCCCTCTCTCCTCGCATCCTACTGAGCGAGAGACCAGGCGGCGTGGAGACTGGGAAGATGACCCCTTAATGCGCACCAAGCAGGGGTGGCGCTGGGCTTGAGGGCGGGCGCCCCCGGTGGAGCCTCCTCAGAAGGTGCTTCGGGAGCGTCTGAGTAGCTCTGGGTCACAGCCGGCTGCTCCCAGCGGGCGGAGGAGCTGAAGGGCCTTCCACACAGGTGCAGCAAAGCTCACTCTTGAAAGCTTTGGCACCATGTTGGCTCTGGGAGTGTTCTAGAATGAGTCATGTGCTGGTCCTGCCCCTCCCGCCATGAGGGCTGGGCTCTGACACCCTACAGAAACCATGCCTGGTGCTGGGACTGGTGGCCTCAACCCAACCCCAGGACAGGGAGACGAGGCGGCTGCGACCTGACCCTGAGCGGCGGCTCCTCCTCAGGTGCTCAAGGGTCAGCGTCCTGTGGCTGTCACGACAGATGGCCACACTCTGGCGGAGGCGGGGGGAGCTTCTGCAAGGTCATCCTCTCACATTCTGGAGTCCAAGTCTGACAAGCGGGTGTCTCGAGGACGTGCTCCCTCCGTGGCTCCTAGGAAGGCTCCTTCCTGCCTCTTCTAGCTCCTGGGGCTCCAGGCGTCCCTTGGCTTGTGGCCGCGTCACTCTAGTCTCTGCCTCCGTCTCCACATGGCTTCTTCTCCATGTCTGTCTCCTCTTCTGTCTCTTAGGAGGATGCTCATCATTGGATCTGGGTCCTCCCAGATAACACAGGATGGTCTCCTCGCCTCACGATCCTTAACCACATTTGCAAAGACCCTTTCCCCTATAAGGAACTGTTATGGATCTGGGAGTTAGGACGTGGACACCTCTCTGGGGGCCACATTGAGCCCCACACACCTCCCCCTCTGCTGCTGCAGACATCTGCTCTCCAGGCCCGTGCGCCTGGACACGCTCAGCAGAGAGCGCCATGGAGCTGCCCCTGGGAGCCCACGCGCTGCACCCCCGGCCTGTCCGCTCTCCCCTCGCCTGCAGGGGGCGCCCGCCTTCCCCGCGCCCGGGGGCTGGGCAGGACAGGGCCGTGGAAGCCTGCCGGGGCGCCCAGCCAGGGCACAGGCCTTGCGGGCTCCGGCCCCCTCCCGCCCTTTCGCTGGTGCCAGCTGGGCTGACCCTCCCAGACTCGACACTCTTGCCCCGGAAGGTGGCTGGGGGAGTGCAGTGTGGACACAGCAGCCCCAGAGCACGGCGGCAGCAAACCTGTCCACTCCGGGTCCGCGCGGAGCCGGTCTGGGTCCGTGTAGAATGGCACGGAGACGCACAGACCAGGCCCGCCGAGGCCGAGGTCACCGAGCTGAAGAAGAACCTGAGGGAGAGGCAGAGGCTGGGGCCGGGGCACACGAGCCAGCCGAGGACGGACGGGCCAGGCGGCAGCCGGCCGCCCGTGAAGAGGGGACCTGAGTGATCCCGCCACCCTCCGGCCGCCCTGCTCCGCGCCCCACCTCGGACCGTTCCCCGCGCTCTGGGCAGACGGCCCTGACTGGCGATGACTGTTGGTCACACGGTCAGTTCCGCGTTGCCTCGCAGTTTCCACAGTGCTGCCTGTAGACATGACTTCATGTGACCCCGCAAGGAGGCCGTGAGGAGGGGAGCCAGCCCTTTTCACAAGTAGGGAAACTGAGGCTCGTAGACACCGCCTGATGTGCCCAGGCCGACCGGGCCAGCTGGGCGTGGCCGGTCCCGGGGTCAGAGCTGCGCCTGCGCTGCCCACCCCCCGCTTCGCTCAGACCAGGGCTCCCGCCCCCGTGAGCGCGCAGGCTGGGCCCCGAGTTCTGGAACCGCACTGGGGGCTCACGACCGAGCGCCGGGAATCCGACCGCAGTCTGTCTGAGAGCCCGTGTGGTGCTGCTCCCCAAGGCCCCCTCCCTCCGTGTGCTCCTCCGAGAAGGCAGCCCCTCTCCCTGCCGCGTGCCCATGTGCCCCCCGTGGTGGGGCCACACGCCCTCGACATCCCCCTGCGGCGCCTTCCAAAGAGGAATCTGCCCGGCTGAGGAACCAGACCTGCCACGACGAGCCAGCATCCAGGCGGCGGCAGGGCCGTGGCCAGCGCGAGCAGCAGGATCCGGCCCCGCCTCTGGCCACCTGGCGCTGCCCCGCTCCGGGAAAGGAGCGGCGGGGCTGCCCAGCTCCCTCCCAGTCGTGCAATTCCGCCTGGACGCTCGCCCTCTCCGGCGTCCCCGGGTCTCGCGCGCAGCATGGCGCGTGCGCAGAGGGAGCTGAATCTCCACAGCACGTGCTGGCACTCGGCCTGGACGGGCAGCCTGCTCTGGCCCCTCTAGCCGAGGCCCCTCTCAGATCCGGCACAGATTCACGGGGGATCTTCATGTGCTGATGGACAACCTGGCTCGGAACGCGCGGCCCCAAGAGCCCCACGGAGCCTCTGCCTCGTGTGCGGGGGAAATGCTCGCTCCGCGCTCTGTGGCCTGACCACTTGCTCTCAGAGGTCACGGCCTTGGCACAGAGGAGGCAGATGCGCCCAGGACAGCGAGTTCAGGGGCCTGAGCCAGCCTGTGGCCCTTGGGTGGGGCTGGCGTCTGGGTGTTCATAATGAGGTCCCTACTGATTGACTCTGTGTGATGAGCTAGACCTGGCATGTCCAAGGGTCGCTCCACAAACACATGGCAGAATCAGACCAGGAGACCAGAGGGGCAAGGACGCTGGGCTCTGCCATGCAGAGGTAGAGGGAGGTGGTCCCAAGAGGATACCTCTTGCCCATGGCCCCTGCAGTCCATGTCCTCCTCCACCCTCTCACCCACAAGGACCCCCTCCCCCCTGCCCTCCCTCCTACATGCCCCCCGTGGCCTCTGTGGGCCGTCCTCGCCCCCTCCTCACCGGTAGTTCCTGGTGCCCACGCAGTCGATGAGCCATTTACAGTGGTGGTCAAAGCCAGTCATGCACTTGTCGCAAGATCCACGATGTTTTGCTTTCAGGCTCCTGGAAGGGAGAATTGGGGAGGCGCCTGTCAGCCTCATGTGCAGGGTGAGGCGAGGTCAGAGGCCCGTCCTCAGGCCTGGGGCGCCTTGAGGGACTAGTTCCATGCGGTATGGGAAGTGGGTGTCCGGCAGGAAACAGGAGGCCAAGGCCTCTCCCTGGGGTCAGGGGAGGGCAGCCCCAGGGGCAGGGCACCACTCTGGAGAGACCCCCAGCCTTTCTGTGACCCGCCCCCGCACACTGGGTGAGGGCCCGGGAGGAGGCCACGCCGGCCACGTGGTGCCGGGAGTCGAGGCTGTGGCTGGATCCCACCTGTGCCTACTGGCCGCTCTGCAGCCTCACGCAGCCCTGCAGCCCCCGGCCCCAGGCCGCCCACAGATGTGCCTGGGGCCCCTGAGACCTCGACCAGCCACACTTGCCCTCCTCCCTGGGGAGGGGGCGGGAGGCTCAACTTGGAAACCCCAAGAAAGACAGCCCTCCCTGGCCCTGGACCGCAGTGGGGGACTGAGAGTAAAACGCGTGTGAGGGCGCTGAGGGCGCCGCTTTGCAGTCCGGGGGGCGCGGCCGCCCTCGCGGAAGCAGACACGCAGCGCTCGAGCCGCTCCCGCCTCCGAGGCCGGAGCCGCAGCAGCATCAGCCTCCCAGGGCGGCGCCAGGAGTTTCAAGGCAGCAGGTCCCGGGGGCGGCGCGGGGCCGACACCTGCCGGGCTCCATCCCTGACAGGCCGGCAGCCTCGAGCCCCACGCCCTGGAGGCGACCCCCACCCCGGGGCTCCGCGTGAGGGTCACTCACACGAAGACGCGCACAGGTGACAATATTGGTCTTCGATCACGTGCTCGGTGCTTAGAACGGTTGAAAGCGGGCATTAAGTCCAGGTAGTTCTTCTTAAATCTCACGTTGGGCTCAGCCGGATCGATGGTCATGGCGATCTAGTGGACGATCAAATGACAGAAAAATACTCTGCCAGTCACCTGGGAGGGGTCAAGGAAGAACACGGCCCTGGCCACTGGTCAGCACCACCACAGACAGGAGCGTCGTGCATGCACCCAGCTTGGCCCCCAGATCCCCTTTGGCTCATTGCTGTCCCTCTCCATGGCCTCCCGTCGAGGGCACAGTGCCACACAGAAGGCACCACCCTGCGGGGCCTCGGCCGGGCCCAGCCCACACGGTGAGCCCGGGAACTCCTCAGGGGCCCAGGGCAGCTCTGCGGTGTCTGGGAAAGGAATCCGCACACGCGGACAGAGGCTCGTGGTGGGTAAACACTGCAGCTGTGCGCCGTAGAGCCTTTAGCATTTTTTAAAAGTCCTTTCTTGTTAAAACTTGCTATTTATTTGCTGGACAACACGAATTGACTCCTTAGCGGATTGCTGGAAAAGTGGAAGTGGCCGAAGTCTGCAGCTCCTTCCCACCGCTCAGGACCCTCTGTCCACCACTCCTGCCTGCCCTCCTGTCGCCTCACGGTCAAGCAGCACACTCTCCATTCACCAACGAGGTGGCCTCATGGGCTCAGATGGGGGCAGACCCCACTTGGGGTGGTGTCTGCCCTTCCCACGGGGACCCCAGAGCAGTGACCTGCAGGGGTACCAAGGGCTGGTGGGTGCTCCCACAGGCCGAGTGAGCTATCCAGCTGAGGACAGGTAACCAGGGATGGGGACGCTGGGCAGGGGCCCCAGAGCCAGCTCCAGGAGAGGCCCGCCCTCCTTAGAAAGCAGGCCACTCCCTAGAAGAAAGGATATACTGTAGGCAATCAGCCTCCACTCCTGTGGTAGGCAGGGGATGAAAAGGGGTGGTGACGGACATGACAATGAGGTTGGCCCATGATACCAGCTTGTAGATGGTGAAGGGTGAGAATAGCCATTGATCCTGGTGGAACGGGGCAGCAAGCATGGTGGCTTTGCATCCCCTGCTGGGGTTTCCAGGATGACCCGTCTGTGGCTCCTGCCACAGCCGCCCATCTTCAATACAGAGAAGGGAGAGCAGAGCACCCTCATCAGTCCCGGGTGGACAGCAGGGGAGGGGCTGCAGCATCCACCTGCCCTCGTGAGGGAGACCCCCGGGATGGATCTGTCACCCAGGCCAGGACCCAGAACCAGTGCCCGGCCTTGCCCAGGCCACCTCTGCAGCAGAGGGGGCAGGGCCAGGTGAAGCAGGCAGAGGGCTCTCTACAGGGAGTCACTGGAAATGCCACCATCCACACGGCCACAGAAGACAGCTCTCCAAGGGCGTGGGTGGTCCCTGGGGGCTGAGGACCCTGGCTGCCCATGGCCACAGCCCCTGAGTGGACCAAAGGGTTTTACAGGTTCTGGGGAGGCTCCTGCAACCACACACAGCAGTGAATCTGGGCTCCTTTACAAATACACAGTGACTTGCTGCACAGTAGGCTCATCCTGGGGGAAACCGAGGTCATGCAGGAAAAGGAGACCAAGAGACACCCCACGGCGTGCTGCGTTCAACTGCCTGAGAATCCTTCTGCCAGTTTCCCATAAGAACAGGAGGGACCATAGGTCCGGAAGATTCCCGGTCGTTCCACAGGGACCAGGAGGACCTGTCACCCACACAGCGTTGAGACGCCCAGGTGGACAGTGGCGGGAAGGGAACCTCCATGGTCATTCTGGCCAGGTTGGGAGAGCAGCTGGGGAGGGAGGTGTTGCAGGGAGGGAAGTGGAAGATGTTTCACGGCGTTGCAGGGTAGAACTTTGAGGACAGTGGAGTTTTAGAAAATTTTGCCATGTTATGCCTTATGAAAAGTCCTTTGTTGACCCTTTGGGAAAAAACATACATAAAATGTAGTTGACACAAATGTGTTACTTTGGGAAGAGACAGAGATGTTGAGAACTATTCCAGAATTCCTCTTTCTTGTGAGTCACACTTCAGCTGCTCTCATGGCCTCTGGTCATTCCTCCCGGGTTCTCTGAATGAGACACCAGGCAGACACAGGCCACAGGGCCCTGGGGCTTATTTAGGTCACCCAAGAATGTCTTGAGATACTTGAAAGACTATCACGGTTATGACACAAGACTGAGGAGCCAAGGAAGGAACTAGAATACAGTCAATCTTGGGTACTGAAAACACAAATCCCAATTAAAAACAAAGTCCAAATGAAAGTGCCAACTAACAGAAAAGATGTTGCCAAAAATCAAATTAGTACTCTGTAAGATCAAATCAAGGAATTATCACGGACCTCAGAACAGAGAGAAGTGGTAATTATGACAGAAAAGCTAAGTGACTTGGAGAATGGAACCTGGAGACGCGATGTTCAGCTGTCAGGGTTTCCACGAGAGGGAGGTGGAGAGGACGTGAGAGGAGGAATAGGAACCAGTGAAGAAAATTTCTCTGTACTGCAAAAAGATTCAAGACTTTAGATCTAAAGTATGCCCCAAGGGCCAGAAAATAATATTGAAAAAAGAGATACATCTATGCCAGTGAAAATGTGAACTGCAAGGTTACAGAGAAAATCCTGCAAGTGTTCTCAGAAGGAGAAAAAGAGAAAGATTAATTACAATACACGGATACCTAAAAATATTACTGGCATCAGATTTTTTCAAAATAAAATCATAACACAGAGCAATTCTTCAAGTTCTGAGAGCATTTTGAACCCAAAACAAACCTAACCAAATGATAAAGTTTGAAAGAAAAATGAAGACTTTTGAGATGTGTGAATATTGAAAGTATATCAACAATTAATCTTTTGATAAGAATTATCCAAACATTTACTTCATCAAATCTAAAAAGCACTCTAATAAACTTAAGAAACCCAGTGTGCAAATTAACCTAAAATTACGTATAGATTAAATCCAAACTAAAACCAAATCTAGGCGACTGTGGTTAACAGAGCCGTCAGTGTGCGCGGCGTGAGCAGGCGCGTGAGCCGCACAGCAGGCGCCAGAGTTAGCCGGAACACGCACCTGCAGTGCGATCCGTGTGGGCCGCCAGAGCGACTGAGTCCTCAGACCGGGAAGGGAAATCTGGGGAGAGAAGAGGGCAGGTGAGCTGGCCACGGGGGCTACAGGTCCGCCCCAGCAACCCGCCTCCCCACCCCTCGAAGGGTCTAATCCTCGCTCAGACATTTCTGTTAATAAAATTCAAATATTGTTTCCACCTGCTTTGAAATATGTGCAAAAGGAAAAATATGTAATTTTCTAGTTCAAATTCATATCTCTTGGGAGGTCAGAACAGTTCAGAGAAACCAGGACCAAACACCTGGCTGTTCAACAAGGTGGTCCCGCCTCCCTCCCATTTCCTTCTGGGGCAGGGACTGCAGTTAGGGCCCCGCAGAGGAGCGCAGGCTCAGGCCCCGCCCGCGCACGCGCAGCCCACGCCGCCCGCGCGGGGGCGCCGAGCCGTCCTGTGGGCGCATGCGCGCACATCCCTCCCACATCTCCCGCTCCCGCCACCGCCGCACAATGGCCGCCTCCTGCCTGCCATGCTGCAGTGCCTCCGCGGGAAATCGGCCCTTTCTCCCTGGCCAGATCTACCTTGAGGCCCCATCATTTATTCATTCCAGAGTATTTTAATTAATCCTCTCAGAATTCAATCGGAGGAAAAGGAACATCTATGACTCACGTTACGGAAGACATCCAACCTTGGGTCAGGAAGTCAGCACTGTTTGCCGCTGGGTGGCCGTCCGCGAGCTACAACAGAGGGAGGAGGCCCCAGTACCCACAGCCCCTGCGTCCTGGTCCCGGCCCCTTCCCATGCATTGGGTCCCAGGTGCCTCCCATCACCCCCATCTGTGGACATAAAGAGCCACCCCCACACTGCACCTCCGTCCTCTGCAGCATGGCGCGAGACCAGCCTGACAAGGTCCCTGACGCAGGCACCCCAGCCCACAGCCTGCACCCCCCCCAGGTCTCCTCCTCCCCATGCGTGTCTCTGTGGCTGTGTCTCCCGTAATCACCGTCTGTGTCCCTGTGGCTCTGTGTCCCCCCTGGGACTCCCGCCTTTCCATCCCTGGGGCTGCAAGTCTCCCCTAGGTCTCTCCCCCAATCCCCACCCATGTCCCTGTGGCTGCGTGTCCCCCGCCCCCCGGGGTCTCCCTCAGTCCCCATCCGTGTCCCTGCGGCTCTGTCTTCCTGGGTCTCCCCTGTCACCATATGCTCATTCTCATTTTCTTCGTGAGGAGCCTCTTGAGGCCACCCCAACCTTGTGAGCCCTCCTGCCCTGTACTCCCCATGGTGGAAACGTCCTTTTCCTTTGAGCCCTGACGTCTTCCAGAAGCCCAGAGATCACATTCACTGGTCTGTGGCCACAACAGAAGACGCCAAGCACTCCCCTCAGCCAGCACCCGTGCCCACCCTACCCCTCACCTCTCCAGTGAGTCCTGGCTGAGCAGCAAGGACAAACACCTCCTGTTCAGACCACGCTCAGCTGGGAAGTGGCCAGGCCTGTTGGTCTGTGCAGCAGCCACAGAGGCCAGGATGGCTCACAAACCCGAGGTGGGGGAGGGGTGTGCTGGGGAGGGCAGGGACCTCCGGCACAGAGCCTGCTCACCTCCCACTCTTGAACCCACTTTACATGGTCCTGAGTTCTGAGTAGAAAACATATCACAATAGGTTTTAATAAAAAAAATCAGCTTGTGGCCCTCCCTGACCCCCAGCTTCATCTGATGGGAATAGAACACGAGTCATGTTAGCAATTTTAAGCTTTCTGGCGGCCACATTAACAAAAGTAGAGGGATGCAGGTGACACAAACCCTAATGTTTTATTTGACCTGATATATCCAAAATCTTACTGTTTCAACACATAACCTGTACACAAACCTAACTAGAACTTTACATTCTGTATTTTATATTAAGCTTTTAAAATGCACATTGCATTGTATGTAAACAATGTTGAATGACATTTTCCATGAGGTGTTGACTCCAACTTTTCTCACCACGCTCGCCCCCCTGCCCCCCTCCCCCACCACCGTGGCGCCATCTGCTCCCAGAGCCAAGCCCTCACACTTCCTGCAGGGCACAGCACCTCTGGCCCAGACCCAGCACCCCCAGCCTGCCCCTCCCTGGTGGCCACGAAAGGGCCACAACAGGAGACGAGTCTGGGACAGGGGACAGCTCAGTCCCATGTCCTAACACATGGACACCGCGTGATGAGTGGGGGTTTCTCCTGAACAGGGAGGATAGTGACGGCACCCGCCCTCCTTCCCCGTGGCCTCCCTTCTGGGGCTCGAGTCTTAAGATCAAGAAATGTGTGGTTCCAACTGGGGAGTCCCAGCGCTCCTATCTGAATGCTCCCCCCACCCCCTGCGGGCCAAATGCTGAAGCTGCCTTTGGTGGTGGGGACAGGGATGTGTCCTTTTCTGTCAGCAGCTGCCAGTTGGCTACCACATACCACCTGAGGAAGTCACCACAGCCAGGGGCTGTCCTGCTGGCTGAAGCCATCGTGTCTGTCTCCACTGCCTGGAGCCTGTGGTAACCAGGTGTCCACAAGGCATCCACAAGGCCACAACTAGGAGGGGCTGGCAGGTCACCAAGGTTGCTAGGTGGGTGGCTAAGAGCCACAGGGAGGGACACAGTGCTGTGATGACCCCTCTGGACTCTCTGGGACTCAGGCTGCGCAGGCAGGCCTGCTCTGGCCGGGCACTTGCTCCTGGACCACTTCCCGGGGTGGGGACTTGGATGCCGCTGAGCACTGGGGGTGACAGCAGGTCTCCCAGGACAAGCACTTCCTCTTGTAGCCTCGTGTGGCCTCCCCTTGAGGTTTGCACCGAGCACAGTCCTGGCCCCAGACAGGTGCTTTGGAAAGTTTCCTTGCCAAACTCAGGACGATTGGCACCTAACGTCCGCAGTTAATGTATCTCCAACGCTGTTTTCCTCTTTTCTGTCTAAAGGTTGAGGCAAATACCCCCTGCACACACCTCACATACAACTGCACAACCCCTGCACACTCGATATACACCTGCACACCTCCCATCTCTGCACATCCCCCACACCTGCACACACCCCGCACACACCTGCACACACGACATACCTGCACACAGCCCATATGCACCTAGATACACCCCATATGCACCTAGATACACCCCACATACACCTGCACACACCCCACACACACCTGCATACACCCCGCACACACGTGCATACACCACATACCTGCACACACCCCACACACACCTGCACACACCCCGCACACACCTGCATACACCACATACCTGCACACACCCCACACACA
>NW_012150130.1:117514-127035 GCF_000956105.1 Propithecus coquereli | reverse complement strand
CCACATACCTGCACACACCCCACACACACCTGCATACACCCCGCACACACCTGCATACACCCCGCACACACCTGCATACACCACATACCTGCACAAAGCCCATATGCACCTAGATACACCCATATGCACCTAGATATACCCCACATACACCTGCACACACCCCACACACACCTGCACACGCCGTGTCTTAGTCCCTTTGTGCTGCTATGACAAAACACCTGAGACTGGGCAATTTAAAGAACAGAAATTTCTTTCTTCACGTTCTGGACGTCCCAGATCAAGGCCGCAGGTTTGGTGTCTGGCGAGGCCTGGGCTCTGCTTCCCAGATGGCGCCTGTTGCCGCATCCTCGAAGGACACAGCAGAAGGGCAGAGCGAATGTTGTGTGACGCCTCCTTTATGAGCCTTAATTCCATCCCGAGGGCACAGCCCTCCCGGCCACCAACTGCTACTGCTGGCATGTTGGCTGCGAAGTAGCCACACCTGAACTTTGCAGGACACACAAACCACAGCACACCCACACGCCAGCTGACGGGGGTCCTGGCCCGGGGGTGGAAAGCTGCTGGCCCTCATGCCACAAGGCCTGCCTCCCCCTTCCCACCAGGGCCCCATCCTGAGGCCCTGCCCACATGACAGCCGGGGCCAGGCTGGAGCACAGGTCGTCACGGAACACCAGCCAGGGTGCAGAGGGCCGGCCTGCAGCTGCCCCCAGGCTGTGCCAGGAGGGGTGCCAGAGCCAAGGCCACATCTGCTGGGGCCTCCTCAGAGAGCTCTTGTGTCCTGTGGGAGACACAGGTATGGCCCCTTCTCTGGCCGCCACATGAGAGGGCTGCCACAATAGCAGCCACCTTGCAACCATGAGGGCGGGGCCCAGGGACCACAGAGATGCTGAGGTCAGGGAGGCCCCATCCCTACCCCCCAGCAGCTGTTGAACTCCCCTGTGGCTTGAGAGAGCCCCGAGGGTGGTGTACCCAGAGAACCCAGGAAGGAGGAGGCTTGAGCTGTCAGCAAGGGTAAGAGAGCTGCTGGTCACCCCATCCTGGAGAGCTCTGCCCTGTCCCCAGGGCTTTGAACCTGCAGAGTCACAGTGGCCAGCATAGCCACGAACTGTGGGAGCTCAGCTGGGCTTCTGGGGGCTTACGCTATGGGGGCAGTGAGAGGAGCCCCTGGCCCTACAAACGTTCCCATCTCCCTCTAGGTCCACGGAACATCTGCAGACCCTCTCTCAAGGCACTGAAGTCCAGTGTGTGGCGACTCTGCCCACGGTGGTGGCCTGGGCTGTGTGTGGCTAGGGGCTGGGGACTGCCCAGTGCCCCATGGGGAACCCCTGCTGGGTGGGGCCCGGGCCCAAAGGCCAGACCACTGGGGGTGGGGCGGCTGCCCCGTAAGGCCCCAGGCAGGTAACTGCCAAGCATTGCTATGCCCGGTCTCTATGCAGAATCGACGTCAGAGGGGACAGGAGCCCCAAGGGACGGCTACCCTGACTGCCCCCAGCACTGTCCACGTGCTGCATCCATGAACTGCGGCCCCAAAGGTCAGAGGGGCTGTGGCCTCGTGGAGCATGGTCTCCCAGGCTGTTCCGGAGGGCACACGCCTGTGCCATCTCCATGAAGGCTCTGCTTCCCGGCCCACGGCCAGCTGCTTCGAGCTGCTATAACAGAGCACCTGAGGCTGGTGACTTAGAAAAGGGGGTTTACTTAGCTCGTGGTTCGGGTGGCTGGAAAGTTCAAGATTGGACATCGAGTGGGGTCCTCGGGCTGTTCCCTCTCGTGGTGGACAGCGGAAGCGGAGCCACTTGCAAAGAGAGCAGGCAGCAAAGGAGGAGAGGGGGGCGCACCGAGGACACCACTCTGTGGGAGCTAATCCTTCCTGGGGGGGCGTGCAGAGGGCCCTCATCTGCTCAGGAGGGATCCACCCTGTGCCCACACACTTCCCCAAGGAGGGCCACCTCCCAACAAGCCATCCTGGGATCAAGTTTCAACTAGGCTTGGTGGGCGCAAACCAACCGCAGCACCCACCGCCTGGCCACCAGCAAACGGGCCCGACGCAGACGTGCAGCCCCACGAGCGTCCTGGGCCCCGGCACTCCACCGAGGGCACGAGAGAGGCTGTGGGTTTTTGGGAGACATGAGAACTGTCACAATTAACTTGAGAATGACACCAGCATCCTCCAAAAAGGGGTGGCAACTTCTAAGGCCCATCCGCCTGCAAAAAGGGCTTGACTCTGAGAAGAAGGGCAGTTCTTGGAAATGGATTTTATGACCACTGCACATAGCAGAGGTGTTGCTCAAGCTGTTGGTGAGCAGCTTTTATACCTCTGAGGAAGAAAGCGCTCCCACGGAACCCAAGATCAACGAGTCCCTGCCCTCGGAGGCGCTGATGCCTCCTGCACACGGCAGCTTCCCCAGCCGAGCACGCGTGTGCGGCCCTGCAGACGGGGCAGGGCAGTGACCGCCCAGAGCCACAGCCTGTGGCTGGGAGCCAGACCCTCGCCCTAGGCTGCTGAGACATTTGCTGGGACCGCTGACCTGCATTACGGGTAGGGGCGTGGAGGAGCGGGGACAGCTCTCATGTGCCCCTGAAGGAGACCAGGAAGCCGCCCTGCCAGGGCACTCCAAGTCCACAGGGGTGACAGGGACCTCCCCAGCTGACCAGGACAGCCTTGGCCACTCAGGCCCTCCCCTGGGGACGTCTGCACTCCAGGAAGACTTCAGAAGTGCACAAGAACAGGGCCCAGTCGCCACATACGTGTTGGCAAACATGCAAAAGCCATGACCCCCCGCCCAGGTCGAGGCATAGATGCAGACCCAGGAATCCCAGGACGCGCCCCAGTCAGACTGACGCTGCGACCTGCCTCTGCCCCTTCTCGTGGGCACACACCGTGCCGTTTCCATCACAGCCTACGTAACGTGCCGCCACGGCCACTTTCTGTCCTCACAAATGGTTACTCCGGGAACCTCCCGGCAGCTCTGCTTCGACGTGGCCAGATCTGCCCAGCACCGGCCCACCGGGCACCACGCAGGAGGCCAGGCGTGGGGGCACGTGACTCGTGTGCACATGCATCGGCTTGGTCTTGTTTGGAGTGTAGCTCCAGCAGAGAAGAGCCACGATGTGTGCATCACCCAGACAGCTGCAGGGGACAGCCGGGCTTCTCCTCCCCTCCCTGAGCATCTGTCAGCCCTGAGGGATTGGGCCCCAGAGCCTCAAGTCTAAGCTCAGGTCCCAATGGCTCCTGCACACTGCACAGCACACCCCACGCTGCCCCTGCGTGATGCGGAGAGCGCAGGTGTGTACCGAGGAGTAAGGGGAAGGCTCCAGGAAGGGGACGGTGCACTCGCCCTTGGAGGTCGTCACCCTGCGGACCCAACTGCAGGAAGCATCTGTCCTACTCCCAGAGAGCCCACCTGTGGAGTCCCGGGGGAGCAGAGTGCGCCTCCTCGCCAGACACCAGCACCGCCCAGCTCTGAGGCTCCGCTGCGGGGCGTCTCTGGCCGCGGCCCTGCCTGCCTGACCCTCACGCAACCCCAAACTCCTTTCGGCCCTGACGGGCCACAGCGGCGCCGGTGCTCCGCCCGACAGGACCCGTCTGGCCCGCTTCCACCCGCGCCCAGGGGGCCGTGAGGGCCGTCGCCTGCTCTACGGGGCCGCGGCCGTGTCGCTCGCTGGCGACGCCTGTGGGCCCGGGCACTGCGGCTGCCCGCGGGGCCTCTCCCGCCACGGCCCCTCCCCAGGACAGCTGGGCTCCCACGTGGGCGCGGCCTCCGGAGGGCCGGGCGCCTGGCTCGCGCCTCGGGGTCTCACAGGGGCAGGGCCCCAGCGGGAGGTTCTGCCAGACACACAGGCGAGCCGGGGCATCGCCGTGGGCGCGAGAACCGGGCTGTGACCAGGAGGAAGGTTTCGCGGGGAGTCCCTTTGAGGGGCACCTCGCCGGGCCAGGCACAGTCGGATGCCCTTGAACCCCGCGCAGAGCTCTGCTGAGTCTCTTCACAGACACACAAAGGCAGCCGCTCGGCACGCCCAGTTACTGGCGACTTACGGACACCGCGGGTTTCCCCGGGACAGGCAGGCAGTTTGCTCCTTCCCTAGAACCCGTTCCTGCCTCAGGCTCCCCCGCTGCAGAGAAGGCGGGGGCCGCCCTCGCCCCGCCCGGCCCGCGCTCCCCCGGCTCCTGAGAAACGCGGGCTTCGACAGGGACGTGCAGGCCCGACGGCGAGAGCGGGGCCGCGGCAGGACGCGGGGCCGAGGCGACGTGTGCACACCGTGATGCTCGGAACAGACCACACGCGGCCCCACGGGCCGGCCTCGCCTGTGTGTTCTTGTCACTGTTCAGGATCTGCGCGCCTGTGCACGGCGACGCCGTCTCCGCCGACACGCTAGTGCAGATGGTGCGCATCCCCGCCGCTTCCCGCCGGCCAAAGCGGGCAAGACAGAAGTCTTCGTCTCATAAAAAATCTCTGCGCACGTAAATTAAAACGTAAAAAGCAGCAATTAAAAGCTACCTACAAGGCTAGTCCTTTAAGAATCTCAGTCTCACCACCCAGCCCCCTTCCGCCTGTTGCTTCTGCCCCGACCCCCGCCTCCCGACCGCAGCCCTTGCGCGGCTCCGCTGCCTCCCCCGAGCCTCTGTGCTCTCGGCCAAGACGGCGGCTCAACGGGGGCGGGGCAGCACCGCGGACGTGCCTCTGCCGCTCCCCAGGGCGGGCACACAGCGGGCACACAGCGGGCACGCGGTTCCCGCAGCCGTCGCGTGGACACGGCGCAGTGAGGACAGCCGCGGCTGCCGTGTCCGCAGTGAGGGCTGTGCTCTACTCCCTGTCGGATCACCCTCGCCATAAACCGCAGTCCCACTTTACAGAGAAACCGAGGCGCAGCAAGGTCCAGCACGCACCCAAGGCGTGCGGGGAGCCTGGACTAAGCTGAGGAGAGGGCAGCCCCCTCGTGCCTGGAGAAACCTCTCCTCGGGGCCTCGCGGAGGCGTGGCCTAACAGCGCCTCCTCCGCCCTGCACCGGGTGCGGCTCCGGACCCCATAGATGCCTGGCGAGGGTCCACCGGGCAGAGCAAAGTCAAAGGTGTGGAACCGAATCTAACAGCCGATGGCGGGAACTGTGGCATCCGATAAACAACTACCGGCACACAAAGGGCAAGAAAACGTGGTCTCAAACCTGAAGAAATAACAAGACGAGGGAATGAGCAGACCAGAAACGTGCTCCACATGTTCCAAAAGGGCAGAGGAAACACCACCATTCGGGGTGAGAAACACAAGACATTGGAAAAGCCAAACTGAGCTTTTGGAGATAAAAAGGGTGAAAGCCCCGAACAGGACTGGCGGCAGATCCGCGGAGGAGGAGGGCAGAGGTGCCCTTCAGGACACACACAGAGAGGAGGAAGGGTGGGGACAGGGACCTGGGCCCCATGTGGACTCAAGAATCCCAGAGAAGGGTGGGCTGGTGACTTTGGAGCAAAGTACAGCCCCAAATTTCAATATTTGATAAAAGCTATAAACCCTAGGTTCAAGAAGCAGAGGAAAACCCAAGATAGCAGCTCTAAAGAAAAGTAAGGCTGGGCACGGGGACACACGCCTGTAATCCCAGCACTCTGGGAGGCCAAGGTGGGAGGATTACTTCAGGCCAGGAGTTCAAGACCAATCTGAGCAAGAGTGAGACCCCGTCTCTACCAAAAATAGAAAAATTAGCCGGGCATGGTGGCACATGCCTGTAGTCCCAGCTACTCGGGAGGCCGAGGCAGGAGGATCGCTTGAGCCCAGGAGTTTGAGGTTGCTGTGAGTTATGATGATGCCACTGCACTCTAGCCTGGGCAACAGAGTGAGACCCTGTCTCAAAAAAAAAAAAAAAAAAAAAAAAAAAAAAAAAAAAAAGCAAACCAAGGCACATCATAACTAAACTGCTGAAAAGCAGCAGTAAAGAAAAAATCTTGGAAGTGCCAAGAAAAATAGCTGGTGTGTGGAAAAGTGCTACCGTGGTAGTCCAAGGGCTGCTGATCTCAGGAAGGCTGGGCTGGGGCTGCCGTCCAGGCCTCGGGCTTCAGCAGGGCCCCTGCAGCTGGTAAGGTGCTGGCAGCACAGAGCCACACAGTGAGGTGCTTCGCACAGAAACCCACTTTCTTCCAGGAGCCTGGAATGTGCTATGTGCTGGGCAGTGACCAGCCCCCGGTAAAAACCCCCGGGCATGTCCTGACGGTGGAGGGGTCGGCTAACCAGGAGGGCATGTCCTGCTGGGCATGTGCATGAAAGCAGAATTGGCAGAGACAAGTGGCGCGTCACCCACAAGCCAGCAGGACTCACGGGTTCCAGCGACCATCAAGGCCCAGACTGCAGTCGAGAGGCAGACGCAGGCGAACCAGTCTGGAGCCATCTGGGAGGTTCTGCGCAGGGTGGGCCTGAGGACAGCGGGCCCTCACCCCACAGCCAACTGGCCAGCCCAGGCTGACTGGGAACGTCCACGCCTGTTAGCCGGGGGCCAGCGACAGAGGTCAGTGCTTTACAGCCAAGCCAGACAATCTTGTAACCGGCTCCTTGAACAAACTTCGATGACCCCTATATGTTTTCATTCTATCTGAAAAGACCTGAGCAGAAAGGAAGCATGAATCTCTCTCTGTTTATATTCACCAGATCAAACTGCTTTTGAGAATTTGCTTTTGCAGCCTTGAAGAGCGCCTGAGCAAGGGGTACCGAGCTTCAGGCCTCAGTTCCTGCCCCAAACCATATCTCATGGGCAAAATCTCAGACAAGATCACGTGCCTGGCAATAAGCCTGTCTCCAAGGGAAAGGCAGCTGCCACCAAAAAAAGGAGAAGCAGACGCGGCACTTTCACAGCTGCGCCTAGTAACGACTCTACAGCCACTTCTGCCATCAACTGACGACAATTTTCCTTTCTCTTTGTTCCCATGAGAGCAGCAAGCCGCTTGGCCTCTGTGTGGACGCCACCCGGGTGCCATGCCACACCATCTCCCCTCTCTTTTTCTCCCTCTCTTTCCCTTCTCTTTCTCTTTCTCTCTCCCCCCTTCTAAGAAAATAAACTTTTTTTTACTTTTATTTATCCTAATCTCTGTGTGAGAAATATTTCTTCACCTGTGATGGGAGCACTGAGTGAGCTTTCCTTCCAGGAACCTGGAATTTGCTATGGGCTGGGCAGTGACCAGCCCCCAGTAAAAACCTCAGGCATTTCCTAAAGGTAGAGGGGTTGGCTAACTGAGGCCATAAAGGTGGACCCTGACCCAATCTGACTGGTGTCCTTATAAGAGGAGATCAGATGTGCTTGGTCTAGAACATCTGGTGACAGAAAGGAGGCGGTGCTTGGAGGCTAGCAGAGCCTTATTCACGGATAGAGGGGTCAGCTGGACCGGCTCCCACTGGCCACACCTGGCACAGGTGGTGTGCCGCAGCCACAGGACAGTAGCTGTGACCTGCTGGACCCAAGCCCAAGCCCTGCATGACTGAGGGGCACTCAGAGGCCTGAGCAAACAGGGAGGAGCCCCACACAAATACGTGCCAGAGTATACTCACTACGGAGGGAAAGGAGTGACCTGGAGTGGAGAAGCCAGAGGGCAGGGCCTCCACCAGGATGCAGCGAGGATGCTGCACGCCACGCCACTCCTGCAGGGGCCCTGCCAGCAAGGCACCTGGGTACCTCTGAGCAGACAGGGCTGGTGAGCCAGAGGAGCCTGCCCCGACAGAAGGAACCAGGAGCAGAGTGTGCTTCTGACCTGGACCCCACAACGTCCCAGTGTTAACTTCCTGACCTGGTGGCTGTGCCCGGGTGCGCCTGCCCCACCTGGAAGGAAACACACACCCAGCACCTGGGCGGAGCAGCCCCTCTCGGGAACTCCCTGGAGCACTACCTTGCCACCTGGGAGGACCCAGTTAATTTCTAACTCTCATAGCTAGTACCAAGAAACAGAGTTAAGAGAAAAGTACTCGAGATATAAAAATTCACTATTCTAAAAAAATTAATACCCAGTTATTAGAAGAAAAAACTAGGAAGTAAGAAAATTATGTTTCTAAAAATATCCATTCTCAAGCCAGGCCAAACTGGACATAGCATTGCTTGAACCATTAATGTCCTGTCTGTGCAGCACTGTAGCTTAAAAAAGAAAGAAAGAAAGAAAAGAAACATATTTCTAATAGCATACAACATACACTCTAGCTTCTAGACCAAAATACAGAGAAAACATTTACAACCAAGCCATTCCTCAATGCTGTGTTTGTGAAACATCACCTGACACAGAAGCACCCGTCTGCTCTAAACCGGAAATGACCTAAGGTGAAAGACCTTTTTGCTGGACACAAACACAGAGCTCTATCACAATTACTTTAGGAAATGAGATGAGTTTACCTTAAATTCCATGACTGACTTGTATTTGTTAGCTACAATTTTGTCTTTCATTGTGCCAAAATCCATTGGCTGTTTTATTATCATTGAATACCCAGGAGCAATTGCATCCATGACAGGAAAAGCAAAAAATCCATGAGGATCTTTCCTCAAAGTAAAGATGTTTTTACTTAGAACAAAAACACTCTAAAATCTAGATTTCTAGATGATACGAAATTCCTTACAATCCAAAAATTTGATATAATTGACCAAATTTTGTTTTTTAAAAATAAAAAAAATTAAAGATATCGCCTTTTAAGATTGTGATAGGTACTTTGGATACAACAAAAAGTCCCCCACAAGTGTTCTGGGTCCTGTCACTGCCCCGGCTCCCGCCCTGACAGGCGCCAGACTTGGGAATGGACAGAGCCCAGGACTCTGCCGGCCCTCCCTGCTCTGCTCCCAGCCTCACGGCCCGGCGCTGACTCTGCACCTACAGCTGGACAGGGCTTTGCCTAGTGAAGGTGAAGGGTTTGTTTCAGCTGAGGGGGTTGGGGGGGTAACACCTCAGAAAAGAAAGATGACATTGCACATGCCCCAAACACAAGCTCTTTAGAAACGCCCACAGTCTTACCTCTGGAGCTGGTGGAGGAAGTGCTCTAGTAGTTTCTGAATAGGTGTGCTCTCATTTTCACCTGACAATTTAAACAGTAAAAGAATAAAAATGAGCAGAAGCATTTTCATATCTCTCTGTTAGAAAGCTCCCATTTCACACTATTTGTTAGATGTTTCATGGCATTTTAAGTTCAATCAAGGGTGAGGATACGAAGATAAATCAGATTTGGCCTTGGCTCCCGTGAAGCTCAGCTGGGTGGGAAGGGCTCCCGCGGCATCAGTCTCAAAAGCCTCTTGCAATGCCCAGAGCCCTTCAATCAACCACATGAGACTATCAGTATTCGGTCTGTTTTCAGCTCAGACCACTATTCTAGACAAGGCACGAAGGAGAAAACAAAGGCTTTGGCCATAGACGTTGATCCTGAATTCACTGATTATCATTTCACTTGCAATCCCTCAACTTCTGGTTACGTTTATGGTCCTCACGACCAGCCCCCGGTAAAAACCCCCGGGCATGTCCTGACGGTGGAGGGGTCGGCTAACCAGGAGGGCATGTCCTGCTGGGCATGTGCATGAAAGCA
>NW_012150130.1:101166-117072 GCF_000956105.1 Propithecus coquereli | reverse complement strand
AGTGAGACTCTGTCTCAAAAAAAAAAAAATAAATAAAGAAGAATCATTATCACATTATTAGCTCTTCAGGTATACTGGGGGAGTTATCAGTGTAGAGTCTCCACAGGTGCTTAGGCTAACAACTGTGCTAACTTTGCAGACAGGGCCACCTATTTGCTTATTTTGTGCCCTGCCTTCTTTACTCACCGGCGTGCCAGCAGTAGCCCCCAGTGCTACCACCCTTTACCATGCCGACTAGTGTGGGGGAGGGGTGTTGTGAGAAAACAGCAGCCTGTCCCCACAACAACGACTGCACTGGTGCCCCCGCTCCCCAGCACACTGGAGTTGGTCAAACCCAAATTCAAGAAAAGAAATGCCTGAAGAGCAAAAGGACCATAGCCTCAGAGGGTCACGAGCATTCCAGAACTCTCCTTTGGTGGAGCCAGCATGGTTTCTGATGGCCTCCTTCTGTCCCTGATGTCCCATGTCCCAACTGCCTCAGTTTCCCTATAATCTGGGAACCACCAGATGCTTCCCACTCACTGGGAAGAGACCCCTTCCCCCCATTGTAAGTACAAATGCCCTAGTCACTGTGAGTCATGTGCATGAAGACAGCGTCAGGTGGGAATTACGGCCAAACTCCATGTCTGACAACGGTGCCCATGGCAGAAATGTCACTGAAGGCCCCCAACCTTTTTCCTTCCAAGTGTATGGTCACTTTAAGCAATTTCAGACCCACCATTTGGGCCTTTAGGTTTCTTATTCCTAATGGGAACTATGTGCATTTTTGTTGGCATGTGCGTACCTTACGAGTCTCACTATCATGGGGCTACTCTTCTGATGCTGTCCTATTTTGGGTAGTAAAAGCAGATAAAGCCAAATTTTTAGACCCAGGGTTGGCAAAGCTTTTCTGTAAAGGCCAGATAAAAAATTAGTCTAGGGCTGGGCACAATGGCTGGTGCCTATAATCCTAGTGCTTTTGAGGATGAGGAGGGAGAATCACTTCAGCCCAGAGTTTGAGACCAGCCTAGGAAACATAGAGAGACCCCATCTCTACAAAAAATTTAAAAATTAGCTAAACATCGTGGCACACACCTGTAGTCCCACCTACTTGGGAGGCTGAGGTGGGAGGATGGCTAGAGCACAGGAGTTTGAGGCTGGGCCGGGTACGGTGGCTCATGCCTATAATCCCAGCACTCTGGGAGGCTGAGACAGGAGGATCACCTGAGGTCAGGAGTTAGAGACCAGCCTGAGCAAGAGCGAGACCCCATCTCTACTAAAAATAGAAATTAGCTGGACAACTAAAAATATATAGAAAAAATTAGCTTGGCATGGTGGTGCATGCCTATAGTCCCAGCTACTCAGGAGGCTGAGGCAGGAGGATCGCTTGAGCCCAGGAGTTTGAGGTTGCTGTGAGCTAGGCTGATGCCACGGCACTCTAACGTGGGCAGCAAAGTGAGCCTCTGTCTCCAAAAAAAAAAAAAAAAAAAAGAGTTTGAGGCTATAGTGAGCTATGATCACACCACTGCACTCCAGGCTAGGCAACACAGCAAGACCTTGTCTCTAAAAAAAAAAAAAAAAAAAAAAATTCACACAGACTCTCAGGTGTCAAGTGTGCACACTGTGTTTCATGATCAAACTTTTTTTTATATGGTGACTTGGGAAACAGGACTGAAATCAGCTGAAGTCTTAATTCAAATCCATGCATTCAAACAGTAACTCAGTTATAATTTAGACAGCAATATAAACCAGCTTTAACAACGCAGATATTAACTAATGGGTAAAGTGGGCATTACTTGAGGTGGAGTTAGGAACATGGAGGAAGGTGAGGTATGATCATTATGCACAAAAACATTTTGATGGAGCCATTTTCATATGGCTATGTTAAAGTCCTTTAATTATCTTGATTCAGAATAGCCATTTATTGGCTTGCTAGGCTGTAGCATTTATAAACACTGTTATTCATTGAACATGAAATGAACATGAGGATTTGGTTAGCTAAAGGAAAAAAGTTACACTCAGATCAGGTATCTAATTTCAGGTATCCTTTTTGTTCCCTAACACAAGGCCTTCAGTATACGAATAATGGTGTGCATTGGTTGTATTATCAGAAATCTTATTATTCTAACCACAAATATCTTATATGAAACTTGTTTGAAACTAACATCTCAAGGAAATAATTTAGAATGGCAAATGT
This sequence comes from Propithecus coquereli, assembly GCF_000956105.1. Lineage (NCBI taxonomy): Eukaryota > Metazoa > Chordata > Mammalia > Primates > Indriidae > Propithecus > Propithecus coquereli. The sequence continues at coordinate 114,896 of NW_012150130.1, read as the reverse complement.
AGAATTGGTGTTTCAGCAACGAAAATGTTGAATATTTTGTATGAGGTATGATAAAACTAAATATTATAAAATTAGTGATTATTGATAATAACTAAGCTAATGAAACTCACAGTTCAGAGACACTGAAGGCCACTCAATGTGCCTCGTATAAAACTTCTAAAAATTAAATTCCTATTATTAATATTATAAAACTACTGATGTATAAAATGCTGTTTTAATACCTTTTCAGCTTCCAAAGTGTTTCCATATATATTCTGTTACCTCATTTAACTTCTTATGTATTCTCTCATTTGATCTTTAAAATAGTCCCGTGGAGTAGAACAGATATTGTTATCTTTCTTTTTGATTGAGACTCCAGAGGACCAGTTTGTTTAGATCCAGGACTATGATAACCCCAATCCTTTTGATATATTTTTTCTTTTGTGCTGTTTGACAAGTTAATGATTTCTCTGCATAACATATAGAATTAGTTTATGAGTTGATTTTAAGACCAGCTGAGGCATGGTCTCAATTATGTGTTTTTTTTCATGTTCACTGACTTACACTTTCCTTGCTCCCTGCCCCAAATCAGCATTGTGTTGTATATTCGAAAGCACATTTACTTTTCATTTTTGTTATGTTTTTTAAACTGCGGGCCCTGTCCTTTGAATCATTCTTCGTTGATTTTTTAAAAATTTTGTCATAGCAGTAGTAAGTAGTAAGGATTTCTTTCTCTTATCTCACAACTGTGCATGTAGATAAAAGTAATATCAAGACTGTCTGTAAAATGTATAGGGTATGTTTTGTCAATTTTTTATTTAATATACTGTTTGAAATCCTAAATGTAAAGAGCATATTTGTAATACAATTTGAATTTGTTGTGCCTCTGCAACATCATTTTCATTGTTTTTGACATTTGAGTCTCCATTGCTTTAGTAACTCATACAATTATATCTGTGTCTCTTACATGAATCAACAACCTACAGTTTGCATTCCACTTTGAATGACACATTTGAAGAGTCGTGTATGCAAATTGGAGGGTATAAAGAAGAGGATAACCGAGTGGCAGCGGGTCATTTGAAAGTATTACACATTCAGCAAGAGAAGGAGCTAAGGATAGTTTGCCTTTTGAAGAAATTATCTGAAAGTATGAGAGGTCATAAAAAGCCCCAAACATTTAAGGAACCTTTCCTTGGAAGAGGTATTAGAAGAAAAACCAGAGCGGCAAATTTTCAATCACATGTGGCATTGTTCTAGAGAGGAGTCAAGCTGCGGACTAGATGGCCTTTAACACTCTACTAATTCATAACATATTGCTATATACGAATAGGTAGAGCCCAGCCAGGGGCACTTTGCCAGTCCATCCTGTGCCTGGGCACCTGACCCTAGTATATTCTCCTATATTTAGGGAGGACCTCTGAATCCTGTCTGGCCTTGGCTCTGCGCACTCTCCAGAACCAGGTAAAGTTTGCTGGGTCTGGAGACTGAGGATTGCCAATAGGTGGCCTCACCCAGTCTCCCTGTCGCCTAGGGCGGCGCTAGCCCCAGCTCCAGGCCTTTAAGCCGCAGCCCACGCGCTAGGCGCAGCTCCGGAACCGGCCCCAGAAGTCGAGCTGCCTCCCTAGGGCACAGCCAGGCGCGGCAGGGAGACTGGGCCGGCCACGCGGACCCCCCGGTCGAGCAAAGGGCATCCGGTGCCCGACCCCGGCCAGGCACGATCAGCCCAGGCCCTCGGAGAAGGGCTGCACGGAGACCCGCGCCTTGGCACGTCCAGCCCTGCGCTCTGCCGGTCGCCCTCTTCGGCCCTCCACGTTCAGCACCGCGGCCTCCACCAGCAGTGACCCCACGTCTCCGCCGCCCGCAGGCCACCCTCGGGCCCCAGAAGGGCCGAGCAGCACCCGCGTCGGCAAACCGCATTCCCGAGGACAAGCAGCGTGTGGCAGCCCCGCCCCAGCTCGAGCGCCCTCCGAGCCCCTCCTTGCCCGGACTGCGGTGGCTCGAGAACACGCAGGTGGCGGCGGCAGGACTTCGCCCGACCCTCCCTTCCCCGAACTTCTCTGTGCTCGGAGGGTCCTCCAGCTCGACCCCTCTGCGCAGCCGGCTCCTCTCACTGCGCTCCCCTCCCCCTTTTCTGGTCCCCACTTAGGAATCTGCCTCCCCCGAACCTCCGCCCCCAGCCGCCCTTCGGGTCCGGAGATCCTCCCCTTCGTCTCGTCCGCGCCAGCCGCCGGCGGAGCCTGGGCTCCCAGCCAAGGCCGCGTTAATCAGCAGCGTGCGGTGCACTCCGGCTGCGGCGCTCAGTCCTCCGCAAGCCGACAGTGGAGACGGCAGCAGCGGGGTCTGCAGCGACCCTGACCCCGGCGCCGCCCGCCCGACCGCATGGCCCGCGACCCGGGCTCCCGGCTCCCTCAGCCCCGCTGAGCGCCACCGCGTCCCCCGTCCCGTGATTGGGGGCCCGAGCCGCCGGGAGAAGCCGTGCGGAGGTGAGCGCCCCTCCCTTCCGCCCCTGACTGGCGACCCGATGGTCACGGCGGGGGTCCCTTCCCGGGGCTTCCTCCTAGGCCCGAGAAGTTTTGGGAGCCGGGAAACACGTTGGGAGCGAGGCGCCCCCTCGCCCCCCAAGGACTGAGCCGCTGGGCTCTCCTCCCTGCCAGAGGCCACCAAAACCGGGATAGGACTGGGGAAACCACCCACCCCGAACTTTCTCCTTTGCAGTCGCTAGGGGTAGTGTGCCGCCGGCGCTGGCCCCATTGCCCGGGCCGCCCTGCCCGCCGAAGGAGGCAGAGCTGCGGCCTCGGGCTGTCCCCGCGCCCGGCGTGAGCCCGGCCGTGCTGCCTTCGGCCTGAGACGCGCGGGTCGGGCCCTTGGCCTCCGCCCGCTCCCCGTCCCCGCCCCCACTTACCTCCGCTGGCCGCTTTGGGGTTCTGCCCACTAGAACTCCCTCAGTCTCTTCCGTGTGGTAGCGACGGGAGCATGAATGACTTTTCTCTTATGCGTCCCCCCTTCTTCTTCTGGACAACGTGGGTCGCTGGATTTCTGCTACATATGAAGAAGCCCAGGACTGTTCTTCAGAAGCCAAGCTGGATAGGCTCTATGGGAATACATGCAAATCCAATTTTATTATTCTTTTTTAGAGCCTTGTCTTCAGAATAATATGTAGGTGATCCTGCAGACTATTAAAATGACATTTACTGTATGTATATTATGCGGTTAAGCTTGCTGGTCATGACGTTATCTTTTTTCAATTCCTTCACTTTCAGCCTGTGTGTATCCTTAAAGATGAAGTACATCTCTTAAAGGCAGTTTAGAGTTGTCTATGTTTCTTTGTTCGTTCCATAATCTGTTCACCCACTCCATGTCTTTTGATTGAGTAATGTCGTCCATTTACCTTTAAGCAACTGTTGATAGGCAAGATCTTACTAGTTCCATTTTGTTAATTGAGTTCTGGCTGTTTTGTAGATCATTTATTGCTTTCTTTTCTCTGGTTGTCTTCTTTTGTGACTTGACTTTTTATTTATTTATTTATTTATTTGAGACATAGTCTCGCTCTGTTGCCCCAACTAGAGTGCTGTGGCGCTAGCCTAGCTCACTGCAACCTCAAACTCGTGGTCCCAAGCGATCCTCATGCCTCAGCCTCCCGAGTAGCTGGGACTACAGGCGTGAGCCACCATGCCCGGCTAATTTTTTGTTTCTATTTTTATTGACTAGCTAATTTTTTTTCTATTTTTAGTAGAGACAGGGTCTCACTTTTGCTCAGGCTGGTCTTGAACTCCTGAGCTCAAGCAATCCTCCCGCCTCAGCCTCGCAGAGTGCTAGGATTACAGTTGACTTTTTTTTGTAGTATTATGCTTTTATTCATTTCTCTTTACCCTTTGTGTATCTACTATACATTTTTATTTAGTGGTTATCATGAGGTTTAATAAAACATCTCATAAAAGTCTATTTTAAGCAGACAACTTAATTTTGCATACAAAGTCTATACACTTTTACTCCCAACACTTTTTTTTGATTTCACAGTTTACATCTTTTTATATTGTGTCCCAATAACAGATTTTTGTGGATATACTTTTGTCTTTTGAAGTATTCCAGAATCATAAGCAGTATACATGCCACCATTTCAGTATTATATGTTGTGTTTGAATATATATTTATCTTTCTAAGGGATATTATATGTTTATACGCCATCATACTGCTTTTACCATATACATTTTTCAATTTTAAAAACTCCTTTAGTAATCCCTTAAAGGCAGGTCTAGTGTGGATAAACACTCTCAGATTTTATTTTTCTGGAAAGATCTTATTTTTGAATGATAGTTTACAAGGCTATTATTTCATGCCCCTAAGCAAATCAGATACAGAATGGTGTGGTACAGAGTCATGCCCTGTAAGCAGTCATCGTCAATTGCACATGGTTTATTACCATGACAGGCACAAACTATAAGGCCTTATTACAGTACAGGAAGATTACTATTCTAAAATGCTGCAATTTCTGTCAATTATTAAAAGATGCTTTGTAAACAGGGATGCCCAGAAAAGAAAAAAATGGATGCCAGGCTGATTTTTATTTAAAGTGCATACAATTTTCATTTAAATTTACACTTGTGGTGTCCTTTCAATCTGCTTTCTAAAAAAAATTAAAGAGCAAATATTCACAGTTGATACCAGCAAATCTTGCATTTCATTCAACTCCTACTAGTATGTAAAACATAACTCTTTCAATACTTTACTGAGAACATGAATACAATACTCTAAAAAATAAAAACCAAACTAAGTGAATTCACTGTCTTGTTTTAGCTTGCTATGCTATAGTTAAGCCACACTGTACAGATATCCATCTTAAAATTAGCTAGAAAATCATTTAATCTATGGTAATATTCATATAATTCATAAAGCAAAATATAAAATATAATCTATTAGAATACAACCATGAATTGTGTTCTAATTTTGTATATACTAAGTGAATCACCTGGCATGTTTTAATAACAACACTTACTGGATAAAAATTTAAAGTTTTATAATATTTTGGAACTTCATACAATGTGTTTGCTTAGAATGAAAATTACTGGGTGACAAGATTTTAAGTTCTATAAATTTGTGTATAATTCCTGCCACTTTTTGTCCTCTACAATTTCATAAAATGAACTTACCACATGCCACAATTCTTTAATTTTCTCAGTCATCAGCATAGTCTTAAGAATCTGTAATCAAAAGCAACAAATATTGTGAAATCACAAACTTAATTTGATCTACACTAATATCAAATTACTATTTCCAACTTATTGATAATTTTGGGATTTTAAGTTCATTAACAGACTCCCTAAAGTTTCTACATTAATTACATACTTAATGTATATACACTCCTAGAAAAGTTTTAAATATAGTAAAAATCTAAAAGCATTCTCATTTTGAAGATTATTTTACATCAGCTTCATTTTTTTTTAATAGGAGTGAGGTCTGACTATGTTGCCCAGGCTGGTCTTGAGCTCCTGGCCTCCCAAAATGCTGAGATTACAGGCATGAGCCACCACATTTTGCCTTATAATTTTTCTTTACAGGAAAAAAAAAAAAGCTAGTTGCTGCACAGTATGTTTAATATGATGCCAGTGATGGTTTTCTTTCTTTCTTTTTTTTAATAATTGGAGATGCATATGTACACATAGATAGATCTCTTAACCAATCTACAAAGTACAATTAAATTACCTCTAAAGAGTGAAAATGGAGGGAAAGGGGAAGACTCAATTTTCATTTTATATTTCTTTTAATGTTCAGTGTTTTTGACATTTACATACACTGTATTAGTTTTGTTATATAATGAACAAATTAAGCAAATAAAATCCTTTATCCTTGCACATTTTTCAGCTTATGTACAGTTTTTTTAATTAAAATTTTACTTTCTTTCTTACCTGTGTTGGTAGTCTATTTTTATATATGCAGTTTTAAAGACACTCTCCCTGCCTTACTGTTTATTGATTGCTTATCTTCCACAATAGAATGTCAACTCAATGAAAAAGGGCCTTCATCTGTTTTTGTTCACTCCTGTATTTTTAGGGTCCAGCACATAGAAGGTATTTAATAAACAATCTAATTTTAATGCTAAAATTCTTGTTCAAACAACATGTTTTTATTTCTAAAACAGATACAGTATTATCAGTAATCTATGGTAATCAGGAACTCTGATATGATCCTGAACTGAGATATGCCAATCAACGCCACCACCCACCAGTGTATGTCTGCAGGAGGAAGTTGTCGAGAGAAATTGTACATAATGAACTATTTTAACAATTACTGGTTTTAGTAATTAAAATTTAATTTTGTAGCTCATAGTAAATTACCTAATGGACAGGAGTGGAAAGAATGATTTAAATCACAAAATTTATTTTTGATAAAGAAAATACTTATAATGAGGCTGGGGCCCTGCGGAGGGACATTTTTATAGATTATGGATATCTGATTTGTAATATATTGGATTATAATAATTCTGAGAATTATATTCAAATAAAAAATTGAAACAATAGAGTAATGCTTACTTTGACATGACCAAAGTCACAGTTAATAAATGGCAACAAATAATTCAAACGTAAGTCAGCAGCCTTTACACTATGTCACGCTACCATAATATAATTACCTAACTCAGCAGAGTCTGTGGTCAGCTAGCCACATAACCTACCCCGACCCCACTCAACACCTCCTTAAAAATCTTTCTCAAATTTGTCCTTAAGTAGAGCTGCTTGATTCATTACTTGAGATTCTCATACTCTGTAAGGTAAGGGAATGAATTGTAGACTCAAAATGTCAGAACTAGAGAAAAGGAATATATGATAGCATAAGCAAATATGAAGTGTACTCATTCTTTCAGTAGGACACAAGTGGCCAAAGCAGGACACACACAGAACTTATGAGGTTACACTCTGCAGAAACTTTAAAAACACACAAACCAAGAAGGATGATCTTAGTTATTCACAAAATTCTCTCCCCAATACCAGTGCTGAAATGCAAAAACGGCAAACACACACATGCGATAGACAGAAAAAAAGATACACAGGCATATACCCGGGAGGACAGGGTATCAGCAGGCAGGACTCCTAGGGAGGTATCAGACTCCCCTGAAGCAGACAGGGCCATTGGCCCAGGAGGACCAGGGGGCTCCTACCTCCTGATTCAGCTTCTTCCTTAACTCCCGGACCAGGCGCTGCCCCATGTGAGGGCCCCATTCTAGGGAGGAGTTTGGCCTCCTTTTCTCTTACCTCCTCCAGGCACACCATGTCTAGTCCCTGGTCCCCCGGTTCACTCGCAGGTCTTCTCCTTGGACTTCTCAGGACTGTGTGGCTCCTGCGAAGGCGCCTCACCTCCTTGTTGCAGAAAACAGTGGCCAGCACGGCCACGGCGGGCAGCCAGTGCAAGTCCACACGGACTCCTTCCGCCCTGGCTGCCACTCCTGTCGCTCCTCCTCCCGCTGCCAAGGCCGAAGAGGCTCCTGCCGGGAAGCCAGAGGAGAATTGAGCCCCAGCAGGCGAAACGAGCCCATCCCCGTCGGGTACAGATACATGCCCCCGGAGGCTGGGCGCTCGGGCAGCGGCCCTCACAGGCTTCCCCACACCCGCCTCCACGGCTGCCCTCATTCTCCGGGAGGCACCGCGTGGGCTACCCGGCGCCTGCTCTCCGGTGCCGTCGCCCCCTCCGGGGGAAGGCCGAGCCCCAACACGTCCCCAGCGCCCGGAGCAGCAAGGCCTTTTCTCCTCAGACTTTCCTGGGGGCGTGGCTCTAGCTGATGCTCCCCACGTGGCGGACCGCAGCCAGCAAGACCAGAAGGCACCTCGCGTAACTCCACAGGACCCCGTCGGCCTAGAACCCCGACCGTGTGCTCAGTGGTCCAGGAGCCCGTGGGGGGCCAGGGTGAGCACCCCACTGGCTCAAAGGGCACAGCCAGGGCCTCACCACAGTCCCAGTAGGAGAGGCCTGGGGACCCCCAGCTCTCAGCCAGCAGGAGAATGAGGACCCCCAGCTGGTCATCACTGCACGGGAAGTTGCGCTAGGAGACCTCCATCCTCTCCTTGCCCTGTAGCAGAGAGCGCAAATTCCCGCGTAGTGAGGACCCCTGGGGGTACTCGCGCCCCTGCTAGTTGCCCCACGCCTCTCCTACTGCGGTGGCAGCAATGTCCTGGCCGTACCCTTTGAGCCAGCACCTGCTGCGCCTGGCCGCCCACGGGCGCCTGGATCTCTCGGCAGGCGGCCTGGGTCTGGCGCCCTCAGTCTCCGAGCTGAGCACGTGATTCGAGTGTGCGCTCAGCGTGCTCGTGCTGCTGGGGCCACCGCTTCCCCCTCACCACTGACCTGGTCCTGCTGCTGCTCGCTCCCCAGCTGCCCTAGCCAGCGGGCACCCCCAGCGTCCACATCCGCTCCCCAGCAAGCCCCCAATACCTCCACACTTGCACTTGCTGCACCGCGCCCGTGTTGTCGGAGGTGCTGCCTCGGCCAGCTGTCCCAGACCCTCTACTCTCCACCGGGGCCGCCCCTCCCCGGGCACGCCACTCCAGGCGTCCTCCGCATTGGCTGCGTCCTGGATGTGGAACCCTGGCGGCAGGCACAGGAAGCACGGGCTCCAGTGCGCATGTGCAAGGGTCTTTCTATTCCCCTCCTGGTCCCGGATGCTGCTCGCCCAGTCAGCTGTGGGCTTGGGAGGGAGCTGCTCACCAGGGACCCTCAGGTAAGGGGGCACCCGGCCAAGGTCAGCGGGCATGGGAGCAGGATCGGGAACCATGCTGCCTCTAGCCAGGATGCACACCAAGAAGAGCCTGTGTCCTGGGGAGAAAGAAGGATGTGGAGACCACGCCTGAAGCCTGGCCAGGGTAGCTGGTGCAGCGCCTGGCCTGGAGCATGGTGGCGGTTGTGGGCGTGGGGAGGCCTGTGAGGTTGGCTGCCCAAGCACCAGGGTTCCGGCACCAGGGTCCCCAGGGACATCCATCTGTCCCCGTCGGGTGGCCGTGTATCTCCTATTGGGCGTTGGCGCGCTACACCACCTATACTCGGGCTTCCTGGCAGCCGCTTCAGCCTCTTCAGCCTGAGCCGCGGTGCGGGCCACCGGGGTGCCGTCTGGGGCCTTGCCGGCCACCGTCCATGCCTGTGGCGACGTGGGGAGCCTCAGTAAGGCCACGCCCCCCAGAGAAGTTGGAGGAGAGGACGCCATGGGGCCGGGGTGTCGGGATGTGGCGCAGCTTGTCCTTCCCCGGGAGTGGGCGACGGCACAGGAGAGCAGGCGCCGGGGTTGTCCACACGGCGCCCTGCCCAGAGCAGGATGGCGGTGGACACGGCAAGCCAGTGAGAGCCGCTGCCCCCAGCACCCAGCCTCTGGCACCACAGACGCTCTGGGCACACGCCTGGTGCTGGCTGGGGTGGGTGTGTTTCACTTGGTGGGGTTCCATGCTCCTTTGGCTTCCAGGCAGCATCTTCAGCCTCTTCTGTCTGGGTGGCGGCCAGGGCGGGAAGGAGGCCCTGTGGACCTGCACGTGCTGCCGGCCATGGCCGTGCTGGCTGCAGTCCCCCATGGCCAGGAGGTGAGGTACCTTCGCAGGAGCCACACACTCCTGAGAAGTCCAAGGGGAAGACCTGCGAGTGAACCGGGGAACCAGGGACTAGACATGGTGTGCCTGGAGGAGGTAAGAGAAAAGGAGGCCAAACTCCTCCCTCGTGTGGGGCCCTCACATGGGGCAGCGCCTGGTCCGGGAGTTAAGGAAGAAGCTGAATCAGGAGGTAGGAGCCCCCTGGTCCTCCTGGGCCAATGGCCCTGTCTGCTTCAGGGGAGTCTGACAACTCCCTGGGGTCCTCCCTTCTGATATCCTGTCCTTCCAGGTATATGCACATCTGAAATTTGAAATAACCCGCATCAGGTGTAGTACTGTTCAGCACATATTTATTAATGTGCAATGAGATTAATCTTACCTTTTATTTTCCAATTTAGATGACTTTATTTTTTTGTCTAATTGTTTTGGCTAGGACTTCCAGTACTGTGTCAAATAGAAGTGGGGAGAGTAGGCTACTTCACCTTTTTCCTGATTTTAGAGGTAATGGTTTCAGTATTTCAAGATTGACAATGATATTAGCACTGGGATTTTCATTTATGGCCATTATTGTGTTGAGATAAATTCCTTTTGTACCTAGTTTTCATTGTATTTTTTTTATTTCAAAGTATTAAGGGAGTACAGATATTTTTGTTTTTATGGATCACTTTTATAATGCTTGAATCATGGTTATAAGTGTGCCTGTCACTCAGATAGTGTTTGGTGTACTCCTCAAGTAAGTTTTCGTGCCCACCTCTGGGTGCCCCCCCAAACTTGATTTCCACTGATTTTACTTCCCTGGATGCAAATATGTGCTCATCCAGTAGTTCCAATTTAATAGTCAGTACATGTGGTATTTGTTTTTCCATTCTTTAGATACTTAGGATAATGGTCTCCAGTTTCATCCATATTATTAAAAAAGGCATTAAGTCATCCTTTCTCATGGCTGAGTAGTATTTCATGGTGTACATATACCACATTTTGTTAATCCATTCATGAATTGATGGGCACTTGGGTTGATTCCACATCTTTGCAATTGTGAATTGTGCTGCAATAAACATTCGAGTACAGGTGTCTTTTTGATAAAATGACTTCTTTTCCTTTGGGTAAATACCCAGTAGTGGGATTGCTGGATCAAATGGCATTCTACTGTTAGATCTTTGATTTATCTTCATACAGTTTTCCATAGAGGTTGTACTAGTTTGCAGTCCCACAAACAGTGTAGACCTCGGCATCCATACCAGCATATATTGTTTTTGGATTTTTTTAATGAAAGCCATTCTGACCAGGGTAAGGTGATCTCGTTGTTTTGATTTGCATTTCCCTGATGATTAGTGATGTTGAGCATTTTTTCACATGTTTATTGGGCATTTGTCTATCTTCTTTTGAAAAGCTTCTGTTCATGTCTTTTGCCCACCTTTTAATGGGGTTGTTTGATTTTTTTCTTGCTGATTAGCTTGAGTTCTTTGTAGATTTTGGTCATTAGTCCTTTATCAGATGTATAGCTTGTGAATATTTTATCTCATTCTGTAGGTTTTCTATTTGATCTGGTAATTATTTCCTTGGCTGTGCAGAAACTTTTTAATCTTAATCAAGTCCCGTTTATTTATTTTTGTTGTTAAAGTGATTGCCCCTGGAGTCTTCATAAATTCTTTGCCCAGTCTGATATATAGAGATTTTTTCCAACATTTTCTTCTATAATTCTTACAGTTTCGTGCCTTAAGAGAGGTGCAAATCAGAAGCATAAGGAGATATTTCTTCACACCCGTTAGGATGACCAACATCAAAAGAACAGAAAATAACCAGTGTTGGTGCAGATGCAGAAATATTGAAATGCTTGGTGGGAATTTAAAATGGTGCAGCCATCATGAAAGACAGGATTGAGTTTGTCCGAAAAATAAAAACAGTATTGCCATATGATCCATTCATTCCACTTGTGGGTTTGTATCCACAATAATTCACAACAGCATCTCAAAGAGAATAGAGGGAAATTTTGTTACTTGGTACAACATGAAAGAAACTTGAGGACATCAGGTGAGTGACATAGGTAGTTCTCAAGGAAGAATACTTAATGATTCACTCATGTACTATCTGAAGTAGTCAAATGTAGAAAGAGAAAGCAGCAAGGTTGTTTCTGAGGGCTGCAGAGTGGGGCTGGGGTTGGCAGAGAGGTGGAAGTAGTTTTTAATGGGTATATACTTTAGGATTTGCAAGATGAAAAAATTCCACCGATCTATTGAACAAGAGTATGAATGTACTTAACACTACTGACTTGTACACTTAAAAATTGTTAATATGGTAAATTTAATATTAAGCTTTTTTAGCATAAGAAAAAAATAAATTTAAAAACTTCTTAAATAAAAAAAGATTAAATAGAATTACCATATGCCCCACCAATTCAAGTCCCAGGCAGAAATAAAGAGAAATGGAAACATATGTCTACACAAAACCTTGAACGTGAATGTTGATAGCAATGTTATTCATGATAGTCAAAAGTTAGAAACCAAATAATCTATCATCTAATACATGAATAAACAAAATATGTAATACACATATAATGGAATATAATTCTGCCATAAATCCTAAGTCTTGGAACATGCTAGAGCATGTATGTCTCTTCAAAAAACTACAGTAAGTGAAAGCCAGTTACAGATACGCAATTTGGTATTTTATTCATGTGAAAGTCCAGATGCAGACATCTATATATAGAGAAAGTAGATTACTGGTTGCCTGGGGCTGGGTGTTGGGGGAAGGATGATGGGAGGATAGGGGAGTGGATCCCTAAAGGGTACAAGAATTCTCTTTGAGGTGATGAAAATTGACTGTGGTGATAATTGTATGTATTAAATATCTGTGAATATACTAAAAATCTTTGACTTATACACTTTAAATGGATGTATTGTATAGGATGTGCATAAAGTGGTTGAAATAAGTAAATGCATTAAGAGATCTGGTTCAATCTGTTAAGAGTGTTAAGAGTTCTCAGGTGTTATTTCAAATTTATATCACCTAGGCCAGGCATGCTGGCTCATGCCTGATAGCACTTTGGGAGGTCGAGGTGGGAGAATCGCTTAAGCCAAGGAGTTTGAGACCAGCCTGGGCAATGGCAAGACCCTGTCTCTAAAAAAATTTTTAAAAAGATTAGCTGGGCAGGCACAGCATGATGGTGCACTCCTGTAGTCCCAGCTACTTGGGAGGTGGATCACTTGACCTCCTGGAGTTTTGGGTTACGATAATGCCACTGCATCCCAGCCTGGGCAACAGAGCGAGACCCTGTCTCAGGGTAAAAGTTATTATTTTTCTTACATATATCAGTGAGAATTGGAATTCAGTTGCCATGGATGTATTGTAGGCTTTTACATTTCAGAGTTATCTGGGGACCCCCTAAAAGACTGATCTAAAATCAGTTTCCATCCAAGGTAAAATGTACAACTGACAATTTTAATGAACACATCTTGTAGCACGTCTTATAGGTAGTAGATGGTCTAAGAATAGAGTTCCTGAGCCTGGGATTCAAGCCGGGCTCAAATGTCTAACCAGAGCCAAAGTGCCAGATGTGTGGATTTGAGGATGGGATGGGTGGAAGCCTCAACACTGTCAATAGCCAAAGATCATAATGGGGCTAGACTCTATTACATCTGGTGACATTGCAAAGTATGTTTCTACAGAAGTGTGATAGTCCCTTGAGAGGCCTCTCAGCCTTATAACAAGCCCTGGCCTTGGAGTATCAGACCTCCTGTTTTATTCTGACCTGGCCTAGGCACCCCTGTTGCTCCAGACAAGGGAGTCACTCCATATGGAAGGTAAGCCTGGAATTATCTACTCAACACCTGTGTCCCACCTTCAGAAGGAGTTGTGGGGAGGCACCACCTACTGTTGGCCCTGGTGGCATATTCACTGAACTATGTGATAAGCAAGTTTCCCTTCCTACTCTTATTTGTGGAAGTAAATTTCCTGACAATTCACATGGTCTTGATGAGTTGTAGAACACTTTTTTGTTCTTGTTTGGCCTCCTCTGCTGAGATTTGTTTTTTTGTTTGTTTGTTTCAGCATATTATGGGGGTACAGATGTTTAGGTTATGTATACTGCCCTTGCCTCCCCCCTCCCCCCCAAGTCCAAGTTTCAAGCGTGTCCATCCCTTGGATGGTGTGCATTGCACTCTTTGTGTATGCAAATACCCGTCCCCTCCTCCCCCT
>NW_012150130.1:91270-92764 GCF_000956105.1 Propithecus coquereli | reverse complement strand
GGGGCACTCACAAGCACCTGTTTGAGGTGCTTGAAGGCTTCAGCCTCATTTTCAGTCCAAATCAGGGAGTCTCCCTTTCCCCCTGTGCTAGCATATAGGGGTTTTGCTATCTCAGCAAACTTGGGGACCCAGAGTCTGCAATATCCCAGGGCCCCCCAAAACTCACACACCTGCTTCTTGGTTTGGGGCTGTGAAATCTTTAAGATTGCTTCAATTCTCCCGGTAGAGAGAGTTCTCTTTCCTGCCTTTAGCTCATACCTCAGGTAGGTGGCAGTCTTTCCTCCAATGTCCATCTCTTTTGCAATAGGCGCACTGATCCAATCCCAGGTCATTTCTCCCTTTTGACCTTTCAACCCAGTCTTTCTTTCTTGACTTACTCTTTCCCTCGGTTTCTGGGGTCCGTCCATGGCAGCCACCATAATCTTAGCCATTTTCTTAGATTGCACAGTTCTGGGGTCCTCCTGGTTGTTGTAAATCTTCTGGGCAATCTCTACCAATTCAAACAGCAACTTCCCTTTAAACCCTTCTAACTTCTGCAACCCTTTTTTTAATATCTGGGGCCGACTGAGTAACAAAAGCAATATTATTAGCATGCCTATTCTCAGGTGCTTCAGAATCTATAGGGGTGTACAGGCGATAATCTTCAAAGAGGCATTCTAAAAACGCCGCTGGGGCCTCATTTGGCCCCTGCATTGTCTCGCTTACCTTAAATAAATTGGTTGGCTTCTTGGCTGCCGCTTGTATACCCCTGAGCAGAGTCTGGCGATACTGATCGAGAGCCCCCTTACCTTCATTTTCATTTGGATCCCAGTCAGGGCGCATAGAGGGGAATACACGTTCTATCCGAACAGGGTCAGTAGCTGGCTGTCCATCAGGGCCGGGAATTGTTTTGGCAGCTTCCCTCTGGATTCTTTCTCTTTTCTCAGACGTGAAGAGAGCCTGCAAAAACTGCTGGCAGTCATCCCAGGTCGGCTGATGAGTAAAGAAAATTGTCTCCAAAAGAGATATCAACCCCTGTGGTTTCTCAGAGAAAGAAGGATTCTGGTTTTTCCAATTATACAAGTTGCTAGTGGAAAAAGGAACATAAATCATAAAAGGAGGACGGTCCAATCCAGGACTCATAGGTGCCTGTTGCAAAGGAAGAATAGGGGCTGGAGCTTCAGCCGTGGGGCTGGGTACCGGCTGATATTGGGAACCACTGTGAATGTGTGTCAGGCTAGCTGAGTCAGTGGGGCTCTGAGGCTCCGTATCAGAGTCCCCCTGCGTTCGAGAGGGAGCAGTGACATAAGGGGGGGGTTCCTCCAGGAGGGGGTCCTCCTCAAGTCCCGTGAGCACTGGATACAGCTTGCGTTCCGCCTGTCTCCCCTTCTGCCCATCTACCACCTTCGATACCATAACTGCCTTTGGTGGATAGGCCCTCTTTTTACAATTTCGTAACCACCTGGGATTATCTGCTAGTATATCACTCCAAATCTGAATATAAGGAATTTGATC
>NW_012150130.1:90912-91220 GCF_000956105.1 Propithecus coquereli | reverse complement strand
CTAAAATCAGGACGGCTCTTCTCATCTGCCAGGTAGTGGAGGCTTGTAGATGCTCTCTCCCTCTTTTACCTGAATAAAAATAAACCTGGGGAACAGTATGAGATAGGATACATAAATCTTGTTTCTGTATAATTATAGTGGGCCTTACACAAGGTGTAATGCCAGTGGTACACGCAAACCATGTGCCATTCGGAGCCACCAAAAGTGTGTCCAATTTAAAATCTATAAAATTATTTAACTGAATAGTAATATTGTAGGAGTTTGCATATGGGGACCGGGATAAGGTAATACCTAGTGGATGAACACAT
>NW_012150130.1:85612-86749 GCF_000956105.1 Propithecus coquereli | reverse complement strand
GGGGGGGGGGATTTTGCTATGACCTTACAACTACAGTTTAATGATGGTTGAGATGTACTTTATTACTATTATATTTAATAAGTGCCATCTTAATGCTTAATATCTTCTTTTTCAAAATTTAAAAATTATGCATACATATAAAATAAAATAATTCACTTTCTAGAATTCAGATGATGAATATGGTAGCCTCTAGCCATGTGTGGCTATTTAAGTTTATTAAAACTGAGTACAGTTTAAGATGGGTTCCTCAGTTTCGTTGACCACATTTCAAATGCTAAATGTAGCTAGTGATTGTCAAATTGGGCAGCATAAATAGAGAACATTTCTATCAACAAACAAGTGCTGTGGATAGCTCTGGCCTACATGCTCTGAAACAAAAAATAGAGCCTCCCTCCATGCGCCCCGCATGCACTTTCATGCCTCAGACCTAATGCTTTCCTTGGTTTCTGTTCTTAGCTGTTCTGGTAGGTACTTGAGTCATTTTCAAAATATGCTTATAACTTTTCTTAATTTGCCAACATTAGTATTTGCTGGCTTCCATCATGAGAGATGAAGAACTGGCTCATTTATACTACCCTTCTTTTTCCTCTTCCAATTTTTTTACAATGTATTTTTTCCTCGAAAGATTTTCTTTGCAACTTTAAATTAAAACGTAGTCCTTACTTTTTTTACCTGTATTAAAAGAAATACCCTGGTTTCAGAATTTTACAAAGGGGACCTGGGACTCAGAACTTGTGGTGTTAATGCTTACCTCATTTTCTGGGCTGTGATCATTGATCCTTCCAAAGCAGGTTCTCTCACAAGATTCGTGTTGATTTTAAGACACGTCATTAATTTAATAATGAAAATTTAAAATGGAAACATAGATTGTGAGATTCATCCTGATCTCAGAAATGTTAAATGGTGGAAAAATGGGCATCTGGGCATCCAAGTCCCAGTCTTATTGGTGAATCAGCTGTCCCTCACTTGTTCCCAGTTTATTAAAAAATGCAGGACATTTTTTGTTATGGTAAAGGGTGTTCATCTCTACTCATAATTCTTTTTTTTTAATTTCAGAATATTATGGGGGTACAGATGTTTAGGTTACATATGTTGCCCTTGCCCCCCCCAAGTCCGAGTTTCAAGTGTCTACTCACA
>NW_012150130.1:83931-85562 GCF_000956105.1 Propithecus coquereli | reverse complement strand
TCTCCGTGGCCTCTCCCAGGCCTCTGCCAGCAAGCAGGACCTCAGGCCGGTGGATCTCCCCTGGCTGTGAGGTGGGCTGGGAGGTTTCCTACCCAGGATCGCAGCCTTAGCTGTGTGCACAGCCCTCTTTTGGGAGGAGGGTTGCCACTCAGGCACGCTCATCTGTCCCTGAAGGCACACACTCCTCAGTAGGCTCTTTCACAGATCTCCCTTCTGTGTCCCGGGGCAGTGCGATCGTCACCTAGGTATACAGGCTCTGGTCTGCAGGCCTGTCTCCTGGGCCCTGGAGATCAACCCCTGACCCTGCTAGGTAGAGGAGTGCTGGTCTTGAATCACCTACAGGGTGCCCAAGCTGGATCAATTTTACTCTACCTCAGGATTTTCCCCACTCTCCTGGAATCACCAGGCAAGCAGGACCTGGGAGGGCTGGTGGATAGGGAGCTCGCAGTCTAAGCACCCCTAAGTCTGCTGTAGGGCCCCAAAAGGAAAGGTCCCATTCCTTGGAGATGCCTCTGTTTGATGGCTAAATTGTCTCTCTGGGCACCCACGGGTAGGGAAGGGGAAGGAGAGAATGGAGCACTATGGCGTCTGCCAATAGGCTCGGATAGGCTCGGGTCTGTGCCCGGGGAGGTTCCCCAAGGGGGCTGGGAGCCTGGCGCGGAGTCCGCAAGAGGCCACTGCTCACTGGCTGCAGCCTCTCTGGGCTGGTGTTGGCAGGTCTCTCCAGCCGCTCAGGAGCCACCAGCAGTCCGAGATGCAAGGGAGGGGGAAGTTAACCGCTTCACCTACCCTTGGCGCTGGTCTCCAAGCCTCTCGGGACCTTTCTCCTTCTAGTTCTCCTCCGCAATGTCTTCCCGTGGAGTCTCCTGTAGTTTCAGGCACCCTTCCTTCTGACCCTCACCCGATCTATGTTTCTCTGCTAGCTTATTTTTTTCTCTTTCTTCTAAAATTCATCTTTTTTGCAGAGACACTCTGGCTGGTGGCTTTTCTCATCTGCCATCTTGGCTCCTCCCTGAGATTTGTTTTGGATGGCACTGAGTTTATGGATTCCTTTTGGCATAATTGATATTTGGATTATGTAGTGTGTTCTCTAACCACAAATTATGTTTGTTCATTTATCTAAGCCCCCCTTTGTATTTTTTATACAGTTCAATGGTTTTCTTTATTTAGGTTCTGGAAATTTCTTGTTGATTTTATTTCCAAGAATTCTTACATATTTCTTTCATTATATAATTTTACATTGTATTTTCGAATTATTTTTTTCCATATAGCAAAGCTACTGTTTTTAAGGTAATTTGGAAGCTAGCAAATTTATTGAGCTCTTAATTATGTTAGACCGCAGATAATTCCGCGGTGGGCCCAGGGGAGAGATGACCACCCTGAAAAGCGAGCGGAGACCGAGACTTGATGCAAAAAGCAAGAGGTTTTATTACAAGCGCAGCGCAGGGGCGCACAGCGTCACCAGGTTGGGTAGCTGCCGCGCCAAGGCTTACAAGTTTGAGGTTTATAAAGGTAAAAACCACACGCAGGTGGTCAGGGGCAAACGGATAAGAGGAGTTTCGGGGCAGACGGATAAGAGGAGTTTCGGGGTAGACGGATAAGAGGAGTTTCGGGGCAGACGGATAAGAGGA
>NW_012150130.1:81187-82391 GCF_000956105.1 Propithecus coquereli | reverse complement strand
AGTGTACAATTCAGTGGCATTAAATACATTCATTCACATTCTTCTGCAACCATCACCATGATCTATTTTCAGAATGTTGTCAGCATCCCAATGGGAACTCTACCCATTAAACAATTATTGACTGTTCTACTGTATGTCTCTATGAATTTGCCTATTCTAAATACCTCACATAAGTAGAATCATACAATATTTGTTCTTCTGTGTCTGATTTATGTTACTTAGCCTAACATTATTAACGTTCATCTATGTAGCATGTATTAAAAGCTTATTCCTTTTTGTGGCTCAGTAATATTCCATTGTATGGATATATCACATTTCATTTCTCCATTCATCTGTTGATGGACACTTGGGTTGTTCCTCTTTTTGGCCACTTTGAATAATGCTGTTATGAACATGTGTCTGATGAGTCTGTTTTCAATTCTTTTGGATATTTACCTAGGAGTGGAATTGCTTTACCTAGGAGTGGTAAGTCTATCTTTAAATCTTTTTTTTTGAGACAGAATCTCACTCTGTAGCACAGGCTGGAGTGCAGTTGTCCTAACATAGCTCACTGCAATCCCCAACTCCGGGGCTCAACTGATCCTCCTGGCTCAGCCTCTTGAGTAGCTAGGACTACAGGCACATGCCACTGTACCAGCTAATGTCTTAAAATTTCTTTTAGAGATAGAGTCTCACTAAGTTCTACAAGCTGGTCTTGAACTCCTGGCTTCAAGCATTCTCCTGCCTCAGCCTCCCAAAGTGCTGACATTACAAGTATGAGCCACCATGTCCAGCCTATATTTAACTTTTTAAAGAACCAACAGTGTTTTCCACAGTGGCCGCATCATTTTATGTTCCCACAAGCAGTGCATGAGATTTCCAATTTCTCTACATCCCTTCCAACACTTGCTATTTTTATTTTTTTGACAATAGCCATTTCTTAGTGGGTGTGAAGTGGCATCTCATTATGGTTTTGATTTGATTTTCTCTAATGAGTAATAAGTAATGAGTAATGATGTAGAGCATTGTTTCAAGAGCTTATTGGACATCTGTATAGCTTTTTTGGAGAAATGTCTGTTCAAACCCTTTGCCCATTTTTAATATCGGTTGTTTACTTGTGGAGTTGGAGTTTTTTTCTTTTTTTTTTTTTGAGACAGAGTCTCACTGTGTTGCCCAGGCTAGAGTGCCGTGGCGTCATCCTAGCTCACAGCAACCTCAAACTCCT
>NW_012150130.1:62408-71118 GCF_000956105.1 Propithecus coquereli | reverse complement strand
ATATTCTGGATATTTATGTTTTGTCACATATATGATTTGCAAATATTTTTTCTCAGTCTATTCATTGTCTTTTCACTTTCATGATAATACCATTTTATGCATAGAAGTTTTAAATTTTGATGGTCTTATTTGTTTCTTTTATTGCCAACATGTTTGATGTCACACTGGAGAAATTCTTGACTAATCCAAGATTATGAAGATTTCTCCCTATACATTCTACTATGACGTTTATAGCTTTAGCTCTTCAATTTAAGCCTCTGATCTTTTTGATTTAATTTTTGTATATGGTGTAAAGGATTGATCCATCCAACTTCATTCTTTTGAATGTGGATATCCAAGTTTCCCAGCAGTGTTTTTTAAAAGAATGCACAATGGAGAATGTATATTCCCTATTTCATGATCCTGGCATCCTTGTCAAAAATAAATTGAACATATATATAAGGGTTTGTGTCTCAACTCTGTATTCTATTCCATTGGTCTATATTTCTTTCCTTATGCCAGTGGCACACTTGTTAAATGATTGTAGCTTTGGAGGAAATTTGGAAATCAGTAAGTAGGAGACATTCAGTTTTGGTATTCCTTTTCAAGAGTGGTTTGGCTATTCGGGGTCCCTTGAGACCCCATATGAATTTTAGGTTGAGTTTTTCCATTTAAGGAAAAATACAATGGTGGCATTTTTTTAGGGATTAAATTAAATCTGTAGAACACTTTGGGTAATATTGTCACCTTAATAATATTAAGTCTTACAATTCATGAATATGGATGTATTTCCATTTATTTAGGTGTTAAATTTCATTCATCAATATTTTGTAGTTTTCATCAAACAAGTCTTATATCACTTTGGTTAAGTTAATTCCTAAATATACTATTCTTTTTGATGCTATTGTACATGGGGTTGTTCTGTTAATTCCCTTTTTGGATTCTTCATTGCAAATATAGAGAAATAAAACTGATTTTGTGTTTTGACTTTGTATTGTGCCATTTTTTAGAATTCATTAATTAGCTATGTTTTGAGTTTTTTTTTGTGTATGTGAAATCTTTGGAGTTTTCTATATATAAGATTATGCCATCTGTGAGCAGAGATAATTTTACTGTTAAAACTTTTTGACAATGTGGATACCTTTTATTTATTTTTTTTCTTACCTAATTGTTCCAGCTAGGACCTCCAGTACAATGTTGAAGAGAAGAGGTGAGAGCGGACGTGGCATTCAGTATTTCACAATTGAGTATGATGTTAGCTATGGGCTTTGAGTTTATGGCCTTTATCATGTTGAGGAAGTTTCCTTCTGTTTCTGGTTAATTGAGTAAACTCTCAATGAAAGGATCCTGAATTTTGTGAAATGCTTATTCTGCATCTATTGAGATAATCAGGTGATTTTCTTCTTT
This sequence comes from Propithecus coquereli, assembly GCF_000956105.1. Taxonomy (NCBI): domain Eukaryota; kingdom Metazoa; phylum Chordata; class Mammalia; order Primates; family Indriidae; genus Propithecus; species Propithecus coquereli. Next base: position 69,732 of record NW_012150130.1, on the reverse strand, counting down.
CATCCTATCATCATGGTGTATTTTGACTGATTTTCATATGTCGAACCACCTTTTCCTTATAAAACATACCCCACTTAGTCATGGGGTATAATTGTTTCAATATGCTGTGGTATTTCATTTGATCATATTTTGTTGAGGATTTTTGTATCTATATTCATATTGGATTGCTATTAGAGTCAATGTTGGTGTTCCTCCAAAATTCACATGGTAAAATTCTCACCCTCAGTGTGATGTTATTAGGAGGTGTGGGTGCTTTGCTAGGTGATTGGGTCATAAAGGCAAGAGCCTTATAAAACATACCATGGGAGCTCCCCTGTCCCTTCCAACAAATTAGGACACATTGAGAAGATGCCATGTATGAAGCAGGAAGATTGCCTTCACCAGACAGTGGATCTGCCAGCACCTTCATCTTGGACTTGCCAGCCCTAATGGACTGAGGGGGGGATACTGGCATATAGTTTGCTTTTCTTGTAGTCCTCTTATGGTTTAAAAAGCTGTTTGTTTGTCCTGCAGGTAGAAGCTGTCTCTGATAAATGGAAGGAGAACAACAAAACCCACGGCACAGAGTTCTCAGACTTCAGCTCCCAAGTGCTGTGTGACTTCCCTGATGGAAGGTGCAGCCTGCATCTGTCAGACTCTGTCCTTCTCTCAGGAGCGTGTGTGTGAAGGTATGCCAGAGGCATCTGTTTCCCATTTAGAATCAAGTTTTGTGTCTTTTAAATAATTTTCATGGATTAAATCTGAGATGGCCACATGCATCACTGACAGGATAAGATTTGGGCATGCTTTATTTGTTGAGAGGCTTGGGGACTACAATGGCATCTCCAGGTTCTGGCTTCATGCAGAGGCTCTTAAATGTTCCTTTGACTTTGGGTAGGAGCGTGTTTACTGTTTAAGCTCACACTGTCATTTGTTTTTGCTGATTTGTTGAGCGCAGTCATTCATTTCTGGGTAGTTGTTCTTTCCATATAATTATTAAGTTACTAATCTAAGTCAACAGTGTTACAGGTATTCAGAGGTACTGTTCTTTTTAAAGTACTTCAAATGTTTTAAAATCAGGCTTGGGGATAACTTTGTATTTTTCCAATTATGTATATCCATTTTTAATCACCTCTTTTTTTAGCTGATCTAAGGTTTTATTTTTATGCTTAAAGAAATAATTTGTTGATGCTATTTATTGAATTTAATTCAATAGCTATTTACTGTACACCTGCTTCTTGTGGCAGTGTGTAGGGAGCTAGACACTTACAGACCAAGGTAAGTGAGACGCAGCTCTTCATCCCAAGGTGAAACAGACCTCTGTATGTTGTAGTAGGGCAGGAGCTGGACGAGCTGCTTGGGGAGGTGCTTTTTGAGTAGAAGTCCACCTGTTCAGCCCACCAGCCTGCATGTTGGATGATGAATAGAAGTAGGGTATTCTACCCTAAGTGCAGTTGGGTGCCATGTGGCCTGGGAGCCAGGAGGTGAGTGGGTCAGGTACCTTTTACTCTTGATCTTTACTGTTAAACCTGGATTCCCCGATAGATGGCTATCTGGGATTTTGAAATCTCTGTTCTGTCAGAGAAACCCTCATTTCTTGGAAAATGTGGCTGTGATTGCCAAGGCCCCTCAACCATGCTGACAGGAAGCCCCTCCTGGGGGCCTTGCTGGGAGATGAGTCAAAGTGGAGAAGACAAGGAATGTTTGATGCAGTGGATATTGGTGGAGGCACAAAAGAGGTTTTCTCTCAGGAATAGAAACAGGTAGGGATCTGAACCTCAGGCTGAGGAATTTCCTGATACACAAAAGTGCACGTGAGGGGACTCAGGTCATTCTCTCAAGGCTGAATGAGCATCATTTTCAGAAACATCAGAATTGCTGTTGATATGATTATGAAACATAATGAACATAGCAAAAGAACTTTCTTTTTGTTCATTCTCTCTAACTATATTTTTGCACCCATTTATTATCCTCACTTTATCCTCCTTCCCTACTGCACTTCCCAGCCTCTGATAATCTGTCATTCTACTCTCTTTGGAACATGGGATCAATTACTTTTAATATTTATCTCCCACATATGAGTGGGAACATGCAACATTTGTCTTTCTGTGCTTGGCTTATTTCAATTAACATAATGTTTTCCAGTTCCATCCATTTTGTTGCAAATGACAGGATTTCATTCTTTTTGTGACTATATAGTATTCCGTTATATAAGTGGACAACAATTTGCAAAAGAACATTCTTGAAAGAGAAAATATATGAAAAAGATAATAATGGGAATGTGATGTAGAGGTCAGCACACTTCTGTAAAGAGGCAGGCAGTGCAGCTCTTGGGCCATGGAATGTCTCTTTCAGGGCTCCTCCCCTCTGGGACAGTGGCATCTCCAGCTGAAAGCAGCCAGAGACATACCTGAGTAAGAAGGTATGGCTGTGTCCTCATAAAACTGTGTTCATAACTTCTGACCTAATAATGGGAACAGGAAGAATTATGCTAAATGTCTCATTTACCTTTGGGAGTGTCAGAAGATGCTGTTTTATTTTTGACATCAGTTCAGCAAGTGTTGGAGTTTCTTACTCTGCTAGACACTGCTTGTAGAATTTACATTTTAATGGGAACAAGAACAAGTGAACAATTAAGTAACTAGGTGTCTTTGGCTCTGCAGAAACAATGTAGAGTTGTATGGTAGAACAGGGGTGGAGTGGCTTGGGGTTCCTTCCCGCATGCAGCCTTGAGGCTGGGGCATAGCTGAGGGTCATGTGTGTAGGAGGAGGAGGGCCCAGATGATGCATGCTGGCCTTCCTTGGATTCTCTTCTAAATATAACCTTCTGAGGTTACCATGGTGAGGTCCAATTCACTCAGACAGCAGAGGGGAAGGCTTAGTTGTAGCATGGGAGGTGAGTGAATGAATACAATGTATTTTGGGGGCACATCACTGGAGAAGAGTGTGCTTGAACCTATTTGAATAGCATGATCCCTTTGATCTTGAACCATTATCTGTGGTAGGGCCTGCCCTGCGCACTGTGGGTTGTTTAGCATCATCCTGCCCACCACTCCTGTGTTGTGACAACCTAGAATATCTGCAGACATTGCCAAATGTCCTCTGGGGGACAGAATGGTCCCAGGTAAGATCCACTGGCCTAAAGGTAGGATCTGAACTGTGAGTTTGTGGTGATCCCATATTATTCCTCTTTGTTCCCAGGTAATCACTCATCCTGACTTATACACATCCTTACTTAATCAATGTGGCTGCAGTATACCACTCGTTCACACATCAGATGCTTTCTTGATTTTCAAATTATACTGGTTTGTGCACCCATTCGGAGGATAGAGGAGAGGCATTCAAGTCCCCTCCTGAGACCTAAGCCCAAGAGCCCATTGTGAGACTTAGCTGAGTGGAGTATGCCCTGTGTCAGATGCCTGTTTGGTGATCAGTCACTCAAGGAACTGTTTTTATGTGTGATACTCCTGAGGTTCTTTTTTTTTTTTTTTTTTTTCTTTTTTTTTTTTTATTTCAGCAAATTATGGGTGTACAGATGTTTAGGTTACGTGTGTTGCCCTTGGTTCCCCGCCCCCAAGTCCGTGTTTCAAATATGTCCATCCTTTGGGTAGTGCGCATTGCCCTCCTTGTGTGTTGTTTTAAAGCCTGCACCTAACACCTGCTCTTCCTGGTCTCATCCCAGCTTTCCTGCCTCATTCCCCAAGGCTGGAGCCCTTCTTTTGCTCACCCCAGACAGGTCAAAATAGCCTTTCAGATTTTTCCACTGTCCCCAAGCCTGTCCTGTGTGGATTGTGCATCCTTACTGTCAGATCTGGAAGAAAGCACCAGCAGAGATTGGCAGGTGGCAGGGAAGTAAGTTCAGGATGGGCACTCCCTGCATCGTGCCTGACAGAGGCTTCTGTCCACCCCCCCAAGACCACAGCTTTTGTGGGGACAGCCCCGTACAGCCAGAGCTATGGCCAGGGTGACCACATAATTTAGTGTCCAAACCAGTATTCATTTTAGAAGTGAAAGGAAAATTAAAATTAAGTCATTTTTGAAATATTTTTATATTGGCTAAGAGATTGATTATATAATATTAGCGGACCCTCAGTGGAATTTCTCAAAAAGCTACTGTCAAAAATCTTTCTTAAAAAAGAAGAGTAACTTGGAATATTAAAACTGTGTTCATATTGATTATCCGAACATTATATTCTTGACACATACAATTTCTTAGGATTTGATTGGTATTTTCTGAAATATGTACATTTTCTAATGTGATCTTAATTCTAATTTTTCATATAATTGCCTAGAGCCTTCTTCAAAGTTACATTTTGTGGTTGGTGAATTTGAAATTGTAGGCACCTTTTATTGACTCTTTCTGTGGGCTATAATATTTTTAATTGAGGAAATACTAGTAAGCTCAAAGAAAATGCTGAAGAGTTTAAGACATTTATAATTCTGTTTTTTTTACTATTGAAATGTATAATGATATCACTCCAAATGTTTTTATAGGTACTTTTTGCCTCCATTTAGAGTACATAACCACTCAAATATTTTTATAAATTTATCAAATAAGTTGTTTCTGTGATTCCTTTGAATGTGTAGGCCTTCTCGGTTTTATTCATCCCATTACAGAATATCAGTTTATCCAATTAAAAATAAGAGCCTCACAAAAGTTGGAATATTCTCAAACCCAATCGCAGATTTTCAACATTCCTTTGTTTCAACATACCATTGAAACTTCCGGATTCCAATTTGTTCATCTCCTCCATTGCTTTCATATCTTTCTGTTTACAAGCTTTATTGTCAGTAGCTGCAATTTACAAAATACATCAGAAACTGAAGATTTCCTTCTCTATATTTATTAAATAGGTTGATTAAAGATTTTCAGCTCATTTAGAGCTGAATGTAACCAAAATTTAGAGGTCTCATTTAAAAATAAAAGTAGCGCCAGTATAGGACCCTAGGTTGATTTACAGCATATTTTCACAGTTCCAAGGATTATAAAATCCAGTGAGGACAGGAAGGAAAAAAACTAGGGTTGCAGACCTCAGTAGTTTTTGTTTCTTTGTTTTGTTACTATTATCTTCATCAGAGACATTTTGTAGTTCAGTTACATGGATATATGTGTAAATTTTTAACGATTATGCCTTGTATTTTAACTGGTTGAACATCTAAGCATATTTGGAGAGAAGGATTAAGTATGTACCACAGTCAGGTCCAAGTACATTTCTGCTTCACAGGTTTCTTAATATTTAGGGATCTTGTTTGTATTATGGTCAGGTTGGTGGGTTTAGGCCTTTGATTTTGAAGGAGCATGAAGTTGTGTGTGTGGGGAGGAAGGTGTTGGCTGATATGCCAATGCCAGCTTGGGAAACAACACATTTACTAATGGCAAAATAATGGAAAACTGCTTACTTATTGGCAATGAGGAAAGTTAAAACCACATGACTGAAAGTAAAATCAAAGAGGTCTCCCACCATTAGTGATATTCCTTTGGTAGTGAAAATTATTACGATCATTATCATTTTTATTTCACCCAATTATTTTTGGTTTACCTGACCAATACTTGCAAATTTTTAAAAATTCAACCTCATCGTTTTTATACACCAAATAATTTATAAACATAACCAAAATGACCCTTCCACAATCAGGCCTGCATATGGTGCCTTTTATCTGTACTCACACACTACCTGGGCCTTCCTCTTTGGAAAGATTTTCTTTACTGTTCCACCTCATCTAGTTTGATACGCAGATTCCAGAAGAGTAAGGCTCATACCAAAATTACTCAGTGATGATTGTACAGATAAGTAAATTTCATCTTAATGATAGAAAATCGCCAAAACAAAAAATTAGGAAACATTTTTATGTTCACTTCATCTTTTTTTGTGAGCTTTTAAAATTCTGGTTTATACCCTGTGACTTGTGCTTGGATGAAACAATGGAGTTACAGTTTTAGTTTTAAGAAATGTTACTGTTTCTAACCAAAAATAGAAAGGACTCCACTAATGTTTCTAAAAATCTATTCATGAGACAATAAAATATTCTAGTTTTACATTAATTTTCTTTCACATTTGAAACAAATTGCCACAGATGTATACAAACACACATAAATATTTTATCTTACAGTTCCAGAGATCAGGAAAACAAAATGGATCTCACTGGGCCAAAATCATTGTGTGCATAGGTCTGTGTTCCTTTATGTAGTTATCAGATAAGACATTAAACAGTCAAATGTGAATGTCAGAAAAATAATTAATTTTATTATAAGTATGCCCCAATTATTTCATACAAATACTGTAAGTAATGCAAATATTGGTTATATGAAAAAGTCATTTGTTTATCTGAAATTTAAGCTTTAATTGACTGTTACTTTACTTAGAGTTTTCTAAGGAAAGAGGACTAGAAGGCTGGATGACTAGATAAAGATACTGATATATCTATTTATATGTACATATGAGGAGATTTATTATGAGGGATTGACTCATACAAGTATCGAGGCTAAGAAGTTCTATAATCTATTTTCTGCATTGTGGAGGCCCAGGGAAGCTGATGGTGTATAACTGGAGTCCAAAGCCAAAGGGCTGAGTATGCCAGGAAGGACTGGTCTAAGTCTTGATCCCAGTCCAAAGGCCTGAAAACCAAAGTTGTCAATGTCTAAGGCCAGAAGAAATGCATGTCCCTGATCAAACAGTGAATTTACCCTTCCTCTTCCTATTCTGTTCTGTTCAAGCTCTCAATGCATTGGACAACACCCACCTACATTCATGAGGACAAATTCTCTTTACTCAGTCTGTTGATTCAAATATCAATCTACTCTGGAAACAGCCTTAGAGACATACCAAGAAATAATGTTTTACCAGCTACCTGGGCATTTCTTATTTCAATCAAGTTGACCCATGAAATTAATATCACAGGTTTTCTATATTTTTGCTTGCCAGATATGCAAACTGTAGCAAGGAAAAAATCAATAGAGCAAATAGCCTACAGGATGAGAGAAAGTATTTGCATGCTATACATTCAATAAAGGAATAATATTCAGAATCTACAAAGAACTCAAGCAAATCAGTAAGAAAACATCAAATAGCCCCATTAAAAACTAGGCAAAATATATGAACAGAAGCTTTTAAAAAGAAGATAGGCTGATGGCCAAGAAACATATGAAGAAATGTTCAACATCTCTAATCATCAGGGAAATGCAAATTAAAACCACAATGAGATATCACTTATCGCCAGTGAGACTGGCCTTTATCAAAAAGTCCCAAAACAGGCCGGGCGCGGTGGCTCACGCCTGTAATCCTAGCTCTCTGGGAGGCCGAGGCGGGCGGATTGTTTGAGCTCAGGAGTTCGAAACCAGCCTGAG
>NW_012150130.1:30073-61673 GCF_000956105.1 Propithecus coquereli | reverse complement strand
GGGAGGGGGGAGGAGGAGACGGGTATATGCGTACACAAAGAGTGCAATGCGCAACACCCGAAGAATGGACATATTTGAAACTCGGACTTAGGGGGGCAGTGGGGGGCAAGGGCAACATATGTAACCTAAACATCTGTACCCCCATAGTATGCTGAAATAAAAAAAAAAGTCAAATGGTCCCATCTTCAAGTTGTGGAGATGAATGCAATTGTGAAACAGGAGGGAATACATTGGTGGAGAAGGTGGTTATAGAAGTTTGGTTTCAGAGTTAAGAGAAGGAATCCCCTCCATTAGATGAGAGGGGATTACCTTAGAAACAAGGCATATGCTAGATGAAATAATAGGCTTGGGAAGGTTAGGGTGGCATCCACTTCTCAGCCTAGACTGTGAATGGAGAACTAGGGTTGTGAGCATGTCAGTAGAATTGCTAAGTGTAGTAGGTTGAGGACAGCTGCTTTGGAGAACACAGGAGGGCTTAAATAAATGATTAATGGAGATTAAAAGGGGCCAATTGGTCTGTCAGCCATATAAAACATGCATTCCCCGGAACCTGGTGGTAATTCTTTGGAAGTAGGTCACAGTGACCAACATCAAGCATTGCTGCCTGGGACACTAGCAGAACAGGTCAGGGTGAATCTGGGATAATTTTCTTGAGGGAGGGTTCTTAGGAACTTGAAGCTCTGCCTTTAGAAGAGTCAGTTCTCATACCAAGAAGATACAGGAGTCACCATCTTGGGAGTCGCAGGTAAAATTTTGTAGAATTGAGGTCTAGAAGATGAAACAATAGATTGTTGTTTTCTTTTTTTAAAGATAAACTAATTTGTGAATCTGATGACATCTTTTGAAGTGTACATACTACTGATGTATTATTGGAGACCTTAGGTTCTGGGACTATCTATGAATTTTCCTAATCATATTCAAATTACTTAGCTCCCTTACAGCAGTTACAATATCACCTAACCCATTTCTTTTGCGAAAATGTTAACCTTTCTCCACTGGACTTGGGATTCCTCTTAATTTCTATACTGTTTCACTTTTCCAGTTATTTGTTCTTCCTGTACCCTAGAGATCCTAAACCACAAATTAGTGTTCTTAAATTTTTACATTAAGTACATGTGTCTCACTTGCCAAACTCATTTAAAACAGTTCAGTGGAGATGGCCTTAGAAAGTAGACAGATGGCCCCTCTGTACTAGGTCAACGGCTTTACTGAGCGTCTCCTAGGTGTGTTCTGTATTGCGTGCTGGCACAGTGTCAGGCCTGGAAAGGTCAGTGCACGGCAAGCCATGAGACTGCAGTAATCTATCCTTAGCTCGTTGGTAGATGCTGGATATAGTTTACAGATTCTGCATAGAAACTAGCATTTACCTGAGAGATTTCTTTGTTTGCTGTCAAGTGATTTTCTGGGCAGCTCTATATTCAACAATGCAGCTTCTGCCTGAGAGAACAGTGAAGTCATAGTAATCAAGTGTAGTTAAGGAGAAGGGCTGAGAAATAACAGATTTTAGCTAACTTTGTACTATAGTCAAGCTAGTTTTCAGAAACATTGCAAAACCTGAATACAGAGGGGTCCGAGTATTGGCCTCTCGCCCCGAGGCCGGCCCTCCACTGGGAGCTGGGAACCCACCCAGACCTCTGCTCAAAGGGGTCTTGCGAAGAGGATGGGAAGCGTGTGACCCTCGGCCCGGTGCCACTCCCGGTCCGGGTCCCGATCCCGCACAGCCTGCTTCCACCCTCCCAGACAGCGCAGCCGGTGCGGCGTCGCCCTCCATCCCTTCCCACGCCTGTCCGGGCCTGTCCACGCCGGCCCCGATTGCCCGATCGCGCCGCCAAAGCCCCCGGAGCTGCCGCCTTGACAACTTTGCCCGCCGCGCGGGCCGACCTTGACTGCGCACGCGCCAGGCAGCGTCACAGTGGCAGGGGCCGTCGCCTAGTGGCGCGTCCCTAAGGCGGGAGCCATCTGTGACCAGGCCCGTCCCTGTCAGGCTCTGGCGGGTCCTCTCCAGGACCCCAGCCTGGGGATCGTGCGCGGTTCCTAGGAGCGCAGGAGGAGGGCCCAGCGGGCTGAGGAAGCCTCTGTGGCAGCGGCCGGGAGCACCTGGGATCCACGGACGGATCATCGATGGCCGCCTCACGTCCGCCTGCTGCCTGTGTACGTGAGTCTCCCAGGAAGTCCAAAGTTGTCGCACCCGTGACCCGGAAGGCTGGACTGCCCGGGTGCCCGTGTGCCCCTCTGTACCCAGTGGTTTTTCCTCGAGAGCCACCCAGCCCCGCTGTATCAGGACTTACTTTGGTGCCTGTGGCGTGGGTGTGAACACGTGTTAGTGTGTATGTGTGTGTGTGTGTGTGTGTGTGTGTCTGTGTGTGCCCCGGAGACGCTCCGCACACAGTCCGACAGCCCCCGGGTGAACATCCGAACATGGGACGACAGCACAGCAGTGACTCACCGTACATGGGCTAACACCCCCCGTTGAACCTCTGCACAGGGGTCGTCACCCCCTGGTTGTCCCTCAGCAACCAGCCGAACCCCCCAGGTGATCGTCTACACACAGGGGTGCACACACTGGGTGACCCAACGCACACGGTCCGTTTTCCGACACCCTCGGGTGACTGTCTGCACTCAGGCCTACACCCCACGAGTGTCCCTGTGCACACGGTCCAGCACTCCCAGGTAAACCCACTGCACATAGGCCGACTTCCTCCTGGTTACCCTCTGCATGCCGGCCGACACCCGACTGGTTTCCCTCCACACACGGGCCCACACCCTCTGCGTGACACTCTGTACACATCCCAACACCCCCCAGGAAACACTCTGCACAGGGGCTGACACCACCGGGGTGACCCCTGCATTTGGGCTGACACCCACTGGATGAACCACTGCTTATGGGCTATTACCCCAGGTGACCTACAGAACACAGGCCAACACCCCCAGGGTGACCCTCTTCACACCGGCCAGCACAACCCAGGTGAGCCTGCACACTGGCCGACACACCCCAGGCGTCCCTCGGCACATGGGACGACACCCCCTGGGTGACCCTCAACACACGGGGGACACCCACCAGGAGACCTTCTGCACACGAGTCGACACTCCCCTGGTGACACTCTGCACAGGGGCAGACACCCCTGGGTCACCCTCTGCACACATGCCAACATCCATGGGTCACCCACCACACATGGGCCGACAGTCCCGGGGAGACCTTGTGAACATGAGCCGACACCCCATGGGTTACATTCTGCACACGGGCCGATACCCTCCATATGACCCTCTGCACATGGGCCAACAACCCCCGGGTGACCTTTGGCACATGGGCTGGCACCACATGAGTGACCCTCTTCACACAGGCTGACGCCAACCGGGAGACCCTCTTGCAAAAGGGGCTATCCCCCCGGGTGATCCTCTGCACACTGGCCAATAGCCCCAGAGTGACCTTCTGCACATGGGCCTACCCCCGCTGGTGACCCACTGCACACAATCTGACACAACCCGGGTGACTGTCTACACACAGCCTGACACCTCTGGGTGACCCTTTGCACAGGGGCCGACACCCCTGTGTGACCCACCACACATGTGCCAACACCACCCAGGAGACCCTCTGCACACGGACCATCACCCGCTGGTGACCCTTGGCACACAGGCCGACATCCCTGGTGAACCACAATACACAACCAAACCCCTGGGAGACCCTCTGCACCCGGGCCAACTCCCCCCTGGTGAACCACTGCATATGGGCTGACACCCCCGTGTTACCCTCTGCACACTGGCAGACATGCCCCGGGAGACCCTCTGCACACAGGCTCACACCCCCTGGTGTCCCTCTGCATATGGCCTGATGACCCCCAGGTAACACTCCCCACACAGGCCGACATCCACCAGGAGACATTCCTCACATCTGCCAATACCTCCCAGGTGACCCTCTGCAAATGACCGACAACGCACGGGTGACAATCTGCACATGAGCCAACATCCCCCAGGAGTCCTTCTGCACATGGGCCGAAACCCCCTGGGTGACACTGTGCACAAGGGCCAACACCTGCCAGATGACCCACCACACATGGGCTGTCACCACCCATGACCCTCTGCAAATGGCCCAACACTCCCCGTGTCACCCTCTGCACATGGGCTGATACACAGTGGGTGACCCTCTTCACACCAGCTAACATCCCTCTGGAGACCCACTGCACATGGGTCAATACCCCCCAGTTGACTGTGTGCACATGGACCGACACCCACCAGGTGACCACCACACATGGGCCTATAACACCTGTGACCCTCTGCAAACGGGCTGACACCCCCCGGAGACCCTCTGTACACAGGCAGACAGCCCCTGAGTGATCCTGTTTGCACCAGCCGACACCATCCCGGGTGACCCATCACACACGGGCCAACACCCTCTGGGCTACCCTCTGCAAACAGGCTGATACCCCATGGATGTCCCTATGCACATGAGCTGACAACCCTTGGGTAACCCTGTGCACACAGGCCAACACCCGTGTAACCCTCTGCACAAGGGTCGACAAGCATCTGGTGTCCCCCTGCACACTGGCCGACACCCCCGGGTGATGCACACAGGTCGATGCCCCTGAGAGACACTCCTCACATGGGCTGACAAACACATGACCCTCCACACACAGGAGGACCCACCCAGGTGACAGACCACACATGACCTGACACTCCTGGGTGACCCACTGCACATGGGCCGATGCCTCCTGGGTGACCCTCTGCAAAGGGCCAACACCCCACTGGTGACACTCTGCACACGGGCCAACAACCCCTTGGTGACCCTCTGCTAATGGACTGACACTCCATGGGTGACCCTCTGCATACGTATTGACATCCCCTAGATGACCCTCTGCATAAGGGCTGACACCCCACGGGTGACCATCTGCACATGGGCCAACAGTCCCCAGGTGATCCACCGCACACATGCCAACAACCCCCCGGTGATCCTCTGCACATGGGTGGAAACTCCCAGGTGACACTCTGCACATGGCCGACACCCTCCAGGTGACCCAACGCTCATGGGCCGCCACTCATGTGTGACCCTCTCCACATGTGCCGACACCCCCCATGTGACCTTCTGCACATGGGCCAACAGCCCCCAGGAGACACTCTGCACATGTGTAGAAAACACCCAGGTTACCCTCTGCACACGGAACGACACCCGCTGGGTCATCCACTGCATATGGCCAACAGCACCCATGACCCACTGCAGACAGGTGGACACCCGCAGGGATGCCCTCTGCACACAGGCCGACAACCCCCGGGTGACCCTCTCCGCACGTGCCAACACACCCCGGGTGACCAACCACAGATGGGCTGACACACACCAAGTGACCCTCTGCACACAGGAGGACACCCCAAGGATATCCCTCTGCACATGGGCTGGCATTACCAGTGTGGCCCTCCGCACACGGGTCGACTCCCACAGTGTGACACACAGCAAACGGATCGACACCCCCCAGTTGTCCCATTGCATACGGGCTGACACCCCCCGGGAGACCCTCTGAATACAGGCCAACACCCTCCAGTGACCCTCTCCACAGGGAAGACACCCAACGGGTGACCATCTGCAGATGGGCCGACACCCCCCAGGTGATCCACCACACACAAGCTGACACCCCTGGGAGACCTACTGCACATGGGCCGATAACACCCTGGTGACCCCCTGCACATGGGTTGACACACTCCAGGTGACCCTCCACATACGGGCCGACTCCACCTGGGAGACAATCTGCACACAGGGCGAGACACCTCAAGTGACTGCACACTGGTTAACACCCTCCAGGTGACACTCTACACATGGGCCGACACCCCCTGGTGACCCCCTGCACATGGCCGACACCCCTGTGTACACTCTGCACATGGTCAACACCCCTGGGTATCCTCTGCACACGGACTGACACCTCCTGCGTGACCTCCTGCACATGGAATGACACCCACCGGGTGACCAACCGCACTCAGGCTGACACCACCTGCGACACTCAGCAAACTGGGTGACAGCCCCTGGGAGACCCTCTGCACACTGGCTGACAGCCCCTGGATGACCCTCTCCACACTGTGCCACATCCCCTGGGTCACCCACTGCACTTGGGCAGACATGCATGAAGTGTCCATTTGCACACAGGCCAAAACCCACGGGTGTCCCTCTGGACACAGGTCAACATCCCCCTGGTGACACTCTCCACATGGGCCGACACCACACGGGTGACCCTCTGCATAAAGGCTGACACGCCCCTGGTGACCCTCTCCAGAGGGCTGACACCCAACTGGTGACACTGCACATGATCCAACACCCTCCAGGGACCCTCCACACACAAGCCGACACCCCAAGGGAGACCCATTGCACGTGGTCTTACACACCCCATGGAGCCATCTGCACATGTCTGACTCCCACAAGGTGACCCTCTGCCTATGGGATGACACCTCCCATGTGACCCTTTGCACAAGGGCCGACACTCACAGGGTGACCCTCTGCACATGGCCTGACACCCCACGGGAGACCCTCTGCACATAGGCTGACACCCTACGGGTGACCATCTGAACAGGGGCCGACACCCGCCTTGTGACCCACTGCACATGTGCCAAAATCACCCATGACCCTCTGTAAACCGGGTGATAACCACTGAGAGACAATTTGCACAAGGGCCGAAACCACTCTGGTGACCCTCTGCACACCGGCCGATATCCCCTGGGTGACCCTCTGCACACTGGCCGAGACTCCCCTGGTCACCCTCCGCACATGGGCTAGCATCCCCCGGGATACCCTGTGCACATGGGCCAACACCCTCTGGGTGACCCTCCTCACATGGGCTGATGCCCTCCAAGGCCCCTCTGCACTCAGGCTGACAACCCCTGGGTACCCTCTGCAAACCAGCCGATATCCCAAGGGTGACCCTTTCACAAGGCCCGAAACCCCCCAGGTGACACTCTACACACTGGCTGACATCCCCTGGATGCATATAAACTGCCCTATGTTTAGCAGCTTTCTATAGAGAATGTATGTGTTTCTATATGTGACCCCATTCCACCTAAAAGTTACCATCTTCCAACAAAATGATCTCTCGTCTCTTAGGTGCATTTGACTAGAAACTCTGCACACTGTTTTATTTCTCAAAGTTGTGCAAACCTATAAAGTGCCCAATGTCTAGCGGCTTTCTCTGAGAAAATGTATGCATATCTTATGTAACTCCATTCCCAACTCCAAAAGTTACCCTCTTGCAACGAAATGACTTTCCCTCTCTTAGGTGTGTTTCACAGGAAACTCTACACACTGCTTTGTTTCTCAAAGTTTTGCAAAGCTATAAAGTGCCCAATGACTAGCAGCTTTCTCTGAGAGAATGTATGTGTTTCCATATGTAACTCCTTTCCACCTAAAAGTTACCATCTTTCAACGAAATGACTTCTCCTTTCTAGGTGTGTTTGACAGGAAACTCTACACACTTCTTTGTTTCCCAAAGTTATGCAAACCTACAAACTGCCCAATGTCTAGCAGCTTTCTCTGAGAGAATGTATGCGTTTCCGTATACAATTCCTAGCCAGCTGAAGTTAACTACTTCCTCTGAAATAACTACTGCTTCCTTAGGTGGATTTGACAGGAGACTCTACACCGCCCTTTGTTTCTCTAAGTTATGCACCCTATAAAGTGCCGAATGTGTAGCAGTTTTCGCTGAGAGAATGTATGCGTTTCCATATGTAACTTGATTTCACCTAAAAGTTATGCTCTTCCAACGAAATGACTTCTCCTTCTTAGATGTGTTTGACAGGAAACTCTACACAGTGCTTTGTTTCTGAAACTTATGCAAATCTATAAAGTCCCCTATGTCTGGCAGCTTTCCCTGTGGCAATATATGCGTTTCCATACGTAACTTCATTCCACTTAAAAGTGACACTCTACCAACGAAATGACTTCTCCTTTCCTAGGTGTATTTGACAGGGAACTCTACACACTGCTTTGTTTCTCAAAGTTATGCAAACCTATAAAGTGCAGAATGTCTGGCAGCTTTCTCAGAGAATGTACGTGTTTCCATATGTAACTACATTCCACCTAAAAGTTACCCTCTTTAAACCAAATGACTTTTTCTTTCTTAGGTGTATTTTACAGGAAACTCTACACACTGCTTTGTTTCTTAAAGTTATGCAAACCTATAACGTGCCCAATGTCTAGCAGCTTTCTCTCAGTGAAGGTAAGCATTTCCATATATAATTCCTAGCCAGTTAAAATTAACTTCTTCCTGTGAAATAGCTACTTCTTTCTTAGGTGTGTTTGACAGGAAACTCTCCACTGTGGTTTGTTTCTCAAAGTTATGCAAACATATATAGTGCCCAATGTCTACCAGTTTTCTCTGAGAGAATGTATGCGTTTCCATACATAACTCCATTGCTCCTAAAACTTACACTCTTCCAACGAAATGACATCTCCTTTCTTAGGTGTGTTTGACAGGAAACTCTACACACTACTTTGGTTCTCAAAATTATGCAAACCAATAAAGTGCCCAATGTCTAGCAGTTTTTTTCTGTGAGAATCTATGCATTTCCGTATGTAATTCCATTCCACCTAAATGTTACCCTCTTCCAATAAAATGACTTAACTTTTCTTAGGTGTGTTTGACAGGAAACTCTATGCAGTGCTTTGGTTCCAAATGTTATGCAAACCTATAAAGTGCCCAATGTCTGGCAGCTTTCTCTGAGTGAAGGTAAGTGTTTCCATATATAATTCCTAGCCAGCTAAAATTGACTTCATCCTACGAAATCACCACTTCTTTCTTAGGTGCATTTGACAGGAAACTCTACACAGTGCTTTGTTTCTCAAAGTTATGCAACGCTATAAAGTGCTGAATGTGTAGCAGCTTTCTCTAGGAAAATGTATGTGTTTCGCTGTGTAACTCCATTCCACCTAAAAGTTACCTTCTTCAAACGAAATGACCTCTCCTTTCTTATGTGTGTTTGACAGGAAACTCTTCACACTGCTTTGTGTCTCAATTTTATGCAAACCTACAAAGTTCCCAATGTCTAGTAACTTTCTCAGAGAATGTATGCGTTTCCATAGGTAACTCCATTCCACCTAAAAGTTAAACTCTTCCAACGAAATGACTTCTCCTGTCTTACTTGTGTTTGACAGGAAACTCTACACAATGCTTTGGTTCTCAAAGTTATGCAAACCAATAAAGTGCCCAATGTCTAGCAGCTTTCTCTGACAGAATATATGCCTTTCCATATGTAAGTTTATGTGCAGTTTAATTTATGTGCATTTATGTGCATTTGTCGTGTGTGGCTCGTGTCCCGTGGGTGTGGGAGCAGAGTGCGTTTTTCTATGCGTTGGTTGCATGTGGCATGTGCAAATTGGCTGTGAGAGCAGCATGTAGAGTTCGCTTTTCCAAGAGGGTGTCATGTGCAGAACGTGCAGTGTGGATATGAGAGCAGCACATAGAGTGCGTTTTTCCATGTGTGGGTCATGAGTGGCAGGTGCGGAGTGGCTGTCAGATCAGCAGGCAGAATGCGTTTTTCCCTGTGTATGTTATGAGTGGCACGTGTGGTGTGGATGTGAGAGCAGCTTGCAGAGTGCATTTTTTCCTGCTTGGGTCATGTGCAGCACGTGTGGTGTGGGTGTGAGCAGCGTGCAGAGTGTGTTTTTCCGTGCGTGGGTCCTGTGCAGAACATGTGGAGTGGTTGTGAGAGCAGCGTGCAGAGTGCGTTTTTCTGTGCTTGGATTGTGTGCAGCACTTGCGGAATGACGGTGAGAGCAGTGTGCAGAGTGTCTTTTTCCATGCATGGGTAGTTAGTCACATGTGCAGAGTGTGTTTTTTGGTGCATAGTTCATGTGTGGCATGTGTGGAGTGGGTGACAGAACAGCATGCAGAATGCGATTTTCCATGCTTGGTTCATGAGTAGCAAGTGCGGGGTGCGTTTTTCCATGTGTGGGTCTCGTGCAGCACGTGCGGAGTGGGTGTGAGAGCAGCGTGCAGAGTGCGTTATTCTGAGCATGGATTGTGAGTGGCACATGCAGAGTGGGTGTGAGAGCAGCATACAGAGTGCGATTTTCCGTGCGTGGGTTGTGAGTGAAACGTGCAGAGTGCGTTTTTCCATCTTGGGTCATCTGTGGCACATGCGGAGTGGGTGAGACAGCAGCGTGCAGAATGCGTTTTTCTGTGCTTGGGTCACGTGCGGCATGTGCTTAGTGGGTGTGAAAGCAGTGTGCAGAGTGCGTTTTTCCATGCGTGGTTCATGAGTAGCACGTGCAGGGTGCGTTTTTCCGTGCGTGGGTCATGTGCAGCACGTGTGAAGTGGCTGTGAGAGCAGAGTGCAGAGTGTGTTTTTCCCTGTGTATGTCATGTGCGGCACGTGCGGAGTGGCTGTGAGAGCAGCGTGCAGAGTGCGTTTTTCTTTGTGTGGGTCGTGAGTTTCACATGTGGAATGGATCTGACAGCAGCATGCAGAGTGCATTTTTCTGTGCGTTGGTTGTGAGTGGCATGTGTAGAGTGCATTTTTCTGTGCATGGGTCATATGCCGCATGTGCAGACTGGGTGTGAGAGTAGCGTGCCGAGTGTTTTTTTCCGTTCGTGGGACGTGAGTGGCATGTGCAGAATGGATGTGACAGCAGTGTCCAGAGTGCGTTTTTCGGCACATGGGTCATGTACGGCACGTGCAGAGGGGGTATGAGAGAAGCATGCCTAGTGCATTTTTCCATGCGTGGGTTGTGAGTGGCACATGCAGAGTGTGTTTTTCTGTGCTTGGGTCATGTGTGGTACGTGTGTATTGTATGTTAGAGCAGCGTGTAGAGTGTTTTTTGGTGAGAGTGTTGTGTGTGGCATGTGTGTAGTGCGTGTTAGAGCAGTGTCCAGAGTGTGTTTTTACGTGAGTATATTGTGTGTGGCACATGTGTAGTGGGTGTCAGAGCAGCGTGCAGAGTGTGTGCATGTATGTACATGAGTGTGGTGTGTCACACATGTGTAGTGCATGTGAGAGCAGCGTGAAGTGTGTTTTTACGTGAGTATGTAGTGTGTGGTACGTGTGTAGTGCATGTGAGAGCAGTGTGCAGAGTGCGTGCATGTGTGTATGTGAGTGTGGCATTTGCGGCATGGTTGTAGTGCATATGAGAACAGCGTGCAGAGTGTGTTTTTCAAACATATGAAAACTCCTATATTCACTTAGAGAAAGCAAGTAGACACTCGGTTGTTTCTATGTTTGCATAACTCTGAGAACCGAAGCATCATGTAGAGATTCTTGTTAAAAACACCTAAGAAAGAAGAAGTCATTTCCAGAAAGAGGATAATTTTTAGCCACAATGGACATACATGTGAAAAGCCTTATATTCACTCAGAGAAAGAAGCTAGACACTCGGTTGTTTCTATGTTTGTGTAACTCTGAGAACGGAAGTAGTGTGTAGAGTTTTTTCCCAAACACACCTAAGACAGAAAAACTCATTTCATATGAAGAGATTAATTTTTAGCCAGAATGGAGAAACATATGAAAACCCATATATTCACTCAGAGACAGCAGCTACACACTCAATTGTTTGTATGTTTGCATATCTCTGAGAGCTGAAGTAGTGTTTAGTGTTTCTTGTCAAACACACCTAAGAAAGAAAAAGTCATTTCATAGGAAGAGGGTAATTTTTAGCCATAATGGAGATACATATGAAAACCCTTATATTCACTTAGAGAAAGCAGCTAGACATTCTGTTTTTTTCTATGCATAACTCTGAGAGCCAAAGCAGTGTGTAGTGTTTCTTGTCAAACACACCTAAGAAACAAAAAGTCATTTCATACGAAGAGGGCACTTTTTAGCCGGAATGGGGACACATATGAAAACCCTTATATTCACTCAGAGAAAGCATCTAGACACTCAGTTGTTTCTATGTTTGCGTATCTCTGAGAATCAAAGCAGTGTGTAGAGTTTCTTGTCAAAAACACCTAAGAAAGAAAAAGTCATTTCATAGGAAGAGGGTAATTTTTAGCGGCAATGGAGATACATATGAAAACCTTTATATTCACTTAAAGAAAGCACTTTGACACTCGGTTGTTTCTATGTTTGTGTAACTCTGAGAATGGAAGTAGTGTGTAGAGTTTCTTGTCAACACACCTAAGGAAAAAGATGTCATTTCGTATGAAGAGGGTAATTTTTAGCCAGAATGCAGACACATTTGAAAACCCTTATATTCACTCAGAGAAAGAAGCTAGACATTTGGTTGTTCCTATGTTTGCATAACTCTGAGAGCTGAAGCAGTGTGTACTGTTTCTGGTCAAACACACCTAAGAAACAGAAAGTCATTTCGTACGAAGAGTGTAATTTTTGCCTGGAATGGAGTTACATATGAAAAAGCTTACAATCACTTAGAGAAAGGAGCTAGACATGTGGTTGTTTCTATATTTGCATATCGCTGAGAACCAAAGCAGTGTGTAGAGTTTATTGTCAAAAACACCTAAGACAGACCATGTCATTTCATAGGAAGGGAAATTTTTTAGCCACAATGGAGACACATATGAAAACCCCTAAATTCAGTCAGAGAAAACAGCTAGACACTCAGTTGCTTCTATGTTTGTGTACATCTGAGAACGGAAGCAGTATGTAGAGTTTCTTGTCAAACACACCAAAGAAATGGAAGGTCATTTTGTATGACGAGCGTAATTTTTAGCAGGAAAGGAGATACTTATGAAAACCATTACATTCACTTAGAGAAAGGAGCTAGACACTGTGTTGTTTCTATGTTTGTGTAATTCTGAGAATGGAAGTAGTGTGTAGAGTTTTTTCTCAAACACACCTAAGACAGAAGAACTCATTTCATATGAAGAGGATAATTTTTAGCCGGAATGGAGAAACATATGAAAACACATATATTCACTCAGAGACTGCAGCTACACACATATGAGAACACCTTCCTTCACTTACAATAAGCAGCTAGACACTCTGTTGTTTCTATGTTAGCATAACTCTGAGAATGGAAGTAGTGAGTAGAGTTTCTTGTCAAACACACCTAAGAAAGAACAAGTCATTTCATACGATGAGGGTACTATTTAGCTGGAAAGGAGAAATATATGAAAACCCTTGTATTCACTTAGAGAAAGCAGCTAGACACTCGTTTGTTTCTGTTTGCATAACTCTGAGAGCCGAAGTAGTGTGTAGTGTTTCTTCTCAAACACACTTGAGAAACAAAATTCATTTGGTACGAAGAGGGCAATTTTTAGCTGGAATGGAGATACATATGAAAACACTTATATTCACTGAGTGAAAGGAGCTAGGCACTTGGTTGTTTCTGTTTGCTTTACTCTGGAAACCAAAGCAGAGTGTATTCTTTCTTGTCAAAACACTTGAAAATGAAAAAGGCATTTTGTACAAAGAGGGTAATTTTTAGCTGGAATGGCGATACATATGAAAACGTTTATATTCCCTGAGAGAAAAGACCTACATTCTCAGTTATTCCTACATTTGATTAACTCTGGTAACCGAAGCAGAGTGTAGAGTTTCTTGTCAAAATACTTAAAAATGGAAAGGTCATTTCACATTAAAAGGGTCATTTTTAGCCAGAAAAGAGACACATATGAAAACCCCTATATTCAGTCAGAGAAAGCAGCTAGACACTCAGTTGTCTCTAAGTTTGCATAACTCTGAGAACAGAAGTAGTGTGTAGAGTTTCTTGTGAAACACACCGGAGAAACTAAAAGTTATTTCGTACGAAGAGGTTAATATTTAGCCGGTATAGAGATACATATGAAAACCCTTATAATTACTTAGAGAAAGCATTTAGACACTGTGTTGTTTCTATGTTTGCATAACTCTGAGAGCCGAAGCAGTGTGTAGAGTTTCTTCTCAAACACGCCGAAGAAATAGAAAGTCATTTCGTACAAAGAGGGTAATTTTGAACTGGAAAGGAGTTAAATATGAAAACACTTACTTTCTCTTAGTGAAAGCAGCTAGACACTTGGTTATTTATCTTTGGTTACCTTTGTTAATAGTAGTATTTTCTCCTCTTTCTTGTCAAACATGTCTACGAAAGCATTTCATACTAGGCAGGTAATGGCTGGAAATATGTTGCATATGAAAACACATATTCACTGAAAGAAATAAGCTAGACGTTGTTTACAGGTTTGCATATGTCTCTGAACTGAAACTGTGTTCTTTTTCTTTTCAAACATTTCAAGGTATAAGAAGAGTTTACGGATAGATACTACTCTTAGGTTTAGTGTTAAGGTTGTGGCAGTGCTACTGCTATGGCTAGGGTTAAACGTAGGTCTAGGTTAGAGCTAGGCATAGGGTTGAATCTGGGCTAGGGGTAGCGCTTTTATTAGGTTTAGGTTTAGGGCTAGGCTTAGGATTATAGTTAGAATGAGGGCTACCGTTCAGTTTAGCATTAGGGTCAGGGTTAGGGTTAGGGTTAGGGCTATGGTTAGGCTTATGGTTAGGGCTAGGGCTAGGGTTAGGATTAGGGTTATGGTTATGGTTAGGGTTAGGGTTAAAGTTACGGCTAGGGTTAGCATTAGCATTAGGGCTAGGGCTAGGTTTAGGACTAGGGCTAGCGTTAGCGATAGTGCTAGGGTTAGGACTCGGTCTTGGGTTTTACATTTGTAGGAGCATATTCCTGTATATGCCTTACAAGCGTCTGTGGATACAAGAGAGGCATTTTATACAAAGAGGGTATTTTTAGCAAGAAGGAGTTTCATATGAAACCACTTACATTCACTTATAGAAAGCAGCTATACATTTGGTTGTTTATATGTGGGTGGCCATTCACATTTAGGTCCTGAAGATGTGCAGCCCCATGTTTGGGGAGGCCTGTTCTGCCCCAATTCCTGCCGGGCCTGCATGCAGCAGCACTGATGGGCCCCAGAGCTCAATTTCCTGTGCCTTGGTCGGATTGCGGTTGGGATGACTTGGGTGGTTGGTGGGTGGATTGTTTTTGGGTGTGTGTCATACATGTGTTCCTTGGTTTCTTATTTCATGTCCTGTCTGCCAGTTGGCCTGAGGCTTGCTGTGTGCGTGCACCGGTCTGTCTCTCGGGAGCCTTGGCGAGGAACGTTCCCATCGTGAGGCCTGGGCCTGAGCCCTGATTGTGTGATGGAGACAAAGTCAGTGGGCTGGTGGTCCAGGAGCAAGTGGACAGTTTTCTGCCGTTGGCTGCACCACGCCTGGTGAAGGGAATGTGCAGTGTGTGGGAAGTGACAGAGGATGTAGGGATCCCACCACACAGACCGTTGTGGGCCAAGGGCTGGGGCGTAGCTCTGAGGCAGAAGGGCTGGGATGCTCTATCAGGCCGTGTGACGGTGCTGCAGCTATGGACGGGAGGATGTCACGGGGCAGTGTCTGCCATGACGGCCAGGGTTAGGGTTGCAGTTTGAGTTAGTGGTTGGGGTTAGATTTAGGGTTAGTGTTTGGGCTAGTTCTAAGTACAGGGCTAGGGTTAGGGTTAGGGCTAAGGCTAAGGCTGCAGTTAGGGTCAGGCCTAGGCTTAAAGTTAAGGCTAGCACTAGGGATAGGGATAGGGTTAGGGTTAGAATTATGGCTAGTGTTAGGGTTAGGGTTAGGGTTAGGGCTAGGGATAGGTTTAGGGCTAGCTTTAGCACTGGGGTTAAGGATAGGGTTAGGGGTAGGGCTAGTGTTAGGGTTAGGGTCAGGGTTAGGGTTCCGGTTAGGATTAACGATAACTTTAGGGTTAGGTTTAGAGCTAGGATTACCTTTTGGGCTACAGTTAAGCTTAGGATCAGGGTTCAGTTTAGTGTAAGGTTAGGTTTAGGCATTGGGCTACCATTCAGGTTAGAGTTAGGTCTAGAGTCAGGGTTTGGGTTAGGGCTAGGGCTAGGGTTAGGGCTACGATTACAGTTAGGGTTAGGGCTTGTGTTATTGTTACGATTAAAGACAGGTTAGGTTTAGGGATAGGGGTAGGATTAGTGTTAGGGCTAAGGCTAGGTTTCTGCCTAAGGTTAGGTTTAGGGCTATGGTTAGGGATAGGCCGAGGTTTTGGGTTAAGGTTAGGGCTAACATTAGGTTTACGGTTATGGCAAGGATAGCATTAGAGGTAAGTTAGGGTTAGGGTTAGGGTTAGTGCTAGTGTTAGGGTTAGGGCTAGGGTTACAGTTAGGGTTAGGGCTAGGGTTAGGGTTAGCATTACGGTTGGGTGTAGGTTAGGGTTAGGGCTAGAGTTAGTGTTAGTGTTAGGTTTAGGGTTTGGTATAGTATTAGCGCTAGAGTTAGGTTTATTGTTACGATTAGGGTTAAGGTTAGGATTAGTGTTAGGGCTAAGGTTAGGTTTAGGCCTAAGGGTAGGGTTAGGGTTAGGGCTTGGGTATGGTTTGGTGTTAGGGTTAGGCTTAGGTTAGGGTTAGGGTTAGGGTTAGGGTTAGGGTCAGGGATATGTTTATCGCTAGTGTTAGGATAAGGGCTAGATTTAGGGTTTGGGCTAGGGCTAGGGTTAAATTTAAGGCCAGTGTTAGAGTAAGAGTTAGGGTTAGGGTTAGGGATAGTGTTAGGGATATGGTTAGGGTTCAGAAGAGGGTGAGAGTTAGTGTTAGGGATAGGTCTAGGTTACAGTTAGGGCAATGGTTTGGGTTAGGGTTAGCGTTAGGGCTAGGGTTAGGGTTAGTGTTAGGGTTATGTTTAGGGTTATGGCTCTGGTTAGGATTAGTGTTAGGGCTAAAGCTAAGTATAGGCCTAGAGCTAGGGTTCGGGTTAGGACTAGGGTTAAGGTTACAGCTAGGTTTAAGGGTTGAGTTTCGGGTTAAGGCTAGTGTTAGGGTTAGGGTTATTTTTAGGTTTAGAGTTAGGGTTAAGGCTAGGGTTAGGGTGATGTAAAGGCTAGGGTTAGGGTTAGGGTTAGTGTTATGGCAAGGGTTAGGTTGACGGTTAGGGCTACATTTAGGGCTAGGGTTAGGCTAGGGTTAGGGTTAGTGTTAAGGTTAGGGTTAGGGTTAAGGCTAGGGTTAGGATAAGTTTTCAGCCTAAGGCTAGGTTTATCCCTAGGGTTTGGGTTTCGGCTAGGGTTAGCATTTGGGTTAGCTTTAGGTTTAGGTTTAGGGCTAGGGTTATGTATCTATGTTTAGGTTTAGGGCTAGGGGTTAGCGTTAGGGTGGGATAGGTTTAAGGTTTAGGTTAGTCTTGGGGTGTGGCAATGTTATGGTTAGAGGTAGTTTAGGGTTACGGTTTGGGTTATTGCTAGTGTTAGTGTTAGGGCTAGGGCTAGGGTTAGTGTTAGCATTACGGTTAGGTCTAGGTAGGATTAGGGTTAGGGTTAGGGTCAGGTCTATTGTTAGCCTTAGGATTAGCATTATCATTAGGGTTAAGGCTAGCATTAAGATTAATGTTAGGGCTAAGGTTAGGTTTAGGCATAGAATGAAGTTTAGGGTTAGAGTTAGGGTTGCGGTTGGAGTTAGGGTTACAGTTAAGGTTAGGGCTAGGGCTAGGGTTAGTGCTAGAGTTAGGGTTAGGAGTAGGTTTGGGTTTAGGGCTAGGGTTAGGGTTAGAGTTAACATTTTTGTTAGGGTTAGGCTTAGGATTAGGCTAAGGGTTAGGGTTAGGGTTAGGGTTAGGGGTAGGTTTAGCGTTATGGTTAGCATTAGTGCTAATGTTAGGTTGAGGATTAAGGTGAAGGCTAGGGTTAGTTCTACTGTTATTATTTGGGTCAGGGTTATGGCTAGGGTTAGGGTTAGGGTTAGCATTAGTGGTAGGGTTAGGGCTAGGGTTAGGTTTTGGACTATCTTTAGGATTAGGGTTAGGGCTTGGTTAAGTTTAGTGGTAGGATTATGGTTAGGGTTAGGATTAGAGATAGTGTTAGGGTTAGGGTAGGTTTATGGCTAGGGCTAGAGTTAGGGTTTTGGCTAGGTTATGGTT
Organism: Propithecus coquereli; assembly: GCF_000956105.1. Lineage (NCBI taxonomy): Eukaryota > Metazoa > Chordata > Mammalia > Primates > Indriidae > Propithecus > Propithecus coquereli. Next base: position 43,859 of record NW_012150130.1, on the reverse strand, counting down.
AGGGCTAGGGTTAGGGTTAGTTTTAGGGCTAGTTTTATGACAGGGTTAGGTTTAGGGTTAAGGTTATGGCTAGGGTTAGCTCTAAGGCTAGGTTTATGCCTAGGGTTAGTGTTAGCATTAGGGTTAGAGTTTCAGCTAGGTTTAAGGTTGGGGCTAGGGTTAGGGTCAGGGCCAGTTTTAGGATTACGGATAGGGCTAGGGCTAGGGTTAGGGCTGAGGTTAGGGTTGTGGTTTGCTTTATGGCTAGTATTAACTTTAGAGTTAGGGTTTGGTTTACAGCTAGGATTAAGGATAGGATTAGGTTTAGACCTAGGTTAGGGTTAGTGCTAGTGTTAGGGTTAGACTCAGGGTTAGGGTTAGGGCTAGTTAGTGTTGGGACTAGCTTTAGTGTTAGGGTTAGAAGTAGAATGAGGGTTAGGCCTATAGTTAGGTTTAGGGCTAGGTTTGGAGTTAGGGCTAGCTTTAGGGTTAGAGATAGTCCTTGCATTAGGATTAGGGTTAGGGCTCTTGTTAGGTTTTTGGTTAGGATTAGTGTTAGGGTTAGAGCTAGGGCCAAGATTAGTGTTAGGGCCAAGGCTAGGTTTAGGCCTAGGGCTATGGTTACGGTTAGTGTTAGGGTTAGGGCCCCGGTTATCATTGGGGCTAGTGTTAGGACAGAGATAGCCTAGCGTTAGAGATAGGGCTAGGGTTAGGGTTAGAGCTAGGGTTAGGATTAGGGCTAGTGTTAGATTTAGGGTTAGGGTTAGGGTTAGGGCTATTGTTAGGATTAATGTTAGGGTTAAGGATAGGTTTAGACCTATGTCTAGGGTTTGGGTTAGGGTTAGGGTTCGGTTTAGGACTAGGGTTAGGTTTAGGTCTAGGGTTACCTTTAGGGCCAGCTTTAGTTTTAGTATTAGGGGTACGCTAACTGATAGGGCTAGGGTTAGTTCCAGTGTTAGTATTAGGTCTAGTGTTAGGGTTAGGGCTATGTTTAGGGTTAGGGTTAGGGCTGGGGCCAGTGTTAAGGTTGTGGTTAGGGTTAGGTTTACACCTAGGGTGAGGTTTAACTTTTGGGATAGGTTTAAGGTTACATTTAGGTTTAGGTCTAGATTAGGGTTCGGGCTAATGTTAGAGTTAGGGTTAGGGTTAAGGTTAATGTTAGACCTCCAGCTAGGTTTTTGGCTATGGCTAGGGTTAAGGTTAGGGTAAGTGTTAATGTTAGGGCTAGGGTTAGGATCAGGGCCCCCTTTAGTTTTAGGGTTAGTGCCAGGGTTAGGGTTAGAGCTAGGGTTAGCATTGGGTTTATGTTTAGGGGTAGTGTTAGTGTTAGGGTTTGGTCTAGGGTTAGGGTTAGGGTTAGAGTCATGGTTAGTGTCAGTGTTAGGGTTAGGATTAGTTTTAGGGCTAGGGTTAAGGCTGGCATTAGGGTTAGGAGTAAGTTTAGCATTATGGTTAGGGTTAGTGCTAGTGTTTGACTCAGGGTTAAATTAATGGCTAGGGTTAGGGCAAGTGTTACCGTTAGGGTCAGGGTTAGGGCTATGGTTAGCGTTAGGGCTAGGGTTTGTGTTAGGGCTAGCCTTAGGTTTAAGGTTAGGGCTATGGTTAGGATTATTGTTAGGGTTATGGCTAGTTTTAGGGTTAGCATCAGGGTTTAGTCTGGGTTTGGGTTAGGGATCGGGGTAGGGTTAGGGTTAGGGTTAGGGCTAGTGTTAGGGTTATCATTAGGGTAAGGATTAGGGTTAGATCTATGTTAGTGTGAGGGCTATGTTTATGGTTAGGGTTAGGGTTAGTGATGGTGTTATTGTTATTGCTAGGTTTAGGTTTAGGTCTAGGGTTAGGGTTAGAATTATTGCTAGTGTTAGGGTTAAGTTTAGGGTTAGGGCAAGGAATAGGGTTAGGGCTGGTTTAGGGTTAGTGCTAGGGTTAGGGTTATGGTTAGGGTAGGGCTAGGTCAGGGTTAGGGTTAGGCTACAGTTAGGCTTAGCATTAGTGTTAGGGTCATTGTTAGGGCTAAGCTCAAGATTAGGGTTAAGGTGAGGTCCAGTGTTAGCATGACAATTATGCTTAGGGCCAGTGTTAGGATTAGTGCTAGGGCTAAGGCTAGGGTTATACCTAGGGTTAGGGTTGGCATTAGAGTTAGGGCTAATGTTAGGGCATGGTTAGGGTTAGGTTTAGGGTTCGGTTTAGAACTAAGGTTAGGGATAGTGTTAGTGTTAGGATTAGGCTTAGGGTTAGGGCTACGGATAGGTTTAGATTTATGGCTAGTGTTAGAGTAAGGGTTAGTGTTAGAGTTTGGGCTAGGGTTAGAGTTAGTGTTAGATTTAAGTCTAGGTTACGGTTAGGGCTAGGTTTAGGGTTAGTGTAGGGCTAGTGTTAGGGTTATGATTAGGGTTATGGTTAGGGTTAGGGCTACGGTTTTGTTTAGTGTTAGGGCTAATGCTCAGTTTAGGCCTAGAGCTAAGGTTAGTGTTAGGACTAGAGTTAGGGTCAGGGATAGGGTTAAGGTTAATATAAGGGCTAGGGTTAGGGTTAGGGTTAGGGTTAGGGCTAGTGTTAGGTTAAGGATTAGGTTAACGGTTCGGGCTATGGTTAGGGTTTGATTTAGGCTGGGGTTAGGGTCAGTGTTAGAGTTAGGAATACGGCTAGCTGTAGGATTAGGGTTAGGGCTAGGGTAAGGGTTAGGGCAAGGGTGAGGTTGAGGGATAGAGTTAGGATTAGGGCTAACTTTACATCTAAGGTTAGGTTTAGGGTAGGGTTCGGGTTAGCCTTAGGGTTAGCGTTAAGGTTTGGGCTAGGTTAGTGTTAGGCCCAGGGTTACGGTTAGAGTCAGGGTTAGGGATGTGTTATCATTACGGTTAGGGGTAGGGGTAGGGGTAGGGCTAGGGTTAGGATTAGTGTTAGGCCTAAGGCTAAGTATATGCCTAGAGTTAGGGTTAAGGGTAGGCTTACTGATAGGGCTAGAATTATTTCCAGTGTTAGTATTAGGGCTAGTGTTAGGGTTAGGGCTAGATTTAGGAATAGATTTAAGTTTAGGGTTAGGGTTGTGGCCAGTGTTAGGTTAGGATTAGGGTTAGGGTTAAGATTAGGGGAAGAGTTTGGGTATGTTTGGTTATAGGGTTAGCGTTAGTGTTAGGGTTAGGGCTAGGTTAGGTTTAGGGCTAGGGTTAGAGTTAGTGTTAGGGTTAGGTTTAGATTTAGGGTTAGGGTTACAACTAGTGTTAGGATTAGCATTAGGGTTAGGGTTAGGGCTAAGGTTAGGATTAGTGTTAGATGCAAGGCTAAGTTTAGGCCTAGAGCTAGGGTTAGGATTAGGGTTAGGTTTAGGGCTGAGATTAGGGCTAGTGTTAGGGTAGGGCTAGGGCTAGGGTTATTCTTAGGGTTATTGCTAGGCTCAGGGCTAAGGTTAGGGCTAGGGTTATGTTTAGAGGTAATGTTAGGCCTAGGGTTACGATTAGTGTTAGCTCTAAGTCTAGGTTTTCCCAAGGGTTTGTTTTAGGGTTACAGTTATTCTTAGGCTGCTTTTAGTGTTGGGGCTAGGGTTAGTGTTAGGGTTACGGCTAGTGTTAGGGCAAGGGTTAGGTTGACGGTTAGGACTACATCTAGGGCTAGGGTTAGGTCAGGGTTAGGGTTAGTGTTAAGGTTAGGGTTAAGGTTAGGGCTAACATTAGATTTAGGGTTATACGTGGGTTAGGGTTAGGGTTCGGGTTCGGGTTAGGGTTAGGGTTTGTGCTAGTGTTAGCGTTAGGGCTAGGGCTAGGGTTAGTGTTAGCATTACAGTTAGCTCTAGGTAGGGTTAGGGCTAGGGTTAGGGTTAGGTTTAGGGTTAGGTCTATTGTTAGCGTTAGGTTTAGGGTTATCATTAGTGTTAGGGCTAGCGTTAGGATTAGTGTTAGGGCTAAGTCTGGGTTTGGGCCTAGGGCTAGTGTTAGGGTTAGGGGTAGGGTAAGTCTTGGGGTTAAGTTTAGGGTTAGTGCTAGTGTTAGGGTTAGGGATAGGTTTAGGTTTAGAGCTAGGGTTAGGGTAAGAGTTAATGTTTGTGTTAGGATTAGGGTTAGGCTTAGGGCTAGGGTTTGGGTTTGGGATAGGGCATGGTTAGGTTTAGGTGTAGGTTTAGAATTACGGTTAGCATTAGTGCTAATGTTAGCTTGAGGGTTCAGGTGAAGGCTAGGCTTAGGGCTAGCATTAGTGTTAGGGTCAGGATTAAGGCTAGGGTTAGAGTTGTTAGGGTTAGGGCTATTGTTAAGGTTAGCATTAGTGGTAGGATTAGGACTAGGGTTAGGGTTAGGGCTCGGTTAAGTTTAGTGCTAGGGTGACGGTTAGGTTTAGGATTAGAGATAGTGTTAGGGTTAGGCTTAGCATTGGGTTTAGGGGTAGGGTTAGAGTTAGGGTTTGGGCTAGGTTAGGGTTAGGGCTAGGGTTAGGGTTAGGTTTTGGTCTAGTTTTATGGTAGGGTTAGGTTTATGGTAGGTTAGGGTTAAGGTTACAGCTAGGGTTAGGATTAGTCTTAGCCATAAGGCTAGGTTTATGCATAAGGTTAGTGTCAGCGTTAGGGTCAGGGTTGAGGCTAAGTTTAGGGTTGGGCTAGGGTTAGGGCTAGGGCTAACTTTAGGGTTATGGATAGGACTAGGGTTAGGCTTAGGGCTAGGGTTATAGTTGCAGTTTGCTTTAGGGCTAGTATTAACTTTAGAGTTAGGGTTAGGTTTATGGCTAAGGTTAGGGTTAGAGTTAGATCTAGGTTTAAGGATATGGTTAAATTTAGACCTAGGTTAGGATTAGTGCTAGTGTTAGGGTTAGGCTCAGGGTTAGGGTTAGTGCTAGGGTTAGAGTAGGGCTAGCTTTAGCATTAGGGTTAGGGCTAGAGTTAGGATTAGTGCTATGGCTAGGTTTAGGGCTAGAGTTGTGGTTCGGGCTAGCTTTAGGGTTAGGGATAGGCCTTTGGTTATGGTTGGAGCTAGGGTTATAATTAGCATTAGGTTTAGGGTTTGAGTTAAGACTAGTGTTAAGGTTTTGGTTAGGGTTAGTGTTAGGGTTAGAACTAGGGTGAGGATTAGTGTTAAGTCGAAGGCTATGTTTAGGCCTAGGGCTAGAGTTAGGGTTATTGTTAGGGTTAGAGCTTGGGTTAGGGTTAGGGCTAGTGTTAGGACAGGGATAGCCTAGCATTAGGGATAGGGCTAAGGTTAGGTTTAGGGCGATGATTAGTATTAGGGCTACTGTTAGATTTAGGATTAGGGTTAGGGTTAGGGCTATTGTTAGGATTAATGTTAGGGCTAAGAATAGGTTTAGACATACAACTAGGGTTTGGGTTAGGGTTAGGGTTAGGCTTAGGAGTAGGGTTAGGTTTAAGTCTAGGGATAGGTTTAGGGCCAGTTTTAGGTTTAGAATTAGGGGTAGGGTTATTGATAGGGCTAGGCTTAGTTCCAGTGTTAGTATTAGGGCTAGTGTTAAGGTTAGGGCTAAATTCAGAGGTAGATTTAAGTTTAGGGTTAGGGTTGGGGCCAGTGTTAGCATTGGGGATAGGGTTAGGTTTACGCCTAGGGTGAGGTTTAGCTTTTGGGATGGGGTTAACGTTAGCTTTAGGGTTACATCTAGATTAGGGTTACATCTAGATTAGGGTTAGGGTCAATCTTAGGGTTAGGGTTAGGTTTAGGATTAGGGTTAAGTTTAGTGTTATGCCTACAGCTAGGTTTATGGCTACGGCTAAAGTTATGGTTAGGGTCAGGGTTAATGTTTGAGATAGGGTTAGGATTAGGTCTAGATTTAGGGTTAGGTTTAGTACTGGGGTTAGGGTTAGAGCTAGGGTTAGCATTGGGGTTATGTTTAGGGGTAGTGTTAGAGTTAGGGTTAGGTTTAGGGCTAGGGGTAGAGTTCGGTTATGTTTGGTTGTAGGGTTAGGGTTAGTGTTAGGGTTATGGTTAGAATTAGGGTTAGTGCTAGTGTTATGGTTATGGTTATGATTAGGGTTAAGGCTAGGGTTAGGTTTAGTGTTAGGTCTAAGGCTAGGTTTAGGCCTAGGGCTAGTTTTCACAATAGTGCTAGGTTTAGGACAAGGTCTAGGGTTTTACATTTGTAAAAGCTTATTATCGTACGCACCTTACATGTTTCTATGAACACAGGAAAGACGTTTCGTACAGAGATGGTAAGTTTTAGCTGGAAAGGAGTTTCATATGAAAACTATTTTATTCACTCAGAGAAATAAGCTAGATGTTTGGTTGTTTACGGGATTCCGTAATGCTGTCAAAGGAAGCAGCGTGTTCTTTATCTAATCCAATATTTCAGTGGATAAGAAGGTTACATATAGATATTTCTCTTAGCTTTAGTGTTAAGGTAGTGGAAGTTCCAGGGCTAGTTTTAAGGCTAGGGCTACAGTTACAACTGCAGGTACAGTTATAGCTAGGGCTAGGGTTAGGGCCAGGGAAAGGGTTAGGGTTAAGTCTGGGGTTAGGGCTAGCATTATGGCTAGGATTAGAGTTAGGGGTAGCAGTATGATTAGGGCTAGTGTTAGGCCTAACATTAATCCTAACCCTAGCCTTAAACTTAACGCTAGCCCTAACCATAAACTAGCCCTAACCTTAACCTTAACTCTAACCCTAACCCTAACAATAGCCCTAAACTTAACCCTAAATGTATCCCTATCCCTAAACCTAACCCTAGCCTTAACTCTAATTCCAAAGCAAGACCAAACCCTAACCCGAGCACTAACCATAACACTACCCCTAAACCAATCCCTACCCTAAACCCAGTCCTAGTCCTAACCATAACATTAACCACAGCACTAGGCCTAAATTTAGACATCTAACACTAATCCTAACCCTAGCCCTAAAATCAATTCTAATACTAATCCTAACACTAGAACTAACTCTAACACTAAATGCAACACTAACCCTAGCACTAACCCTAACTTTAAACCTAGGCCTAAACCTAACCCTAACCCTAACCCTAACCCAACCCTAACCCTAGCACTAACCCTAATCCTAACCCTGACACTAACCCTTAATTTAAACCTAACCGTACCTTGGCCCCAACCCTGATGCTAGCCCTAACCCTAACCCCAGCCATGACCCTAACCCTAACCCTAGACTTAACCCTAATGCTTTCCCCGAGCCTAACCCTAGCCCTAGCTATAACCTTACCTGTAGCTGTAACCATACCACTAGCCCTAAACCTAACCCTAGCACTACCACTGCCTTAACACTATACCTCAGGGAAATACCTATAAGTAATATCTTCTTATACATTGAAATATTTGATAAGAAAGAACACACTGCTTCCATTCACAGAGTTATGGAATCCTATAAACAACCAAACATCTAGCTTATATCTCTGAGTGAATAGACGAGTTTTCATATAAAACTCTTTTCCAGGTAAAAATTAGCCTCTTAGTACGAAATGACTTTCTTGTGTTCATAGAAACATGTAAGGTGCATACGATAATAAGCCTCTACAAATTTAAAATCCTAGGCCCCGTCCTAAACCTAGCACTATTGCGAAAACTAGCCCTAGGCCTAAACCTAGCCTTAGCCCTAACACTAAATCTGACCTTAGATTTAGCCCTAACCCTGACCATAATCCTAACACTAGCACTAACAATAACCTTAGCCCTAAACCTAGCATAGCCCTAATCCTAATCCTAAACCTAATCTTAATGCTACCGTTAACCATAATCCCAAAGCTAAAACTAGCTCTAACCCTGACCCTAGCACTAACCAAAAACCTAAAGCTAGCCCTCCACCCTAACGCTAGCTTTAACATTAACCCTGACCCTAACCTTAACCCTAGCTGAGCCATAAACCCAGCTGGAGGCCTAACACTAACCTAAAAACTAACCTTCAACCTAACACTAAGCCTAACATTAGCCCTAATATTAGCCCTAACACTAACTAAGACCTAATTCTAACCCTAACCTGAACCCTATCCCAAAAGCTAACCTCACCCTAGGCATAAACCTAATGCAAACCCCAACCCTAACTCTGGCCCCAACCCTAACTCTAACCCTAAACCTACCCCTTAACCTAGCCCTAACCCTAATGCTAGGCTTAAACCTAACCCTAACCCTAGACTTAACCCTAACCTTTTCCCTGGCCCTAATGCTAGCCCTAGCTATAACTATATCTGTAGCTGTAACCACAGCCCTAATCCTAACCCTAGCACTACCACTGCCTTAACAGTAGACCTAAGAGAAATATCTATAGGTAATATCTTCTTATTCATTGAAACATTTGATAAGAAAAAGAACACACTGCTTTAGTTCACAGAGTTATGAAATCCTGTAGACAACCAAACATCTAGCTTATTTCTCTGAATGAATAAAAGAGTTTTGATATAAAACTACTTTCTAGCTAAAAATTGCCCTCTGTACGAAATGCCTTTCCTATGTTCATAGGCCCCAGTCTCTTCTTGCTTGTAGGCTTTCAGCTGAGAAGTCTGGAGTTATTCTCATGGGCTTTCCTTTGTATGTTACTTGTTTCTTTCACCTTACAGCTCATAGAAGGGCCTCTTTAGTGGATATTTTGGTCAGTCTAATGACTGCATGATGTGGTGTCTTCCTATTTGCATTGAATCTCCCTGGGGTCCATTGAGCTTCTTGTACCCGTATATCTGAGTTTTTAGCAAGGCCTGGGAAATCTTCCTCTATCAATTCTTCAAATAGCTTATCCAACCCTTGCATGTTTTCTTCTTCACCTTCTGGAATCCCCATCATGCTCAGGTTCGGTTTTTTCACATAATCCCACATTTCTTGTAGGCTTATTTCTTTTCTCTTAATTTTCTGCTCGATTTCTGTGATTGACTTATTTAATTGGAAGGAGCTGTCTTCAATCTCTGAGATTCTTTCTTCTGTTTGATCTACCCTGTTCTTGAGGCTTTCCACGGTGTTTTGTAGTTCCCTGAATAAGTCCTTCATTTCCAGGAGATCAGTTTGATTTTTCTTTAATATTTTAATTTCTTTACTGAATTTTTCTTCCAAGTCCTGGATTTTTTTTTGTGGTTTCCTTGTGCTGGTTATCCATTTTTTCTTGCATATCATTCAGTTTTCTTACAATCCATGTTTGAAATTCTTCTTCTGTCATTTTAGTGTTCTGAGTTTGGTTAATGTCAATTGCTAGGGAGCTGTTGTTCCTCTTTGGAAGTGTGCTTTCCGTTTGAGTCTTCATACTTCCAGAGTTCTTTCGCTGGTTCCTTCCCATCTGGATCAGTTGTTCCTTCTTGCCTTCAGATTTTTGTTTGGATAATGTTTAGTCTCTGAGCCAATAGGTGGTGTTTGTGGGTGAGATTCGACCACACCCTTTATGATAAATCAGTAGATGCAGTAAAAGTGTGTGCAGGATGACCTCCCTGTCAGTAGGTGGCACTTGCAGGGAGGAGTGAGCTGCAGTGCTGTTTTTGGGTCCTGTAGCTGGCTCTTGCTCCTCTGGAGAGGCCCTCTTGTGCCTCGGGAGGTGGGTGGGGCCCTGGGACTTCCAGATGTGTCCTTATTCTCCACCTCTGTGGGGCAGGTCTGGGAGTGAGTCTGGGTGGGACTGGGTTGGGTAAGCCTGCCCTCAGGCTTCACAACTGCTGTTAGCAGGGATCAAAGGTCTGCTCTTTGCTTTTGTGCAAAGCTGCCAGGAGGGGCTGAAATGGCTCCACTCAGCTGAAAGTCTGGGCTTGGGGGGTGGGGCTGTCCAAGACCCGCACTCTGGAGCAGGTCTCGCTCCCCTCCACCCTCCCCCTCTCCGTGGCCTCTCCCAGGCCTCTGCCAGCAAGCAGGACCTCAGGCCGATGGATCTGCCCTTGGCTGTGACGTGGGCTGGGAGATTCCCTACCCAGGATCGCAGCCTGAGCTGTGTGCACAGCCCTCTTTTGGGAGGAGGGTTGCCACTCAGGCATGCTGATCTGTCCTTGAAGGCACACACTCCTCAGTATGCTCTTTCACAAATCTCCCTTCCGTGCCCTGGGGCAGTGCGATCGTGACCTAGGTGTACAGGCTCTGGTCTGCAGGCCTGTCTCCTGGGCCCTGGAGATCAACCCCTGACCCTCCCAGGTAGAGGAGTGCTGGTCTCGAATCACCTACAGGGTGTCCAAGCTGGATCAATTTTACTCCACCTCAGGATTTGCCCCACTCTCCTGGAGTCACCAGGCAAGCAGGACCTGGGAGGGCAGGTGGATAGGGAGCTCGCAGTCTGAGTAGCCCCAAGTCTGCTGTAGGACCCCAAAAGGAAAGGTCCCATTCCTTGGAGATGTCTCCGTGTGATGGCTAAATTGTCTCTCTGGGCATCCACGGGTAGGGAAGGGGAAGGAGAGAATGCAGCAATATGGCATCTGCCGATAGGCTCAGGTCTGTGTGTGGGGAGGTGCCCCAAGGGAGCTGGGAGCCTGGTGCCCTGTCCACAAAAGGCTCACTGCTCAGTGGCAGCAGCTGTCTCTGGGCTGCTGTTGGCAGGTCTCTCCAAGCGCTCAGTAGCCCACCAAAAATCCAAGACGCAAGGGAAGGGAAAGTTACCTGCTCCACCTACCCTTGTCGCTGGTCTCCAAGCCTCTCGGGGACCTTTCTCCTTCCAGTTCTCCTCTGCAACATCTTCCTGTGCAGTCTCCTGTAGTTTCAGGCACCCTTCCTTCTGACCCTCACTCGATCTATGTTTTTCTGCTAGTTTATTTTTTTACTTTCTTCTAAAATCTGTCTTTTTTTCAGAGACCCTCTGACTGGCGCCTTTTCTTGTTCACCATCTTGGCTCCTCCTCACTACCACTACCTTAACACTAAACCTAAAAGAAATACCTATTAATAATATCTTCTTATACGTTGAAATATTTGATAAGATAAAGAACACACTGCTTCAGTTCACAGAATTATGGAATCCTATAAACAACCAAACATCTACCCTATTTCTTTGAGTGAATAAAAGCATTTTCATATGAAACCCCATTTCAGCTAAAAATTACCCTCTTCATATGAAATGACTTTCCTGTGTTCATAGAAGCATGTAAGGTGCATACGAGAATAAGCTTCTACAAATGTAAAACCCTAGACCTTGTCCTAAACCTAACACTAGTGCACACCCTAGCCCTAGGCCTAAACCTAGCCTTAGCCCTAACATTAACCCTAACCCTAAAGCTGGCCCTAAACCTAATGCAAGCCCTAACCCTAAACCTAGCCTTATCCATACAAATACACCTAAACCCAATTTTAACCACAACGCTTACCCTATCCCTAACCCTCGCCCTAATCCTAACCCTGACCCTAACGCTAACACTAGCAGTAATCCTAATCCTAACCCTTACCCTAACCCTATCCTATCCCTAACTATAACTGTAAACATAACCTTAGCGCTAACTCTAACCCTAATGCTAACCATGACCCTAACCCTAACACTAAACCTAACTTTAATTCTAGCCTTAACCCTAACCCTAAACCTAACCCTAATTCTAACTCTAGTGCAAGGCCTCAACCTAGGCTTAGTCCTAACACTAATTTAAAAACTAGCCCTAACTTTAACCCTAAACCTAACCCTAAAAATACCACTAGCGTAGCACTAGAAGTACTCCTAATCCTAATCCTCACCCTAAACCTATCATAGCCCTAACTATAACTGTTAACGTAACCTTAGCATTAACTCTAACCCTAACCCTAAACTCAACCCTAACAATGGCTGCAACCCTAACTCTAACCCTAAACCTACCCCTAAACCTAGCCCTAATCCTAACAGTAGCCCTCACCCTAACACTAGTGCTAAACCTAGCCCTATCAGTAAGCCTACTCCTAATCCTAAACCTAAAGCTGTCCCTAAACCTAACCCTAGACCTAAACCTAAGCCTAGCCCTAAACTTAACAGTAACCATAACCCAAATCCTACACCTAGGTCTAAACCTATCCTCTGCCCTAACATTAATCCCAGAACTAGCCCTAACCCTAAACCTAACACTAACCCTAACCCTAGCACTAACCCTATCCATATCGATAAAGCCATCCCTGTCCTAACACTTGCCCTAACCCTAACACAAGCCCTAACAATAAAAGTAACCCTAACCTTAGCCCTAGGCAAAATGCTAGCCTTGGCCCTAACACTAAGCCTAACCCTAAGCCTAACCCTAAGCAAAACCCTAACACTAGCCCTAACCCTAACCCTAACATTAACGCTAACTCTAAACCAGCCCTGAGAGAAAAGCAAGGAGGCGAAAAAATGGCGGAGTTAAGGTAACCTCCCGGATCCCTGCTACCAGAGAAAGAGGCGTAGATCTCGGTCTGCTACACATGATCGGATTACTCTCCCGCAAAGACAGCGAGGTGAATTGGTGGAGATTCAGCGTGGGACACACAAATCAGGAAAAAGAATAAGGTGAACGGGAGATAGGAACGCAAAATCTGGAACGTGCGGGACAGACAATAGAGAGCAGAGTGTGGGGCGGCTGCACCCGCCTGGCCAGTAAGTGCACCCGAGATAAGACCCCCACAAGACAGTCTAGCTTCCCCACTGGCTAACAAACCCACCAAGAGTCAGAGACCTGTGTGAAGTGGAGGTAGAATTGTGGCAGGAAACGTGGGGCTCGCCAGAGAGGGTACACGGGCGGGGAACATCTTGAACTCCCTGGAGATCCGTGTCAGGACTGCACCGGACAGGGGAGGAGCTGGTCTGGGCTACCTCCGGAGGCAGTTAGGAGTCAGGAAGCTGGTCTCTGGCACCCAGCGGGTCCTGCAAAAGGAGGTGATTACTGAGTAGAGGACTCTAACCTGTAAACTGCCACTGGTGATTAGGACTGTTCAGGGTGGGCCAGTAAGAGCGAGAGCTATTGCTGGACTGGCGTGAGATTGGGGGAGGGAGACATAAAAGAGACGGCAGAGTGCCCTGATGACTCGACTCCCTGATCGGGTACCTGCCAGCCCTTGAGTGGCTGCCTCTAGAGCTGGCACCCTGGGGGAGGGTGAATGCCAACTCAGGGCCTACAACGCTGTGGCTACAGTATGGTGTGGAGCGGCTTCCTTCTCCCAGCCTAGGAACTCTAGGAATGAGCTCTTCCCTTGCAGGTCCTAAAGTCAACTAGCCAGGCTCGTTTCTTTGAGCAGTGAATTCTGAGTGCTTCCTCAGTTGTGAGAGGCAGACGCCTGCAGAAACTCAAGGCACTGGGGTGTTGGGCAGTCTGGGGTGGTGCCTCCTCCCCCTGGCCAGCATCTTTTGTGCGGTGAGAGGTGGGCTTCACCTCTGAGCTTGCAGCAGAGAGACATAAAGAGCCACTCCCCCTCGGTGACAAGCACCAGTCCCTGGGGATTTGGCACTGACCAATAGATGACAGCCTAGTGACTTTCCTCGCCAGACCGGTTTAGGTCATCTGGTATGACTGCATTTCCGCTTCCGGTAAGCTACCAACAGTGAAACCCGAGGCTAGGGAACCAAAACCCTGGCAAGAGACCAAAACAAGTTCCCCAAGTAATCCCTCCCATCAAGAGTACCCTGAACAACATACTAGCGGCTCCCTCTAGCGACAGATCAAGAGAAAATACACAGGGCCTGTTACTTTCCAATTGAAATCTGAAAGAAAAGTAACAGTGGATCCAGATGGGAAGGACCCAGCGAAAGATTTATGGAAGTATGAAAAATCAAATGAAAAGCACACCCCCAAAGAGGAACACCAGCTCTCTAGCAATGAACACTAACCAAGTCCAGAATACTAAAATGACAGAAGTAGAATTCCAAACATGGATTCTAAGTAAGCTCAATAATATGCAAGGAAAAATGGATAACCACCACAAGGAAACCACAAAAAAAATCCAGGACTTGGAAGAAAAATTCACTAAAGAAATTGAAATATTAAAGAAAAATCAAACCGAACTCCTGGAA
>NW_012150130.1:28184-29738 GCF_000956105.1 Propithecus coquereli | reverse complement strand
AGATATACAGATACAAGAAGCTCAGCAGACCCCAGGGAGAGTCAATGCAAATAGAAAGACACCACGTCATGCAGTCATCAGATTGACTAAAACATCGACTAAGGAGGCCCTACTACGAGCTGTCAGGTGACAGAAACAAGTAACATACAAAGGAAAGCCTATCAGAATAACTTCAGAATTTTCAACTGAAACCCTACAAGCAAGAAGAGACTGGGGCCCAATTCTCACTCTTCTGAAACAGAATAATGCCCAGCCTAGAATCTTGTACCCTGCAAAACTAAGTTTTATATACGAAGGAGAAATAAAGACATTCTCAGATAAAAAAAGTCTGTGGGAATTCACCAAGACAAGACCAGCTCTCCAAGAAGTACTCAAAGCTGAATTACACAAGGATCAGCACGATAAACACTCACGAATGTAAAACCACTCAAAAGCTAAAGATCAAAGGCTAGATTCCACAGTGGCTCAAGAGAGAAAAACAAAGCAACAAAATACAACCCAACAGAATGAACAATAATTCACCCCACTTATCGGTTCTCTCAATAAACGTGAAGGGCTTGAACTCCCCTCTCAAGAGACATAGGCTGGCCAAATGGATTAAAAAATACAAGCCAGGTATCTGCTCTCTTCAAGAAATGCATCTAACCTTCAAGGATGCATTTAGACTCAAAGTAAAGGGGTGGAAATCAATATTTCAAGCAAATGGAAGCCAAAAGAAGTCTGGTATAGCAGTTTTGATCTCAGATAACTCAGTTTTTAAATCAAGAAAAGTAATGAAAGACAAAGAGGGCCACTATATAATGGTGAAGAGTACAGTTCAACAAGAAGACATAACAATTCCAAATATGTATGCATCCAACCTGGCTGCACCCAAATTCATAAAGCAACTTTACTTAACCTAAATGATTTGATGAACAGCAACACCATTATAGTTGGAGATTTCAACACCCCACTGATAGCATAGGACAGATACTCCAAACCGAAAATTAACAAAGAAATTATGGACTTAAACAGAACTCTAGAAAAAATGGGCCTGACTGACATTTACAGGACATTCTACCCAAAAAACACAGAATATACGTTCTTCTCAGCAGCTCACAGGACATTCTCTACGATTGACCATATTCTAGGACACAAAGAATGCCTCAAAAAATTTTAAAAAATAGAAATCATACTATGCATCTTCTCAGATAACACTGCAATAAAAATGGAAATCAACCCCAACAGAAACTCTCATCTCTTCACAAAGTCATGGAAATTAAACAACTCCCTGCTGAACGATTCCTTTATAAACGATGAAATAAAAATGGAAATCAAAAGATTCTTTGAACTAAATGACAAAGGTGACACAAGTTACCAAAATCTGTGGGACACAGCCAAAGCAGTCCTGAGATGAAAGTTTATCTCCATAAATGCTTATATCCAAAAGTCAAAAAGATCACAGACAGAAAACCTAATGAATCGACTCAAAGAACTGGAAAAAGAAGAACAGACCAACCCAAACCCAGCAGAAGAAGGGAATTATTAAGATCAAATCAGAACTTAGTGAAATTG
>NW_012150130.1:26972-27241 GCF_000956105.1 Propithecus coquereli | reverse complement strand
ATATTATATCTAGAAAACCCCATGGATTCAACCAAGAGGCTCCTGGAATTGATAAATGAATTCAGTAAAGTCTCAGGATACAAAATGAATACACATGAATCAGAGGCTTTCATATATGCCAATAGCACTCACACCGAGAACCAAATCAAAGATTCAATTCCCTTCACAATAGCAACAAAGAAAATAAAGTATCTAGGAATATATTTAACTAAGGAGGTAAAAGATCTCTACAGGGAGAATTATGAAACATCGAGGAAGGAAATAGCAGA
>NW_012150130.1:24991-26257 GCF_000956105.1 Propithecus coquereli | reverse complement strand
CTAACATTAATCCTAGAACTAGCCCTAACCCTAACCCTACCCTAACCCTAGCCCTATTCATAAAGCTAAAGCCATCCCTCTCCTAACACTTACCCTAACCCTAATGGAAGCCCTAACAATAACAGTAACCATAACCTTAGCCCTAGGCCTAAACCTAGCCTTGGCAATAACACTAAGCCGACCGTAACCCGAAACCTAAGCAAAACCCTAACAACAGCCCTAACCCTAACCGTAACCTTAATACTAACTCTAACCCTAGCCCTAACCTTCACCCAAGGCCTATCCCTAACCCTAAAGCTAGCCCTATTCCCAATCCTAGCCCTAAACCTAACCATAGCCCTTACCCTAATACTAGCCCTAAACCTGACACTAAAGCTACCACCACACTAACCTTAGACCTTGCCCTAACCCTATACCTAACTCTAACATTTACAATAGCCCTAATCCTAGCGCTAGCTTAAACCATAGCTGTAGTTGTAACCATGGCCCTAGCACTACCACTACCACTATCCTTAAAAATAAACCTGAGAGAAACAGCTATAAGTAATATATTCTTATACATTGAAATATTTCATAAGAAAGGAACACATTTCTTCAGCTCACACAGTTATGAAATCCTGTAAACAACCAATCGTCTAGCATAATTCTTTGAGTGAATGTAAATGTTTTCATATAAAACTCTTTTGCAGCTAAAAATCACCCTCTTGATATGAAATGCCTTTCTTGTGTGTGTAGAAGCTTTAAGGAGTATATGAGAATGAGCTTCTACAAATGTAAAACCTTGACCTAGTGCCAAACCTAGCACTAATGCTAAACCTGGCCTTAGGTGTAAACCTTGCCTTAGCCCAGTACTAACCCTAACCCTAAAGCTGGCCCTAAAACTAACGCTAGCCCTAACGCTAAACCTAGCCTTACCCCTACCACTAGACCTAACCCTGCTGTTAACCAGAACCCTAACGCAAGCCCTAACAATAGCCCTAAACCTAACCCTGACTATAACCATAACACTGGCAGTAATCTTAACCTAACCCTAGCCCTAACCCTAGCCCTAAACCTATCCTAGCCCTAACTCTAACCGTAACTCTTACCCTAGCCCTAACTCTAACCCTAACCCTAACCATGACCGTAACCCTAAACCTAACCCTGATTTTAGCCCTAACACCAACCCTGAACCTAACCCTAATCCTAAGGCTAATACTAATTTTAACCATAGTGAAAGGCCTAAACCTAGCCTTGTCCTAACACTAAGCCTAACCCTAACCAAAA
>NW_012150130.1:22733-24937 GCF_000956105.1 Propithecus coquereli | reverse complement strand
CATGGAGTACTATTCAGCTTTAAGAAACAATGGTGATATAGCACCTCTTGTATTCTCGTGGAAAGCACTGGAACACATTCTACTAAGTGAAGTATCCCAAGAATGGAAAAACAAGCACCACATGTACTGACCATCAAATTGGTATTAGCTGATCAACACTTAAGTGCACATATAAGAATAACATTTATTGGATATTGGGTGGGGGGGAGGAGGGGATGGGCATATGCACAATGAGTGTGATGTGCACCTCCCGGGAAATGGACACACTGGAAGCTAGGACTTGAGGGGGAGGGGAGGGCAAGGGCATCATATGTAACCTAATTATCTGTACCCCCATAATATGCTGAAATAAAAATATAAACCAGCCCTAACCCTAACCCAAAGCCTATCCCTGACCCTAAAGCTAGCCCTACCCTCAAGCCTAGCCCTAAACCTAACCATAGCCCTAACCCTAATCCTACCCTAACCCTGATGCTAAAGCTACCAAAACACTAATCCTAGACCTAGCCCTAACCCTAGACCTAACCCTGACGTCTACCATAGCTCTAACCCTAACCCTAGCACTACCACTACCACTAACCTTAAAACTGAACCTAAGAGAAATACCTATGAGTAATATCTTCTTATACATTGAAATATTTCATAAGAAAAGAGGACACTGCTTCAGCTCACACAGTTATGAAATCCTGTAAACAACCAATCATCTAGCATAATTCTTGGAGCGAATATAAGTGTTTTCATAGGAAACTAATTTGCAGCTAAAAATCACCTTCTTGATATGAAATGCCTTTCTTGTGTGAGTAGAAGCTTTAACGCATATACGAGACTGAGCTTCTACAAATGTAAAACCCTAGACCTAGTGCCAAACCTACCGCTAATGTTAACCCTAGCCTTAGGCGTAAACATCACCTTAGCCCTAACACTAACACTAAACCTGAAGCTGGACCTAAACCTAATGCTAGCCCTAACCCTAAAACTAGCCTTACCCCTACCACTAGATCTAACCCTAATGTTAACCGTAAACTTAACCCTAGCCCTAACCCTAGACCTAATCCTAAAAATGACCCTAACCCTAACACTAGCTGTAATCCTAACCCTATCCCTAACCATAACCCTAATGCTAGATCTTACCCTACTCTAATCCTAACCTGGACCATAACCCTAACACTAGCAGTAATCCTAACAATAACACTAACCCTAAACCTAGTGCTAACCCTATCCTAGCCCTAACTCTAACCGTAATTGTAACCCTAGCCCTAACTCACACCCTAGCCCTAACCCTAGACCTAAAGCTGGCCCTACCCCTAACCCTAGCATAGGACGTAAACATAGAACTAACCGTAACACTAACCATAATCCCAGCCTTAGGCCTAAGCCGAGCCTTAGCCCTAACACTAATCCTAGCCCTAACCCTAACCCTAAAACTAACACTAGCCCTAATCCTAACCTAACCTTAACCCGAGCCTAGACCTAAACCTAAGGCTAACCCGAATACTAGCCTTAAAACTAAGCCTAAATAGAGCCCTAACCCTAACGCTATCCCTAACCCTAACCTTAGCCATAACCCTAACCCTAGACTTAAACCTAACCTTTTCCCTTTCCCTAACCCTAGCCCTAGCTATAATTATACCTGTAGCTATAACCATACCCTAGTCCTAACCCTAGCCCTAGCACTACCACTACCTTAACACTAAACCTAGGAGAAATATCTATAAGTAATATCTTATCCATTGAAATATTTGATAAGATAAAGAACACACTGCTTCAGTTCACAGAGTTATGGAATCCTGTAAACAACCAAATGACCTTAATTCTCTCAGTGAATATGAGTGTTTTCATATGAAACGCCTTTCCAGCGAAAAATTACCTTCTTGGTACGAAATTCCTTTCCTGTTTTCACAGAAGCGTGTAAGGTGCATATGAAAATGAGCATCTATAAATGTAATATGCTAGCACTATGCCTAAACCTAGCCTTAGCTCTAACACTAATCCTAACCCTAACCCTAACCCTATCGTAAAAGCTAAACCTCATTCTAGACATAAACCTAACCTTAAATCAAACCCTAAAACTGGCCCCAACACTACTTCTAACCCTAAACTTACCCCTAAAACTAGCCCTAACCCTAACAGTAGCCCTCACCCTAACACTAGCCCTAACCCTAGCCCTCTCAGTAAGCCTACCCCTAATCCTAAACCTAAAGATG
>NW_012150130.1:18568-21163 GCF_000956105.1 Propithecus coquereli | reverse complement strand
AATAATGGAAATAAAAGAATACACAGAGACGAAGGTAGAATTTTATAGATTTATAAATATTATAGGCAAAGCGGGTGCTCAGGGGGCCTGGATTTCTCCTTCAATCTCAAAAGTCCTCGAATGAAGTCTTACATGGTCATTTATAGGTAACAGTGATGAGTTGCCAGGGGTAACATATTTACATAACAGCAGGTAGTTTCTCTTAGGTTAACAGTTTTTCAAAAGGCTTTTACAGATCCCTTAACTAATTCTATCTACATGAACAAATGGTTACAAAATCTTTTAAAGATTAACTTCTAAGTTCTAAGGTAAATTTATCACTTAACAGAGGGGTTAAACAGAGATATATTGCCTCCATATTTTCTTTATCGGGTTATTGTGAATGGAGAGAGGTAGTCTGGAGTTTTAAGCAGGAATTGCCCCTTGGGCTAATTGCTTTTAGTCATAGGCGGGCTGTTCGGGCGACTGTCTGTTCAGGGTGGGCACTCTTTGATCAGCTCTGATCCTATAGTTTTTAGCAGATCTGCTTTGCTTTACAAAGCAAATCCAAACCTTTAGGTCCGAGAAACGCAGCACCTTGTGCGATTCAGCCATTACTGTCTTTCAGAGATGCCCTCTAGAGGTGCAACAGCTTTTGATATGCAAACTAACACCTTCACATATTCCTTCAGGGCAAAGCTCTGCAAAACTTCTGAGACATATCCTGTCCCCAATACATTTATATTGATTCATGGAGCAACACCACTTACCTTGAAACTAAACCTAAGAGAAATATCTATAAGTAATATGTTCTTATACATTAAAATATTTGAAAAGAAAAGAACACACTGCTTCAGCTCACACACTTATGAACTGCTGTAAACAACCAATCATCTAGCATTACTCTCTGAGTGAAATAAGTGTTTTCATATGAAATTCCTTTGTAGCTAAAAATCATCCTCTTGATACGAAATGCCTTTCTTGTGTGTGTAGAAGCTTTAAGGCATATACAAAAATGAGCATCTACAAATGTAAAACCCTAGACCTACTGCCAAACCTAGCACTAATGCTAACCCTAGCCCTAGGCGTAAACCTTGCCTTGGCCCTAACACTAACCCAAAACCAAAAGCTGGCCCAAACCCTAAATCTATCCCTAACCCTAAACCCAGCCTTACCCCTACTACTAGACCTAACCCTGATGTTAGGCATAACCCTAACCCTAGCCCTGGAACCAGAGATGAGCTTGTATAGCGAAAGCAATCTTAAGCAAAAAGAACAAATTGGGAGGCATCAATTTACCAGACTTCAAGGTATACTACAAGGCTATAGTAACTAAAACAGCATGGTACTGGCATAAGAACCAAGACATAGACCAATGGAACAGAACCCAGCTATAAAACAATCCTCCTATAGCCATCTAATCTTTGACAAAGCAGAAAAAAGTATATACTGGGGAAGAGAATTCTTATTCAATAAATGATGCTGGGAAAATTGGATAGCCACATGTAGAAGACTGAAACAGGATCTGCACCTTTTGCCTCTCACAAAAATCGACTCACAGTGGATGACAGACTTAAACCTAGGGCATGAAACTATAAGAATTATAGAAGAAAATGTTAGAAAACCTATTATAGACATTGGCCTAGGGAAATAATTTATGAAGAAGATGCCAAAGGCAATCATAGATAAAACCAAAATAAATAAATGGGACCTGATCAAATTAAAAAGCTTCTGTACAGCAAAGGAAACTATCATGAGAGCAAACAGACAACCTACAGAATGGGAGAAAATATTTGCATGCTGCGCATCTGTAAAGGGCTGATAACTAGAATCTATAGGAAAATCAGCAAGAAAAAAACCAAACAACCCTACCAAATGTGGGCAAAGGACATGAACAGAAACTTTTCAAAAGAAGATAGACTAACGGCCAATAAACACATGAAAAAATGCTCAACATCTCTAATCATCAGAGAACTGCAAATCAAAATCACAATGAGTATCACTTATCTCCAGTGAGAAGTTCCTTTATCAAAAAGTCCCAAAACAATAAATGGCGTGGATGCGGAGAGATAGGAACACTCCTACACTTCCGGTGGGACTGTAAACCAGTACAACCTCTGTGGAAAGTAATATGGAGAAAACTCAAAGAGCTACAAGTAGAACTGTCATTTGATCCAGCAATCCCATTACTGGGTATCTACCCAAAAGAACAAAAGACATTCTATAAAAAAGACATTTGCACTAGAATGTTTATAGCAGCACAATTCACGATTGCAAAGATGTGGGAACAACCCAAGTGCCCATCAATACATGAGTGGATTAATAAAATGTGGTATATGTATACCATAGATTTCTATTCAGCCACAAAAAACAATGGTGATCTAGCACCTCTTGTATTACCCTGGATAGAGCTGGAGCCCATTCTACTAAGTGAAATATCACAAGAATGAAAAAATAAGCACCAGATATACTCACCATCAAATTGGTATTATCTGACTTAACTGACCAACACTTAAGTGCACATATGGTAGTAACATTCATCAGGTATCAGGCAGGTGGGAGGGGCAAGGAGGGGATAGGTATATTCACACCTAATGGTTGCAGTGCACACCATCT
>NW_012150130.1:13366-14572 GCF_000956105.1 Propithecus coquereli | reverse complement strand
AAGACTGCAATGGGGATTCCACCAGTCGCTTTATTCTTATACTTTTCTCTGTCCGGCAGCTACTTCCTGGCACGTGACTACCTTGGGCGCCCTCAGGAAAATACATTTTCATTCCTTCCAGACGATTGCTTAAGGGAAGCAGACGTTTGCATCTTAACTTCTTTCATCTTAACTTCTTTATCTCATTACCGTATGCAGGACAATGAGACGCCTTGGCTTATTTGCAAGACCACATGGGCTTGGTTATCTGCCATAAAGCTATCTGTCATGAGGAATAGTTCTGTTTGGTCAACAGGCCATGCCCAGGCCTATTGACCTCTGACGCCAAGGAGAGCACACCTTGTTTCACTGACTCTGGGCTTAAGCCAATTTTGCCCAGGGACGATCCCTACAACACACGTAGGAAAGCAAGAGTCTTTTCATTATAAGTATGAAACATTAAGGTCCAATGCATTTAGAGATACAAACGCATGTATTCTCTCGGAGAAAGCAGCTACACTTTGCCCAATTTACAGGGGACCACAACTTTGGCAAAGATAGCAGTGGGTATAGTTTGTACTGAGACACAATTAATAAACCAGGAGTCTTTTCATTATAAACATGAAACCTTTACCCCGAATGCTGTTAGAGATACAAACGCATGTATTCTCTCGGAGAAGGCAGCTAGAGTTTGCGCAGTTTACAGGATAGCAGAACTATGGCAAAGAAAGCAATGGGTAGAGTTTGTACTAAAACACACGTAAGCAGGAATCTTCTCATTATAAGTATGAAACCTTTACGCCGAATTCAGTTACAGATACAAATGCGTGTATTCTCTCAGAGAAAGCAGAAAGACGTTGCCCAATTTACAGGGTAGCACAACTTTGGCAAAGAAAGCAGTGGGTACAGTTTGTACTAAAACACACATAAGAAAGCAGGAGTCTTTTCCTTATCAGTGTGAGACCTTTAGGCCCAAAGCAATTAGAGATACAAACGCATGTATAATCTTGGAGAAAGCAGCTACACATTGCACAATTTACAGGATAGCACAACGTTGGCAAAGAAAGAAGAGGGTATAGTTTGTACTAAAACACCATAAAAAAGCAAGAGTCTTTTCATTATAAGTATGAGACCTTTAGGACCAAGGGAGTTAGAGATAAAAACACATGTATTCCCTCGGAGACATCAGCTAGACTTTGCCAAATTTACAGGATGGCACAACTTTGG
>NW_012150130.1:12235-13316 GCF_000956105.1 Propithecus coquereli | reverse complement strand
CCTGAGTCTTTGGGAAATGTTTTGCCACTCCCAAGGGTTACTTGAGACTTACTACCACTTAAGATGTGGTGAGAAAAGCAGCAGGAATCAGCATGCCTGAGGCAGTATACTTCAGGAATCGCTTGATCTGTAGCTAGGAGAGAGCTACTAGCATGTTACTCAGGGCTTATTAGGCACTCTTGTGGAGGAATTCCTAATGAGTATGCCAGTTGGTGCAATTGCTGAGGACTCTGGTCAAGATTTTCCTTTCCAGACCACTAGCCCCTAAGATGACCACAGCCTGGGCACCGAATGCACGCTTTTGTGTTATGTTCTTGTCAGGTGTTCAAAACCAATCAGCTGTATTGCGCCAACACACTATCCCCTTTTGCTTAGATCCAAGGTCATACAGATTCAGGTTAGTCCTATGGGGAAAGTATTTTTTCTCCTATCTCCCTACCTTCAGGGGCGGGCTCTGTCCTGGAGGGCTGTGGGAGGGGTGTTAGCTGAGACTGTCACAAGGCCCAGCCTGAAAAACGTCTTCTCTCATTTCTTTCCTCCTCCGAGGGCAGGTTTTCACCTGCCAGAGGGGCAGATAACTCCCTAGACTGAGGGAAGGGCGCTTCCTGGGGCTACCTGGTGTCTCAGTTCAGGAAGTGGTGACCCTTATTATTCCACCCCTTCAAGAGCAGGGTTGACTAGCTGGAAAGAAGTACACACTTCAGGGATGTTAGAGAGTTCCGGCCTAAGACCCTTGAGGGACCCAGACCAGAAAGCAGCCTGTCCTGCTATTCCACCCCAGTGGATGTGGGGTCAGTCCCTTTAGTACGCAGTATCGGTGGTCAGATCGTAGTCAAGGATCATCCATCTCCCCCACAGGGTCACAGTCCAGAGAACAGCTTCCCTTGTTCCTCCGCACTGCCAAGGGTGGGGAACTAATTCCTTGGGAGGAGGCGCTGATTGCCAAGTCACCACGAAAATGAAGCTACAGGACCCCGCTGGGAAAACAGCCTCCTTCACTCTCTACTCGGCCCTTCCTGCAGTGGAATCTGTGCGTTTGGCTGGCAGCTCCAGCCACCAAGTCCCAGCAAAGAGGTGACCG
>NW_012150130.1:8221-11425 GCF_000956105.1 Propithecus coquereli | reverse complement strand
GCCTAGAAACTCGGCAGCAATATCGCTCTTTCTCTCTTTTCTGCCCTTTCGGAGGCGGGGCTTGAGTCTGCTGCTGCGACAGACTCCACAGATTCGGGAGAAAAAGTGGCTGCACGCACCACTCTCCTCGCAGGGTGCGACCAGCTCTGCTGCAGAAGCAGCGGGTATGACTCAGGCGGACGCCCAGGCAACAAGTCGCCGCAGTCGCAGGCTTTGGGGTCCCTGAATTGCAGCTGCCCACCCCCTGCTAGTCAGCGTGGAAGCCGACTGCACCGGGAGGGCATCTGGAGCCGGGGTCCACCGTTGCCTTTTCCCGGAGATGCACCCCAGGGCCGCCTGCAGGCCCGCCGCGCGCCCTACCCACGGTGCCTCTGTGCTGTGTCCCTCCCAGCACCCGCGGAACTTTCAGCGATTTCTACGGGTAGAGCCTCTTTTATGCAGTTCCCCTTCCCCAATCCAGTCCTGGCGGTCTCCTGTAGCAAGAAGCCGCCTCCAAGCTCTCCCCTGTGGACTCGGGCGTGGCGTCCGATCCGGGGAGCGTGCGCTCGGGCCAATCCCTCCCGTCCGATGCCAACCCAGTGCTGCGCTCCGCTGCGTTCAAAATGGACCCTGCTCCTGTCTCGGCTCCCCATCGCCTGTCGGTCTGCGCCACCACCTCGCACCGACCTTCGGCACTTCCCTGCTTGCGTGGGAGTGGGGTTTGGTAAGGGAAGAGTCCTCTTCTTGTGAGTCAGATCTCCCCGCTCAGGAGTGCCCGCCGCGGGCAAGCCCGCCGCGGGGCGCGGCTGTACCGCGCTGCCTTTCCCCTTTGTCCCAACTCTCTGGTAATTTGAGAGTGTTTTTTGAGTTCACCTGACCCTATACGCGGGACTGCCTGTCCCTCGCTGCCTCTCTGTAGATTCACGAAGCCAATCCTGCAGGGGAGAGCCTCACTCGCATGTGGGTGTCCGTGTTTTTCACCTCCCACTCTGGGAGCAGAGAGCCAGGAGGTCACCCCTAATCGGCCATCTTCCTCCCCCTCACAAAGCAGAAGTCTTTTCACTATAATTATGAAACATTGAGGCCGAATGCAGTTACATATGCAAACGCATACATTCTCTCAGAGAAATCTGCTACATTTGGCAAAATTTTCAGGATAGCACATCTTTGGGAAAGGATGAAGTGGGTATAGTTTGTACAGAAACACACGTAAGACAGCAGAAGTCTTTTCATTGTAAGTATGACACTTTTAGGCCAAATGCAGTTACAGATACAAACGCATACATTCTCTTAGAGAAAGCTGCTAGACTTGGCACAATTTACAGGATTCCCCAACTTTGGGAAAGAAAGCAGTGGGTATAGTTTGTACTCAAACACACGTAAGAAAGCAGAAGTCTTTTCATTGTGCGTATGATACTTTGAGGCCGAATGCAGTTGCAGATACAAACACATACATTCTCTCAGAGAAAAATGCTAGACTTGGCTCAATTTACAGGATAGCACAACTTCGGGAAAGAAAGCAGTGGGTATAGTTTGTACTCAAACACACGCAGGAAAGCAGAAGTCTTTTCATTATAAGTATGAAACTTATAGTCTGAATGCAGTTCCATATACAAACGCATACATGCTCTCAGAAAAAGCTGATAGACTTAGCCCAATTTACAGGATAGCAGAACTTTGGGAAAGAAAGCAGTGGGTATAGATTTTACTCAAACACATGTAAGAAAGCAGAAGTCTTTTCAGTATAAGTAGGAAACTTTTTGACCGAATGTAGTAACGGATACAAACGCATACATTCTCTCCGAGAAAGCTGCTAGACTTGGCCGATTTTACAGGATAGGAAAACTTTGTTAAAGAAAGCAGTGGGTATAGTTTGTACTGAAACAAACGTAAGAAAGCAAAAGTCTTTTCATTATAAGTATGACACCTGAGGCGGAATGCAGTTACAGATACAAACGCATACATTCACTCAGATCAAGCTGCTAGAATGGGTCCAATTTACAGGATAGTACAACTTTGGGAAGAAAGCAGAGGGTATAGTTTGTATTAAAACACAGCTAAGAAAGCAGGAATCTTTTGGTTATAAGTATGAAACCTTTAGGCCAAATGCAGTTACAGATACAATCGCATACATTCTCTAAGAGAAAGCTGCCAGATTTGGCCCAATTTTCAGGACAGCACAACTTTTGGAAAGAAACCACTGGGTACAGTTTGTACTCAAATGCACGTAAGAAAGCAGAAGTCTTTTCATTATAATTATGAAACTTTGAGGACCAAAGCAGTTACATATGCAAACGAATACATTCTCTCAGAGAAAGCTGCTAGAATGGGTCCAAATTTCAGGATAGCACAACTTTGGGAAAGGATGAAGTGGGTATAGTTTGTACAGAAACACACGTAAGGTAGCAGAAGTCTTTTCATTATAAGTAGGAAACTTTGAGGGTGAATGTAGTTATAGATACAAATGCATGTATTCTCTCAGAGAAAGCTGCTAGACTTGGCCCAATTTTCAGGATTCCACAACTTTGGGAAAGAAAGCAGTGGGTATAATTTGTACTGAAACACATGCAAGAAAGCTGAAGTCTTTTCATTATTTGTATGAAACTTTGTGGCCAAATGCAGTTACAGATACAAATGCATACATTCTCTCAGAGAAAGCTGCTAGACTTGGCTCAATTTACAGGATAGCACAACTTTGGGAAAGAAAGCAGTGGGTATAGTTTGTACTCAAACACACGTAAGAAAGCAGAAGACTTTTCATTATAAGTATGAAACTATAGTCTGAATGCATTTCCATATACAAATGCATACATCCTCTCAGAGAAAGCTGATAGATTTAGCCCAATTTACAGGATAGCAGAACTTTGGGAAAGAAAGCAGTAGGTATAGATTTTACACAAACACATGTAACACAGCAGAAGTGTTTTCAGTATAAGTAGGAAACTTTTTGACCGAATGGAGTTACGGATACAAATGCATACATTTTCTCCGAGAAAGCTGCTAGACTTGGCCGATTTTACAGGATAGCAAAACTTTGTTACAGAAATCAGTGGGTACAGTTTGTACTAAAACACACGAAAGAAAGCAGGAGTCTTTTCAATATAAGTATGAAACCTTTACTCCGAATGCAGTAACAGATATAAATGCATGTATTCTCTCAGAGAAGACAGCTAGACTTTCCCCAATTTACAGCATAGCACAACTTTGGGAAAGAAAGCAGTGGGT
>NW_012150130.1:5267-6756 GCF_000956105.1 Propithecus coquereli | reverse complement strand
AATGCAGTTACAGATAAAAATGCGTGTATTCTCTCAGAGAAAGCAGCTACACTTTGCCCAATTTACAGGATAGCACAACTTTGGGAAAGAAAGCAGTGGTTACAGTTTGTACTAAAACACACGTAAGAAAGCAGGAGTCTTTTCATTATAAGTATGAAATATTAAGGTCCAATGCAGTTAGAGACATGAACGCCTATATTGTATCCGAGAAAGTGGCCAGACTTTGCCCAATTAACAGGATAGCACAACTTTGGGAAAGGCAGCGGTGGGTACAGTTTGTACTAAAACACACATAAGAAAGCAGGAGTCTTTTCATTATAAGTATGAAATATTAAGGTCCAATGCAGTTAGAGACACGAACGCCTATATTGTATCTGAGAAAGCGGCCAGACTTTGCCCAATTAACAGGATAGCACAACTTTGGGAAAGGCAGCGGTGGGTACAGTTTGTACTAAAACACACGTAAGGAAGCAGGAGTCTTTTGTTTATAAGTATGAGACCTTTAGGCCCAATGGAGTTAGAGATACAAACGGACGTAGTCTCTCGGAGAAAGCAGCGAGACTTTGCCCCATTTACAGGATAGCACAACTTTTGCAAAGAAAGCAGTGCGTACAGTTTGTACTGAAACACAATTAGGATACCAAGAGTCTTCCCATTATAAATACGAAACCTTTACGCTGAATGCACTTACAGATTCAAATGCATGTATTCTCTCAGAGAAAGTAGGTAGACATTTCCCAATTTACAGAACAGCACAACATTGACAAAGAAAGTAGTGGGTACAGTTTGTCGAAAACACGAGTTAAAAAGCAGGAGGCTTTTTATTATAAGTATGAGACCTTTAGGCCCAATGCAGCTAGAGATAGATACGCATGTATTCTCTCAGAGAAAGCAGCTAGACTTTGCCCAATTTACAGGATAGCACAACGTTGGGAAAGAAAGCAGTGTGCACAGTTTGTCCTAAAACACACGTAAGAAAGCAGGAGTCTTTTCATTATAAGCATGAAACATTAGGGTCCCCAATGCAGTTAAAGGTACGAATCCTTATATTGCATCAGGGAAAGCGACTAGACTTTGCCTAATTTACAGGAGAGAACAATTTTGACAAAGACAGCAGTGGGTACAGTTTGTACTAAAACATGTAAGAAAGCGGGAGTCTTTTCATAATAAGTATGAAACCTGTACGCCCCAAGCAGGTACAGAAACAAATGCTCGTATTCTCTCAGAAAAAGCAGCTAGTCCTTGCCCAATTTACACGCTAGCACAACTTTGGGAAAGAAAGCAGTGGGTACAGTTTGTACTAAAACACAGGAAAGAAAGCAGGAGTCTTTTCATTATAAGAATGAAACCTTTACTCCGAATGCAGTAACAGATATAAATGCATGTATTTTCTCAGAGAAGGAAGCTAGCCTTGCCCCAATTTACAGGATAGCACAACTTTGAGAAAGAAAGCAGTGGGTACAGTTTGTACTGAAACACAAGTAAGAAT
>NW_012150130.1:4560-5217 GCF_000956105.1 Propithecus coquereli | reverse complement strand
GAAAGCAGGAGTCTTTTCATTATAAGAATGAAACCTTTACTCCGAATGCAGTAACAGATATAAATGCATGTATTTTCTCAGAGAAGGAAGCTAGCCTTGCCCCAATTTACAGGATAGCACAACTTTGAGAAAGAAAGCAGTGGGTACAGTTTGTACTGAAACACAAGTAAGAATGCAGGAGTCTTTTCATTAAAAGTATGAAACCTTTATGCCCAAATAGGTAGAGATACAAATGCATGTATTCTTTCAGAGAAAGCAGCTAGAATTTGCCCAATTAACAGGATAGCACAACGTTGGGAAAGAAAGCAGTGGGGACAGTTTGTACTAAAACACACCATAGAAAGCACAAGTCTTTTCATTATAAGTATGAAACGTTTATGCCTAATGCAGTTACAGATACAAATGCGTGTATTCTTACAGAGAAAGGAGCTAGACTTTGTCCAATTTACAGAATAGCACAACCTTGGGAAAAAAAGCAGTGGGTACAGTTTGTACTAAAACACACATAAGAAAGCAGGAGTCTTTTCATTATAAGTATGAGACGTTTAGGCCGAATGCAGTTATTGTCTCGGAAAAAGCAACTAGACTTTCCCCAATTTACAGGATAGCACAACTTTGGCAAAGAAAGCAGTGGGTATACTTTGTACTGAAACATAA
>NW_012150130.1:1383-1641 GCF_000956105.1 Propithecus coquereli | reverse complement strand
CACACGTAAGAAAGCAGGAGACTTTTCATTATAAGTATGAAACCTTTTCGCCCAAAGCGAGTACAGATAAAAATGCATGCATTCTCTCAGAGAAAGCAGCTAGAATTTGCCCAAATTATAGGAAAGCACAACTATGGGAAAGAAAGTAGTGGGTATAATTTGTACTGAAACACATGTAAGAAAGCAGGAGTCTTTTCGTTATAAGTATGAAACCTTTATTCCTAATGCAGATACAGATACAAATGCATGTATTCTCTG
>NW_012150130.1:1002-1317 GCF_000956105.1 Propithecus coquereli | reverse complement strand
AACTTTGGGAAAGAAAGCAGTGGGTACAGTTTGTACTAAAACACACGTAAGAAAGTAGGAGTCTTTTCATTATAAGTATGAAATCTTTATTCCTAATGCAGATACAGATACAAATGCATGTATTCTCTGAGACAAAGCAGCCAGACTTTGCCCAATTTACAGGAAAGAACAACTTTGGGAACGAAAGCAGTGTGTACCATTTGTACTAAATACATGAAAGAAAGCTGCAAAGTCTCAGGCTACAAAATCAATACACACAAATCTGAGGCATTCATATATGCCAATAACAGTCAAGCAGAAGATCAAATCAAAAAC
>NW_012150130.1:0-952 GCF_000956105.1 Propithecus coquereli | reverse complement strand
ATAGCACAACTTTGGGAAGAAAGCAGTGGGTACAGTTTGTACTAAAACACACGTAAGAAAGTAGGAGTCTTTTCCTTAAAAGTATGAAACATTAAGGTCCAATGCAGTTAGAGATACAAACACTTATATTGTATCAGAGAAAGTGACTAGACGTTGCCCAATTTACAGGATAGTACAATTGTGGGAAAGAAAGCAGTGGGTACAGCTTGTACTAAAACACACGTAAGAAAGCAGGAGACTTCATTATAAGTATGAGACCTTTAGGGCCAATGCAGTTAGAGATACAAACGCAGGTATTCTCTCGGAGAAAACAGCTAGACTTTACTGAATTTACAAGATAGCACAACATTGGCTAAGAAAGCAGTGGGTACAGTTTGTAGTCAAACACACGTAAGAAAGCAGGATACTTTTCACTACAAATATGAAACCTTTACACCGAATGCAGTTACCAGTACAAATGCGTGTATGCTCTCAGAGAAAGCAGCCAGACTTTGCCAAATTTAAAGGATAGCACAGCTTTGGGGAATAAAGCAGTGGGTACAGTTTGTATTAAAACACAGCTAAGAAAGCAGGAGTCTTTTCATGATAAGTATGAGACCTTTAAGCCCAAAGCAGTTAGAGATATAAGCGCATGTATTCTCTCGGAGAAAGCAACTAGACTTTCCCCAATTTACAGGATTGCACAACTTTGGGAAAGAAAGCAGTGGGTACAGTTTGTACTAAAACACACATAAGAAAGCAGGAGTGTTTTCATTATAAGTATGAAACCTTTATTCCTAATGCAGATACAGATACAAATGGATGAATTCTCTCAGAGAAAGCAGCTAGACTTTTACCAATTTACAGGAAAGCACAACTTTGGGAAAGAAAGCAGTGTGCACAGTTTGTACTAAAACACACGTAAGAAAGCAGGAGTCTTTTAATTATAGGTATGAAACCTTTTCACCCCAAG
>NW_012150129.1:6819-7613 GCF_000956105.1 Propithecus coquereli | reverse complement strand
CAAAACTTTGGCTTAAAATAACGTTTATTATTATCCTAATGAATCTGTGGCTGACTGAGCTCAGGTGGGGATCTCACTTGGAGTCTTTCATGTATTACAGTGAGATATTGTCTGGAGGTGCAATTATCTGATGACTTAACTGGACTAGATAACCACAGTGGCCCATTCACATGGCTGGCAGCTGATGAAGGCTGTTAGCTTGAAGCTCACCTGGGGCTACAAATTTTAGTACTTAGACCAGCCTCTCTTTGTGGCTTGGGTTTCATATAGCATGGTAGCTTAGTTTCAAGAGGTGGTGTTCCAAGGGCAAATCTTCCATGATCCCCAGGTAAGAAATGACAAGATTTCTCATGACCCAGATTCAGAAATTATGTGGTATAACTTCTGTCATATTCTATTGTTGAAAAAAATGAATCACAGTGTCAACCCAAATTCAAAAGGTAGGGTCACACAAGGACCTGAATACTAGGAGGCATGTCTCATTGGGAGGATAGGAAGGAGTATATCTTTAAAGACTAGGTACCAGATCTCAAATGAAAGCATTGTATGGAAAGAAAAAGAGTAATTCTATATGAAAAAATATTCAAACTCAATTTACAGATTCAGGATCCAAATTTGATATAAAACATCTAATTTCATTCAGTGTCTAAGATTATACAATACTCAACTATATTGGATTTTGTCTTCATGAGCATATGTGAACATAAATATGTTTAGTAAATAAGATTTCATTTTACTATCATTACTGCAATATTTTTACTTTAGATATGATTTTTTTCTTTTACAATATATAT
>NW_012150129.1:4811-5425 GCF_000956105.1 Propithecus coquereli | reverse complement strand
AGTTTGATATATTGACAGTGATTACAAATTTTATTATTAATCAGGTATATGCTATAATATTGACAATAAACTACTACTTTTACATTAATTGCTTTTGGCATCATATTCTATAACACTAAGGTTGAAAGAAAAGACCAGGGATTTTGAAACTAGATAAACTGACACGTCATCATGATACATAAGATCCACGGGAATTCTAGTCTGCATTAGTTGTTAGTAATATACTGCAACAAATTAACACTTGGTTTTTGCCACTCAGCATCTTGGCTGATTGGGTTAAATGTCATTAAGATACATAGTAGGGTCCAAAAAATCAGACTGTATACCATTCAGCAGTTGCTAGAATTCAGCATTTAGACTAAAGAACATTACAAAGTATTAATAGTTCAGTGTGGGGGAAAAAGAAAAGAAAAGGAAGGAAAGAAAAAGAAAAAAACCACTTCCTAGCTGCTATAATGACGAGATGTCACTTCTCTGACTACATATTCTTGTTTATACCTCAAGATTCAGCTCAGTTTTCACCTCCTTTTCTTTAGATAAATGCTGTCGTTTGTGGCCCCTAAAATCCTGTTAATAATTCTGTCATTTTTATTTCTCTGTCTCATCCACTAGAC
>NW_012150129.1:2490-3026 GCF_000956105.1 Propithecus coquereli | reverse complement strand
AGCACATTAACATTTGGATATATTTATTCTATTTGTAAACAATACTCTAACAAGGTAGCAGGTAATAATTCATAGCCCAAACCTTATTGATCATTTATCAAATACTTACTACATCAGCATTTGTGATCTAAGTTATGTTGCTGGTTATTATTTGAGTGATTAGAATGACTGTAACAGATTTCTAGGTGTGGATTATTAATAAAACCTTTATTAATTGGTTGCTATATGTTATTAATAGATGAATACTTTATGGTAACAAGTTAAATTCAAAGAAATTGAGTAAGGTGCACAAGGTCAAAAAATTACCAGTGGCAGAGTCAGGATTCAAATATAGGCAGATTGGCTTTTGTACTCAAATGCTGAGCCTCTATGCTGTGCTATCTCTCCTATAGAGAATACGGTGCACATGGTGGTTCTCCTTTTACAGATAAGGAAGCCAGCGTCCACTGAGCTAAAATAACTTATACAAAGTTATTTTTCTCTAGATATCATAGATTTCCACCTCTCTTTTTCTAATCATCCCCTCAGAAGACTTA
>NW_012150129.1:1904-2440 GCF_000956105.1 Propithecus coquereli | reverse complement strand
AGCACATTAACATTTGGATATATTTATTCTATTTGTAAACAATACTCTAACAAGGTAGCAGGTAATAATTCATAGCCCAAACCTTATTGATCATTCATCAAATACTTACTACATCAGCATTTGTGATCTAAGTTGTGTTGCTGGTTATTATTTGAGTGATTAGAATGACTGTAACAGATTTCTAGGTGTGGATTATTAATAAAACCTTTATTAAGTGATTGCTATATGTTATTAATAGATGAATACTTTATGGTAACAGGTTAAATTCAAAGAAATTGAGTAAGATGCACAAGGTCAAAAAACTACCAGTGGCAGAGTCAGGATTCAAATACAGGCAGATTGGCTTTTGTACTCAAATTCTGAGCCTCTATGCTGTGCTATCTCTCCTATAGAGAATACGGTGCACATGGTGGTTCTCCTTTTACGGATAAGGAAGCCAGGGTCCACTGAGCTAAAATAACTTATACAAAGTTATTTTTCTCTAGATATCATAGATTTCCACCTCTCTTTTTCTAATCATCCCCTCAGAAGACTTA
>NW_012150129.1:0-354 GCF_000956105.1 Propithecus coquereli | reverse complement strand
GCTCTGTGGTGCAATGGATAGCACATTGGATTTCTAGCACAGTAAAACAGATACTATAGTAAATACATTTTCTTACTATAAATATATTAGAGGCACGCATAGAGTTGTTTGAAGATATTTTATGCCATTACAAAAGTGAAGTATTTCACTGCTAATAGAAATTTCATAGAATTTCCACAAAATAACACTTAAATCCTGAGAGATGGAAGTAAGTTTTCTTATATTAAAGATATCATTTCATCAAAAATTCCCCTTGCTAAGCACATTAACATTTGGATATATTTATTCTATTTGTAAACAATACTCTAACAAGGTAGCAGGTAATAATTCATAGCCCAAACCTTATTGATCATT
>NW_012150128.1:14489-14844 GCF_000956105.1 Propithecus coquereli | reverse complement strand
TTACCATTAAAGGATGTACAGAGGAATACGCACCATCATCAGGCAAGATGTCTCTGATAGACATCTACGTAGTTTCTTGCCTTTAAGTCACAGAGCCTGGTAACTAAACAGACTTGCAGGAAGCCCAAATAGCTTTTTGCTTGGTCTATCTCACTTAAATCATATTTATGTATTGCTACTTTTATGCAGCCTGGTAGTTTTCGATAGCATACTTACCCACGTTTCTAGTTCATTTTTCAGCATATGCCCGTTTAGAGAGATTTTCTTATCTGCCTTGCTCGGATATGAAAGGGCACCAGAGCTGGTGTTAACGTAGCATTCAATTGTAACATTTTTGCTTTCTTGCAGAGTTTGC
>NW_012150128.1:11496-13203 GCF_000956105.1 Propithecus coquereli | reverse complement strand
AGTCTTGAATAATACCTATTGATAGATATTTAAAACTACATTTCCAGAGAAAATACAGGTGAGACTCTGATTTTCTCCTTTGTTACATACTTGTGAGATCGGGATCCTAAATATTTAAATTCTTGTTTTGGATTTTTAAAATATATTTTGTTTTAAATTCTGGCCATGATACACATAGAATGAGGACAATATATGACCAGATAATTTTGCCTCATCCCTTTCTATTCCAAAGAATATCATTCCAAAAGATTAAATTGGCCACATCTGTTATACTGCTCTGTACCACCTTAAGTTGGGGAAGAAAATGACCTTACTTTAAAAGAAAACAAACAACAAAGAAGTGCATAATATTCCTCCCCATCTGTTTACCAATTACACATAATGGTGAGTCATTTTTTTTTCTGCGAACAACAGAATTACTAATGCATAAACATAAAATGTGTCTGCTTTTAATCAAGAATCTGGACCCTGCCAGAATATTCTCAGTATCTTTTTTATTGATGTTATGGCCAGGCTTTCCAAAGAGGTTAGGCTGTATGCGTAGCTATCTAGCTATCCATATTTCCTTTTTAATCAGATTTGAAAATCTAGTTAAGTAGATGCCAAATACTAAGAGAGATTTATTGTGCGCATGACTGTCATAATTCATGTGCAGAAACTTACCTGTCTGCAAATTAAAAAGAGGATGAGCCCAATTAGGAAGGAAATTATGATTTCAGTCTTTTTTAATGAATGAAGTCACATCGTTAAAAAGTTCAAAAAGATTACACTAGAAGTTAAAATAAATTATTATTTTTTCATTCATTTAAAAACTATTTATTGAAGCACAGGCACAATTATAAGGCAGGATGTCAAGTATTAGCTGAATGTCTAATTAAGAGACCAAAATGGTTGTATCCCAGCTTCTTGAAATCATCATGCAGCTATAAAGATGCAAGTAGTTCCCAATGGCTGCCATCATGAAGAAGACACTTTAAGGAAAACTTAGTGATTGCTGAGGCTTTGGCCTGAAATTTCTTTGTGTTTTCCTACTTTAGCATGCTGGGCTTAACCATTTGTGAACTTGGATTAAAATAGAGAAAGAGTCTAACATTCCTAGTCCTCAACATCATTTTGGTCCTTAAAATTTTACCAATTTAATGAGGAGTAGAGTCAGTCACAAATAAAGGGAAGAAAATAACATTTTTCCACAAAATGCAAAGACCTATCCTAACCTATCTACTTCTTCCCTCCCTCCATCTGGGTCTTCTGTAATTGTGCTAGGTCTTTCTTCAAGCATTTAAATTTTTTGTGGTTTGAATGTCACCTCCAAAACAGGAAAATGTCTCTATCTATAGTTCCCAAGGGTTTCAAGAGATAAGAGTAACGAAAGAAATATCTAAACAGAAAAATAGCCACTTGGAAAGGAAGATAAACCTCCTCATTTTGTACTCTGAAAACTCTACCACCTGCCTGTGATCTATTTATGTCCTTGAAGCTGGAGTTATGAGTGGGGGAAATGGAAGGTTGTTGAGTTTCACTAAAGTTCACGTGTCCCTTCAGCGAGCTTACATTCTAGGAGTGATTAGTGGTTGTCAAATGAGGCTACACTTCAGACTCTATAAATAAAAATGAGTACCAGGCCCCACTTCAATCATTCATATTTTCCCACGACACATCCAGGTGATTTCTAAAACTGCAATTTTTGCTATAGACAGGCATTGGGTT
>NW_012150128.1:8703-9761 GCF_000956105.1 Propithecus coquereli | reverse complement strand
AGTTATCCTCAAAGGTGAGGTTGATGAATTTGCCTATATCAAGGAAATACGTTAAGAGGACAGGGCCTAAGTAAGTCATGGCATCTCTTTAGAAGTGGTGGAAGAGTTAATTAGCACACACAAAGTAAATAGGCTAGACTTCAGGTATAGGGCTAGAGTTCAGAACAAGACGCTACTACTGAACAGGAATTTTTGTAATTCGTCAAGTAGGTGTATGGAAGGAAGAAGAAAAAAATAAAATTTACTAAATGCAAAAATTACACTGAGCATAATTTAAGCTTTTGTTTATAACTAATGGCCTCTGAATCTTCAATATGAGAATCAATTCTTATTGGTTTGACAAAGTAAGAGTAATTTCATCACTTCACCATCTTGAGACAGTGAAATAAAAGGTACATTTTGGCTGGGCATGGTGGCTCACACCTGTAATCCCAGCACTCTGGGAGGCCGAGGTGGGAGAATTGCTTGGCCAGGAGTTTGAGACCAGCCTGGGCAACATAGTGAGACCTTGTCTCAACCAAAAAAAAAAAAAATGAGCTGGGCTTGGTAGTGTACACCTGTATTCCCAGTTACGCAGCAAGCTGAGGTGGGAAGATCACTTGAGCCCAGGAGCTTGAGGTTGCAGTGAGCTATGATGACACCACCGCAGTCTAGCTCGGGCAACAGAGAGAGACCGTCTCTCAAAAAAAAAAAACAAAAAAAAGAGAGAAGGTAATACATTTTCATTCCCTAATCTGCTTCTTCCTATTACATATACATACAATAAATGTCTATATACAACAGAAAAACCAGATATCTGAATACCTGTAGATGAGACTACTGGAGGATAATATGAAAATGTGTACAACTGACTCATAATTTTAATACATTTCTACTCTCTTAATATTAGAAGAAGAAATGAGCTTCTAAAACATAAAATTTAAATACAGTATTTTATTTATATATGATGCATGTATACATAGTTATTTATTTATTCATTTATTAGTATTTATAATACTTTTGAGGCACTAGAGTAAATAAGTTTGTTGGGATGCAGTGACACTCCAGGGAATAAAATA
>NW_012150128.1:4478-4780 GCF_000956105.1 Propithecus coquereli | reverse complement strand
AGGTCCCATCATGTATACAAGGGCTATATTTAGTTCATAATGAATATTCATGAGAATGCATGTTATTAATAATGTTACAGCTATTTGCTTTATACTTCTGAATTTTCTTTACATAAAGCATTCAAAATTTAAGCACTCTTTTTATATATTTCCTACCTTGAATCAGGAAAAATGTGCTTTAAGATAAAATTATTTGTTACCAATTTAGTTTCAATTAAAAACAAATATATCAAATAAGATAATACATAAAATACACCTTCACAAATCCCTAATATACAGCAGGCATTCAAAAAGTAAAAAGA
>NW_012150128.1:0-2808 GCF_000956105.1 Propithecus coquereli | reverse complement strand
TCATTTAATTTTAACCTCACAGCTACACTCTAAGGTAGACAGTGTACATTTGAACCCCATTTTATAGATAGATAATTGAGAGTCAAAGAGATTGAATTCCAAAGGTTATTCAGTGATAACAAAGTGGAAGTTGGAAGTTGAATTTAAATTTTCTCAAGCCAAATTTCCCAAGTCTTGATTTTGAAATGGTTATTAATAAATATTACAATCCGTGTACACATAATCATAAGAAAGAAGCAACACATTTCTTGTTAGAATCAGCCTTCTGGAGTACTCTGAATGATAATGATGATGAATAATGTGTGGGTTCAAAGGTATGCCAATTAAATATTACCACGCTTCTCTGACAAAGTGTGAAACAACAGGGAAGTAAGACAGAAGATTCTACAGGTAGGGACCAAAACATCACCTTTATTGGTAGTAAAGATGGAGAATGTGGCTTGGGCAGGTGGCAGCAATGGACTTCCTGCTGTTGATCCTGGAATCAAGACAACATAACTTCCCAGTCACCCACAGCCCTGGACCACCACGAGCCTCTCCAGGGGCAGAGCCTTTGTGTTTAAGTAGATCACATGACCAAGAGCATCTGACTTCTGTAGGCAAGCAGATGTCCCAGAGAAGGAGAGCAGAAGCCAGGTTTCCCATGCCCAGTTTTTTTCCAATACTCACAATTAGGTCAGTGAGAGGGCAGGGGTGTTAATTAGTGGAGCTCCCCTGCTACACAGAGGAAACTATCAGGGAAAGAAACATTCCTTCTTCCTAAAATTGAGTGTCAGATAATCATGGGGACAGGAAATATACATGAATACAGTTTAGATTTTCAAAAAGGGCTTTCAAAAAATCATAAGGTGTCAATATTTGCTACAAAAGGTTATACAAAAAACAAGAATGATAACGAAGGAACATAGAAGTCCTAAATTCAAACAAGAAATAGTGGAATCCCCTATTTATGTTGGATTTGCAATCCTCAGTGACATATTTAAAAAAATAACCTATAAAGAGCAGACATACCTGATATTGTCTGCATCATCTTAAGCTAATCTAGGGAAGAATGTGTGGAGCCTACTAAAACAACTTAGATGAGGCTTAATATTATCTCTCAATTAGATCTAGCTTTAAGTAGGTGGGGTTACTCACCTCTCCCCTACTCTGGGAGGAGGAGACTTATATTGAATTTTTTTTACCTTAGTCTCTAGTTTTAAATCTCTAATATAATAATGAGTCTTATACCCTAGTCTCCCACCATGAGTAGATTTTTTAACTATAAATAAAATTCCCCATGTCTTTATCTTATTGGGATAGCACAAATTTTTAGCCTCTGGCACCAACTTTTGCTAGAACTGTGACTGAAAAGAGTTTAATTTCTTGGGCCACTATTTGCAGCATTTTGAGCGAAGTTACAGCATCAGATAACCTTGACTTTAGCTTGTGTCACTCCCTATTTGGCATCATCTCAGTATTTCTTTGCCAATTCTAAGCTATGTATGTGCATGCCTTCATGACAAGTTTTAGGATGTTAGAAATATATAACTAAATGTATTTAAATATATTCAGTGAGCATTAAACTCTTCCAAATTTTATTAATGTCAAATTTACATAAATAAACTGCAGTGAGATCCTGGGTGTTTATTTGCATAGGAACATCAATAATTAGATGCCCATGTGAAAAAATAGGAAGCCATGCTTTTGGAGATATGGGGTTGAATGAGAGGAATAATCTGCAGTCTACTCAGAATTTTTTCTTTTGACACAGAGAAAGGCTCTGATAATCATTGTACTAATCCATTACTACTGAGAGTATGATCTACACGCCAGCAGCATCACATAGGAATTTCCTCGAAATGAAGAATTTGGGGCCCCATCGGACCTACTGAATTAGCATCTATATTTTATCAAGATCGCCAGGTAGTTCACAAGCACATTAAAATTGAGGGAGCATTGTATTAACCCATGAATACAATTGTTCAATGAGCATTTGGAGCACAAATCATGCTGGGATCAGAAAGGAAGTTTTCAGGGATACAGAAATCATTATTTGGTCCTAACTGTAAATAATCCGCACCTGGAAAATGAGGTACAGCTTGCCTTGATCCATCTCAAGAAATAATGGAGTTGGAGAAAGTCTAGAGAATAATAAACTTAAATTCTTGAGGGGAGAGAGGAACTTCCACATGTGAAAGGGTGAAAGGATGATTCAGTATGCGGACATGAAAGATGAAGCAAGAGTGATCAAAGTTTATAAAATCATGAAAGGCACAGAGAGCATGTTCACTGATACTAGTGTCAGGGAGATGACTGTGCTGGAGAAATATGTCTGTCTTCTACCTCAGCAAATGCAGATTGAGTGTGTGCTACTCAGACAGCTGACCACCTATTTGTAGTTACTAAGGGCTTACCTCCAAGCCAGGTTCGATCAGGACTGCATCTCAACCAAGTGAGAGGAACATAAAGGCAGTGGAGACCAAGAGAGTGAGCTGGCTTTGTGTCAAAATTCCCGTTAGCTTCACTTTTCCATTTCCAACAATCTTTCCTCTTCATCCTTCCAATAGGCTCTCATCAATTACTTTTGCTGGCTGCCAGTAGTTTCAGATTACTGAGCTGAACTCTGGACACTACTCCTGTGCTCACTGGTACGGATATTTTCTGGATGTCTTTTGCTTATCTGATCTCTGACTGATGACTGCCTAGACTCCCAGCTTATCAGCTTCTGACATTCCCTCAAGTCATCTCAGCTCTTACCGGTCTGTGAATCAGAGTTATTGGTTAGAGGGCACTCCTTGGACCTTAAAACATTGACTACATTCAAAA
>NW_012150127.1:13831-14135 GCF_000956105.1 Propithecus coquereli | reverse complement strand
GTAATGCTTTTAGAGCATTACAGGAGCATACCAAGAGAAATTATTTTATTAAAAAGAAAAAACAATTCTATTGATTTGTCCTTGAGAACTGCATCTCTCTATAATAGGGTTTCTCAAAGTTGGCACTACTGACATTTTGGGATGAATTCTTTGTTGTAGGGGGCTGTCCTGTGCTTGTTACTAGGTCTAGCAGCATCCATTGCTAATATTCACTAGATACAAGTAGCACTCCCAGTATTTGTAACAAACAAAAATATCTAAAATATCTGTAGACATTGCCAAACATTGCCTGAGTGGCAAAAAA
>NW_012150127.1:10278-10550 GCF_000956105.1 Propithecus coquereli | reverse complement strand
GCCTCCCAGAGAGCTAGGATTACAGGCGTGAGCCACCGCGCCTGGCCCCTTTTAAACTTTTGAAAAGAAAAGTAGCCAAATTTGTACATAGGGGTGTGTATGTGCATTTGTGTGTGTACAAGAACAAAAGACCTATGTAAATCTTTTAAATGTTTGACTATTTTTTATTGGGTTTATTGTGTGTTTTCTTACTGATTCATAGGAGTTCTTTATATAATCTGAATATAATTTCTTTCTCAGGTACAGGGTATCATAAATGTCTTTTTCCATAC
>NW_012150127.1:7204-7563 GCF_000956105.1 Propithecus coquereli | reverse complement strand
TCATCAGTCAACTTTATGAGTGTAAAATATGCCTTAATTGAAAATTTTTTGATTTTAAAATTCCTTTATGAAAATTCCCTGTTATGGATGATAATGATTATAATACTCCTAAACCTGGAGTGTAGATGATCCCTTTTGATGCTTAACAATTTTTTAATGTTGCTTAGTTATAACTACCACTGTGCTTTCTTTCTAAAACTAGATTTTAAGTTTTAAAGCAACAAGAATTCTAGTTATTTCTTTATGCGGTAAATGATATCTTCTATAATGAGCATTACATATCTTTGTTGCTTTCATATCATCTCTGAGGTAGGACAAAACATCTTCTCCACTCCATCTCTTATGAGCATCTTCAAGAT
>NW_012150127.1:2776-3517 GCF_000956105.1 Propithecus coquereli | reverse complement strand
TCCACAAAAGACTCTTACCAGTATCCACTGGGATTTCAAATGATCTTTACTGTTCATATAAGTATCATACTTTGACAGAAAAATATATTAACTTACCACATGTATGCAATATTATTTATTGCCAACTAAGCTGTCTGGCAGCTTAGGCCTCAAATGAACCAGAGTATACATTTCATAATGGCAATGACATAAACTGGATAAAAAGCAAACCATATTTGACCTTTTGATATTTCTTATGACTCCAAAGTTGTTGTTTGAGTAGGAATCATAACAAACTACTATAAAATAAAATACTTGCTAATAAAAATGTGGAAAGGAGACAGTAAAGACATTTTGGCCCACTTGTTCAAGGTATATATGTACTTAAAGATATATATGTACTTCATCTGAGTATGAGTGATTGTAAAGTGAAAATACTTTAGGAAAGTTTTCTGAATTGAGTGTTGGATATGATGCCATCACATAAAACTGTGTTCCCTACCTCATATAACATATCCTTTATTTTATCAGAAAGTTTTGTATAAAGTGTAAGTTTAAACTAGGTAGAAGAAGGTATTGTTGCTTAGTAGAGAATTTTACTGCCTCTGAATTTGCCTACGCACATTCCTAAAAGAAAAATAGGCTTGACAAAGAATTTATTTCATTTCGTATGGTTAAAATAAGACTGATTATAATAGCTGCTCCACTGACTAATTGCAGAAATAATCTAATTATTCTGTCCTCTTTTAACCTGACTTCTTC
>NW_012150127.1:0-331 GCF_000956105.1 Propithecus coquereli | reverse complement strand
TATTTCTTATGACTCCAAAGTTGTTGTTTGAGTAGGAATCATAACAAACTACTATAAAATAAAATACTTGCTAATAAAAATGTGGAAAGGAGACAGTAAAGACATTTTGGCTCACTTGTTAAAGGTATATATGTACTTAAAGGTATATATGTACTTCATCTGAGTATGAGTGATTGTAAAGTGAAAATACTTTAGGAAAGTTTTCTGAATTGAGTATTGGATATGATGCCATCACATAAAACTGTCTTCCCTACCTCATATAACATATCCTTTATTTTATCAGAAAGTTTTGTATAAAGTGTAAGTTTAAACTAGGTAGAAGAAGGTATTG
>NW_012150126.1:7823-8814 GCF_000956105.1 Propithecus coquereli | reverse complement strand
TAGCTTGATTTAGCCATTCCACAATATGTATATATCAAACCATAATTTTGTACACCATAAATATATACATTTTTTACTAGTCAAACAAATTTTAAAAATGAAGGTGAAATAAAGATTTTTTTCAGACAAACAGAAGCCAAGAAAATTTGCAACCAGCAGACCTGTACTTTGAGAAATATTAAAGGAAGTTCTTTAGTCTGAAGGGAAATGATACTGGATGGAAACTTGGATCTACACAAAGAAATTAGTAGTAGAAATGGTAAAAACGTAGGTTAAATTTTAAAGACTTTTCACTTTTAATTTCTTTAAAATATAATCAATTACTTAAAGCAAAAAAAATAACATACTGTGGGGCTTATAATATATGCAGAAGTAGAATGTATGACAACAATACCATGGGAAAGACCAGAAAGGGGAAATGGAAGTATATTGTTATTAGGCACTTATATTATATGTGAAATGGTATAATATTATTTGAAGGTAAATGGTGATAAGTTAAAGAGGCATATTGTAAACCCTAGAGCAACCATTTAAAAAATTAAAGAGGATTATCTAATAAACTAATGCCAGAGATAAAACAGAATAATAAATAATACTCAATTAGTCTAAAATAAGGCAGGAAAAGATGAAAAAAGGAATAAACAGCAGATGGGATAAGGAGAAAAACAAAGAGCAAGAGATGGTAGACATAATTCCAATCATATCAACATTACATTAAATATAAGTGGTCTGCACATTTCAATTAAAAGTCAGAGATTTTCAAACTGCATAAAAAAGCAAGACCCAACTATATCCTGTCTACAGAAAATGTGTTTTTTATATATAAGGTGGAAAAAGATATACCATGCAAATACTAATTATAAGAAGGCTGGAGTGGCTATGTTAATATCAGAAAAAAGTAGGCCATAGGACAAGATATATTAGCAAAGATAAAGAAAGATATTAGAAAATAATGAAAAGGTCAATTCATGAAGTATCAAGAAGATTTAAT
>NW_012150126.1:5244-6328 GCF_000956105.1 Propithecus coquereli | reverse complement strand
TCTAGAATGGTAAAAACAATTTTGAAAAAGGAAAACAAAGTTGTAGAACTTACACTACCTGATTTCAAGACTTTATTACAATATTATAGTAATCAGGACTATGTATATGTGTGTG
The DNA here is from genome assembly GCF_000956105.1 of Propithecus coquereli. NCBI lineage: Eukaryota > Metazoa > Chordata > Mammalia > Primates > Indriidae > Propithecus > Propithecus coquereli. The sequence goes on along the minus strand of NW_012150126.1, from coordinate 6,213 downwards.
TGTGTATATATAAAGCACAGTTATATACACATATATGTATATAAACACAGAGAGCCCAGAAAAGACCCACACATACATACATATACAGTCAAATGATTTTTAATGAAGGTGCCAAAATTATTTAATGGGGAAAAGACAGTCTTCGCAGCAGATTTTTCCAAAGAGACAATTGGATATCCCTTTGGAAAAATATGAATCTTCACCCTTAGCTTATGTCACACAGAAACATCAACTCGACATGTTTCATAGACTAAATTTTAAATGGTAAAACTATAAAAGTTCTAGAAGAAAATATAGGACAAAATAATCAGAAGTGTTCAGTAGGAAAAGACTTCTTAAATGAGACATAAGAAATACAAACTAGAAAAAATCTGGGCTTTATCAAAATTATAACTTCTGCTCTTCAAAAGATACTACTAAGAAAATGAAAAGACAAGTCACAGTCTGGGATAAAATATCCACAAAACATGTATGTGACAAAGTGCTCACATACAGAATATATTTTTAAAAATTCTCATAGCTCAATTTTAAGAAGACAATCAACTCAGTTAAAGATGAGCAAAAGATTTGAACAAATGCTTCAAGAAGATATACAAATAGGCAATAAGCTCATGAAAAGATGTTCAATGTTTTTAGTCAGGAAGGAAACATAAGCAATTCCTGGCAGGGTGTGGTGGATCATGCTTGTAATCCTAGCACTTTGGGAGGCCGAAGCAGGAGGATCTCTTGAGGTCAGGAGTTCAAGACCAGCCTGAGAAAGAATGAGATCCCGTCTCTACCAAAAATAGAAAAACTTAGCCTCTACCAAAAATAGAAAAAATTAGCTAGGAGTGGTGGCACATGCCTGTAGTCCCAGCTATGCGGGAGGCTGAGGCAGGAGGATCGCTTGAGCCCAGGAGTTTGAGGTTGCTGTGAGCTATGATGATGCCACTACACTCTACCCAGGGTGACAAAGTGAGACTCTGTCTC
>NW_012150126.1:4869-5194 GCF_000956105.1 Propithecus coquereli | reverse complement strand
TCTTAACCAAAAGAAAATTACCAGGGACAAAAAGGGACATTATTACATAATGATAAAAGGGCCAATCCACCCAGGAGACATAGTAATCTTAAATGTATATGTATCAAACAACAGAGCTTCAAGAAGCAAAAACTGATAGAACTGAAGGATAAAATAGACGAATTCAACATTATAGTTGGAGATATCAACCACTTGACAATTGGTAGGACTATTAATGAGGATTATAAGAAGTTAACAACACCATTAACTAATAGGACCTAACTGACACTTATAGAACATTCCACACAACAACAGAATACATGTTATTTCAAGCACCCATGGAACA
>NW_012150126.1:2348-2764 GCF_000956105.1 Propithecus coquereli | reverse complement strand
CAGGAGGATCGCTTGAGCCCAGGAGTTTGAGGTTGCTGTGAGCTATGATGATGCCACTACACTCTACCCAGGGTGACAAAGTGAGACTCTGTCTCAGGAAAAAAAAAAAAGGAAACACCGTTGAAACTTCAATGAGATAGCGTACACACCCACTAGAAAGGCTGTAATTTAAAAATTTGATAAAAGGAAGAACTGATGAGGACGTGGAGCAAATGGAACACTTCACACATTGCCAATGGGAATGTAAAGTGATAATTACCATGTTGAAAAATAGTTTTACAGCTTCTTATAAAGTTAAACATACACTTCCCATATCACATGACCCAGCGATTCTGCTTTTGGGTATTTATACAAGAGAAATAAAAAGCATTTGCCCACAAAAAGACCTGTACATGTTTGTTCACATCAGCCTAATT
>NW_012150126.1:0-563 GCF_000956105.1 Propithecus coquereli | reverse complement strand
AACCCACAGGAACTGAATTTTTCCAGTAACTATGTGAGAGAGATTAAAAGGGGATCCTTCTTCAGTCTACTCTTCAGATAAGAAAACAGCCCTAGATGACACCTTAGCTGCAGCCGTGTGAGAGACTTTGAGGCAGAGGCACCCAGCAGAGCCATACTCAGATTCCTAATTCCCGACATTTATGAGATAACAAATGTTTGTTTTAAGCCACTAAGTTTTGGGATAATTTGTTACTCAGCAATGGATACCTAATATACTACAAAAAACGTACCCAATTTAAATGTAATCATAAGGGGGCCAGGCACGGTGGTTCATGCCTATAATCCCGGGACTTTGGGAGGCCAGGGCAGAAGAATTGCTTGAGGCCAGGAGTTCAAGACCAACCTGAGAAACATAGCAAGATCCCCCATCTCTAAAAAAATAAAATAAAAAAAAATTAGTTGGGTCTGGTGGCGTGTGTCTGTAGTCCCAGCTACTCAGGAGGGTGAGATGCGAGGAGCGCTTGAGCCCACGAGCTCCAGGTTGCAGCGAGCTACGATTGCACCACTGCACTTCAGCCTGGG
>NW_012150125.1:19777-20130 GCF_000956105.1 Propithecus coquereli | reverse complement strand
CTGCACCTCCCACTTCTCACAAAAGTTAACTCACAAAGGATAACAGACAAACATAAGGCATAAAACCATAAGAATTCTAGAAGAAAATGTTGGAAAAACTCTTATAGTCATCAGCCTAGGCAAAGAATTTATGAAGAAGACCCCAAAAGCTATCACAGCATCAACAAAAATAAATAAATGAGACCTGATCAAATTAAAAAACTTCTGCACAGCCAAAGAAACTGTCACTAGAGCAAATGGACAACCTGTATACAGAAGGGGAGAAAATATTTGCATGCTTCATATCTAATAAAGGGCTGATAACTAGAATCTATATAGAACTCAGTAATGTTTGCTATAATCAGTTATATGTT
>NW_012150125.1:5930-6857 GCF_000956105.1 Propithecus coquereli | reverse complement strand
GTCAGAGTATTTACGTTTCTTTGTGTTGAAAACATTTCAAGTCCTCAATTCTACCTAATTTGAAATGTACTGTACATTGTGGTTGACAACAGCCTGCTCTATTATCAAACATAAAACTTATTCTTTCTATCTTACTGTTTGTACACATTGACCAACTTCTCTTTATTGCCCCCCCCCCACAGACTCAGATTCTTCCCAGCCTCCAGTAACGTTCTACACTCTACCTTGAGGAGATAAACCTTTTTATCTCCCACATATGAGTGAGAACATGTGATATTTCTTTTTCTGTGTCTGGCTTCTTTCACTTACTATAATGACCTCCATATCCAACCATCTTAATGCATATTGGCAGGGTTTCATTCTTTTTTATGATCAAATATTAATCCATTGTGGATTATATACCACATTTTCTTTATCCATTCATCTGTTTATGGATACTTAGGTTTATTCCACATCTTTGCTATTGTGGATAGTGCTGCAATAGACATAGGGGTGCAGGTATACCTTTGATATGCAAATTTCCTTTCCTTTGAATAAATACCCAGTAGTGAGATTACTGTCTTGTATGGTAGTAATATGTTTTAGATTTTTGAGAAATGTCCATAGTATTTTCCATAATGGCTGTACTAATTTACATTCCCACCAACAGTATATGAGAGTTTCCTTTTCTCTGCATCCTCAGAAGCATCTGTTGTTTTTTGTCTTTTTAATAATAGCCATTCTAACTAGGGTAAGATGGCATGTCATTGTGGTTTTGATTTGCATTTCTTTCTCTGATGATTGCTGATGTTGAGCATTTTTCATATACCTTTTTCATGGCCATTCGTATGTCTTCTTTTGAGAAATGACTATACATGTCCTTTGTCCACTTTTTAATGAATTTTTTTCTTCTGTTGTTGAGTTGTAAAAGTTTATTGTATATCCTAG
>NW_012150125.1:5538-5880 GCF_000956105.1 Propithecus coquereli | reverse complement strand
TGAAATTAAAATACTTTTCATAACACTTATTTTGAAAATCTATTATAAAGTACATAAAAGTTTAGGATTATTATGTCTTCTTGATGAATTGGCAAGTAGATCATTAAGAAATGACACTTTTAATCCCTGGTAACATCCTTTGCTATGTAATTTATTTTGTCTGCTATTAAAATAGGTGTTCCAGCTTTCTTATGATTGGTGTAAGCAGGTTATATCTTTTTTATCCTTTTAATCTACTTAATCTTTTAAATGGGTTTCTTCCTGGCAAAATATAGTTAGGTTTTTATATTTTATCCAGTTCTATGGGCCCATTTTTTATTTGTTCATTTAGACCATTTATAT
>NW_012150125.1:1979-3338 GCF_000956105.1 Propithecus coquereli | reverse complement strand
TTTTTTTCTCTGTCACACCTTCTTTGTTTTGAATTTTCTAAATAAATGTATATTAGTTTTTTTAAGTTGTTCCAAATCTTTCCTTTCCATATTTGTCAGTCTTTTTCTTCTCTATTTTTCATTTTATATCCTTCTTGATAGCTTTTCAAGTTCATTAATCTTTTATTATCATTGTCTAGTCTGCCTTTATCCCAGTATGTTTTTCACCTCAGTCATTGAAGTTTTCAACGGTAAAACTGGCTTTAGGGTATATTTTGTATTTTTATGTTTCTACTTACATTATCTATGGTTACTCTAGCTCTTGAAAATATTGGCTACTAATTTTCTCACCTGTGTCATTTCTGGTTCATGTTTTTTTATTGATACATTGTATTTGTACATATTTATGGGGAAGGATGTGGTATTTTGCTACATGCATAGAATGTGTAACTATCAAGTCAGAGTATTTACGTTTCTTTGTGTTGAAAACATTTCAAGTCCTCAATTCTACCTAATTTGAAATGTACTGTACATTGTGGTTGACAACAGCCTCCTCTGTTATCAAACATAAAACTTATTCTATCTTACTGTTTGTACACATTGACCAACTTCTCTTTATTGCCCCCCCACACACAGACTCAGATTCTTCCCAGCCTCCAGTAACGTTCTACACTCTACCTCGAGGAGATAAACCTTTTTATCTCCCACATATGAGTGAGAACATGTGATATTTCTTTTGCTGTGTCTGGCTTCTTTCACTTACTATAATGACCTCCAGATCCAACCATCTTAATGCATATTGGCAGGGTTTCATTCTTTTTTATGATCAAATATTAATCCATTGTGGATTATATACCACATTTTCTTTATCCATTCATCTGTTCATGGATACTTAGGTTTATTCCACATCTTTGCTATTGTGGATAGTGCTGCAATAGACATAGGGATGCAGGTATCCCTTTGATATGCAAATTTCCTTTCCTTTGAATAAATACCCAGTAGTGAGATTACTGGCTTGTATGGTAGTAATATTTTTAGATTTTTGAGAAATGTCCATAGTATTTTCCATAATGGCTGTACTAATTTACATTCCCACCAACAGTATATGAGAGTTCCCTTTTCTCTGCATCCTCAGAAGCATCTGTTGTTTTTTGTCTTTTGAATAATAGCCATTCTAACTAGGGTAAGATGACATGTCATTGTGGTTTTGATTTGCATTTCTTTCTCTGATGATTGGTGATGTTGAGCATTTTTCATATACCTTTTTCATGGCCATTTGTATGTTTTCTTTTGAGAAATGACTATACATGTCCTTTGTCCACTTTTTAATGAATTTTTTTCTTCTGTTGTTGAGTTGTAAAAGTTTATTGTATATCCTAG
>NW_012150125.1:0-348 GCF_000956105.1 Propithecus coquereli | reverse complement strand
TAATACTGTGTTCATAGAATGAGGTAGGAAAAATTCCCTCTTCTTTTATTTCTTTGGAATAGCTTGAAGAGAATTAATGTTAGTTCTAATTTAAAAGTGTGGTAGAATTCAGAAGTGAAGCTATCTGGTCCTGGACTTATTTTGCTGGGAGACAAAATTATTACTGATTCCTTCCTATTATTCTGTTTTGGTTTTCTATTTCTTCCTGATTCAATTTTGCTAGGTTGTATGTGCCCAGGTATTTATCCATTTCCTCTGATTTTCCAGTTTGTTAGCATGTAATCATTCATAGTAGTCCCTGATGAGCTTTTATATGTCAGTGGTATCAGCTGTAATGTATCCTTTTAT
>NW_012150124.1:30259-33987 GCF_000956105.1 Propithecus coquereli | reverse complement strand
GTGAATCATTGCTCCAGGAAAATACAGAATGAGAGAAACAGCTTTTTTCATTGTTGCTGGAGCCTAAGACCTATATTGCTGACAACTCTCTGTCTAAATGGTTTTAAAATAGGCAAGTAATTTTAATGGGTGGGTGGGGAGACTTCCTATGAGTAATTTCTATACTCACAGAAATTAAAAGTTACTTTGAAATGGGAGTGCAAGTTAGAAGCAGAGTAGAAATTAACTCTTACGTACCAATGTATGTGTGAGGATGTGCACATGTGTGTGTCTGTTTCTGCCCATAAGCTACAGGCAGAAACAGCTCTGACAACGCATTACTATTGTTTCATCTGAGTTCTAATCCATCCAAGAGTGGATTAGATACCTTCACCTCTACCATGTCTTGCTATTCTTCTTTGGCATGAATTTGTGTGGGGGACATTGCTTTTTCATCCTGACAAGTTCAGCCATGCACACTGGACACCACCACTACCATGGGCACAGATACCTCTTTCAATAAGTAACTTTAATTTTGCTAAACACCGTACTACTACTACTACTACTACTGCACAGTTCTATACTCTCTGCCATGTCAATATATCTCTGCTTGATATCATGGCTGTCTCCTGTAAGGTATTGCTGCCACACATGTACTTCCTATTCTACTGAAACTGCCTGGTGCTTTGTAGTTTGGAGGGAAGTGTGTGGGAATACCTCTCTCCTATTTGTGTTATGCATCTTGAGAAAATTACTAAAGCTGTTCTGCTCATGACTTACTCTTTTATTGAGGTGTGTGTGTGTGTGTGTGTGTTTAACAGGCTTTCCAGCTTGTACATGTATCTTTCTAATCTTCTAATATACAGCCACAGTCAGAAGTGAGAATAGACCCACCAGGGTTGACTCAGAATCTCTCTCTCCAAACCACCAAATTCACTGAGGCACCACTGTAAGATGAATTCTCTCCCAAGTGGGTTATCAGTCTGCACATAAAAAAAATCTTTTAGTCTTCCTACCAATACTCTAGACATGTATAGATATATCTGATCCCCAGAAATGAACATGGCATAGCCTTAACCTGAGACTTCTGCCATAAGTTATTAATCTAATGATAGCTCAAGTAGGATGAGGAATGGATTGAGTTCAGCTGAGCCACATTCCTTATCACCCACCAGTCAATCTCGCCTTCCCACTATGTTGTCTTGGCCTTGTGCAGGCACCTCTCCAAGTTCATTCTAGCTCTGGAATTTTCACACTTAGTGATTGCAGGGAACTTGCCCCAGCCTCTGGAGAAGAATTAAAACAACCATTACCAGATTGAACTAATAACGAAAAGAATAAAATAAGAATTTTCATGCTATTTCAATAATTTTTGATAATTTTCATTCTATGAGTACCTCCATGATGTTTTGACTTTTTCTCATCTACCTGTCTATTTTAGTTAATAGCCAGTTATTTTTTTTTTTGAATTTTCTTTTTTTTTTTTTATTTCAGCAAATTATGGGTGTACATATGTTTAGGTTATGTGTGTTGCCCTTGGTTCCCACCCCCCACCGAAGTCCGTGTTTCAAATATGTCCATCCTTCGGGCTATGCATTTGATTTTTAAAAAACAGAAATCATTGTTTTTATATTTCCTTTAAAATAATAAATTAAATCTCCTGGGAATATACTTTATTTTTTATTTCTTTAAATTTCAGAATATTATGGGGGTACAAATGTTTCGGTTACACATGTCTTGCTTTTGTACAGTTTGAGTCAATGGGGAATATACTTCAGAACATAAGAATTTATTCAGTATATTGCAGTATATATGAAAAATTAACTCACCAAATTCATCTCCTGGGTTTTACATAGTATGAATGGGCTAGTAATAAGAACAATTAAAAAGGAGGTTATGATATTGTAATTCAAGACCACTGTAGAAATATAAACTTTATAGAAAAATAAAACAACTTTTTGTATACTCTGCTTCCATGAAAACTATTTCCCAAATAACTTTAAGGAGTTAAATCTAAATTTAAACAAGAAATATCAGCAGAACTTGAAAAGTGAAGATAACAGTAAGGGGGGGATATTTCAGAAGCATACCAAATGAGGAAAAAGTCGTAAAATGGTATAACTAATATGCACCTGAAGGGATTATAGGAAAAATAAATAAATAAAGCAATAGGGACTTAATTACCTTCATATATGAACAAAAATCAAGCTACCAGTGAGACTACACAATGAAAAAGACATCTTTCACATAGATGTCAACATGTAATTTATATCAATTCATTTTACTGAATTCCTTATTATGTATCTAAGTGGTGTAAGGATGATAAAGACAAATAAGTTATGATCATTGCCATGGAAGTTGTTAACTTTTAGGGAAAGTAACAAACAAATAAATAATATAGGGAATCAAATATTACAAATAGTAACTGTGACTGCATATAATATATCCTCATTTTACCAATGATAAGGGTCAAACAACTTTTGTTTTGGTCAACCTGAATATAGAAACTTAAGGAGATGTAGATGATAGGTTCTACTTGGTACATTCAGTATGTTATTTCATTTAAATGCATATTTAAAATTACATGGTATATGAAATATATTAATTCAGAAATACAGACTTTTAAATTCATTTTGATGAAATAGTTTTATTCAAATTTTCACATTTATCTTCAACATCAATATCTTCACCAAAATCAAGAGTACTTGCATCATTTTTCAGGTCACATTATTTTCGCTTCTAAGTAGTTTGAAATATTTGTAAGTTCATATGTGATGCTGCCGCCAACATAAAATTTGTCCTAAGCTTTTATCTTTTTTTGGTAAAAATTTGTCATATGCAACATTTTAGAGCAATTTTAAAGTACTTTTATTGTGTATATTCAAGGTGTACAATGTGATATTGCGGGATACATACGGATAGTAAAATGATTACTGTAGTGAAGCAAATTAACGTATCTATTATCTCACATAGTTACCCATTTTTCCTGGGGTACCCTTTATAGGGTCTTCAACTTAAATCACAACTCATGTTGTGTACGTGTTTGTGTGATTTTTTTCATATTTCCATTGTACTATAAAATATAAAAATATAATCAAAGTAATACAAAATTTACCTAATCTTTTATTGTATGGGTGTATAATGTTTTATAATTCTAAGTCTCTATTATTATATATTTAGGTTATTTCTACTTTTTTTTTACTACACAATATTGTAATGAACAGATTTCAGTTAAATATTTGTCCATATCTTTAACTTTATCTTTAGACTAAATCCTAGAAGGTAAATTGCTGGATCAGAGTATATGTAGATTTTATGTCTTCTGGTATGTTTCAGTCAACACGTCCTTCAAAAGGATGGTTAATTCTCATTTTACAGATTACCATACCTCCTTACCTTGCCTGCTATATTGATTATATTTCTGCAAGTTTGATTTTTAAAACATTCTAATTTTAAACATTAAAAGCATTACTGAGTTTCAGTTACATGAATAGAAATGCACAATTATGAAAAAGCAGCTTGGAATAAATCCAATAATACATGCTAGGTGCATCCAGTTGTGTTATTACTTCTATTTGTATTAATTCAGAGGGTAACAAAAACTTCAACGAATGATACATTCAAGAAAATCATTCAATCTATTTTAATTTCAAACACTTAGAATAAAATGTACTATCTGCTATTTAGGTCAATTGCAACTATTATGCTAAATGGACCAACATAAGAGACAAAGTAACCATAATTTATAT
>NW_012150124.1:29695-30209 GCF_000956105.1 Propithecus coquereli | reverse complement strand
AGGGCATGCCTTTAACCCGCACTTGGGTGAGGCAAAGACATAAAGTGTAACCATAATGTTTGTACCCTCACAATACCCTGAAATAAAAAAAAAAATAGAATACAGTTAATAACAATGTATTTTGAAAATTGCTAAGAGAGTAGATTTTGTGTTTTCACCAGAAAAAAATGGTAAGTATTTGAGGCAACACAATTGAGCCATTCCACATTGTATGAATATTTCAAAACATCATGATGTACATGATAAATATGTACAATGCTTATTTGTCAATTCAAATAAACAAATACTAATAAATAATGGATCATAGACCTAAATGTAAAATGCAAAACTATAAAACTCCTAGAATATAACCAAGGAGAAAAAATTTATATTTTATCATACAATGAAATTGACTTTTTATGTACAGTCCCATGAATTTTAATACATGTATAAATTCATGTAATCATCACTGCAATCAAGACACAGAAAAGTTCCAGCAGCCCAAAACACTCTCATACCATCCCTTTGTACTCAC
>NW_012150124.1:17325-18455 GCF_000956105.1 Propithecus coquereli | reverse complement strand
TGCCCAGCCACCAGCACTCTTTTAAAGGCTCATTTTTCTTACATGCTAAATTAGAACCATAAGCAAACCAAATTTTCAATAAGTAAATAGCTTTCTCCTTCAGGAAATATTAATCATTACTCTTTTTGTTTGAAGGTATTAGAAAACCCAATTCAAATTGACATCATTAAAAATGATGGAGAGAGAGAGAGAGATTATGGCCTACATCATTGGAAAGTTCAGGTAATATCAGTCTGAGTAATGGCTGGATTCAGGAGCTAAAATTGCTGGCTCTGTTCTCCTTATGGTGGCTCCATTTGCCAGTATATTTTTATTCTTACAGCAAGATGGCTGCCAGATGTTCCAGGCTTTTATCCAATCCTCCTGGCTGCTCCGATGGAAAGCATGTGTCTCCCTCATTAATATTCCAGCAAGTGGCTTAGAATTGAGTCCCATTGGATCTAACTGGTAGCATGCCCATCACCATAACCATTAGAGTATAATATCCTGACAGGCAGAGACTAACCCATGTGTCTATACAGGAAGGGGTAATTTCTCAAAAAAAAAAAAAAAAATCAAAGTTCCATTACTAAATGAGGGAGATCAATGCTAGGCAGAAAAAAAACCCAGCTATCCACTGTAGAAAATACCTGATATTTCCATGTGACCATTTCATGGGGGAAGGAATGAATGGTAATATATAACTAGGTTTGATGGCAAGTCTTTTCACCATCTATAATGAGTCATTTGTTAATCCTCAACCTTGTCCAAGAAATCTACTGAACAGTGAATGTTTAAAAATGGAGCTGATGGTTGGACATGGTGGCTCACACTTGTAACCCTAGCACTTCAGGAGGCCAAGATGGGAAGATTGCTCGAAGTTAGGAGTTAGGGACCAGCCTAAGCAATATAGCAAAACCCCATCTCTAAAAAAAGTTTAAAAGTATTATCTAGACATGGTGACACATAGCTGTAATCCCAGGTACTCGGTAGGCTGAGGTAGTAGGATCACTTGAGCCCACGAGTTTGAGCTTGCAAGGAGCTATGGTTATGCCGCTGTACTCTAGCCCAGGTGACAGAGTGAGACCCTGTCTCAAAATTAAATTAAATTTAAATTTAAATAGAATTCTTATAGTTTCATGCCTTAGGTT
>NW_012150124.1:5856-6974 GCF_000956105.1 Propithecus coquereli | reverse complement strand
AAATGTATGTATTTTACATATATTTTATAAGATATATATGCATAGTGATTTTGTGTGTGTACGTGTGTGTATGTATGTGTGTGAAATGATCCCAAAATAAACCCTCACTTTTTTGGGTTATTGTCCAATTAGGGGATAGAATTTGGTTGACCGCATTTTTCTGCTTCCAAAGATCTGGAATGCATGCTCTTGGTAGCTTAATTCGAATAGAACATGGCATAGAGACTCTGGCCTATTACTGTGTTCACCGAAGTGGGTAAATTCACCCCTGAGTCAACAGAACATGTCCATAAGTACTTAGCACTCAAGAAAGCACAATTTATTTAACTGGAATATATAGCAAGAAGTTAAAAACAGCTGGTGCCATGGGATTATAATACACAAAAATATAAACATAAATGCCACAAGAAGAGATTTTAATGGCCATGTTTCCTCTTCTCTTATCATATGTTCATATTCTAACCAACTGAAAATGAGAGAGAATAGCTATCTCTGAATTGTGTCTTGTTAACGTACATTATTATCACTCCTACATTTTTCTGTCCCTGGAGTGCAATTCAAAAGAAATTGAACTTGGTTAGTTTGGATGCTTGCCTCAAAGAACTATTTATGTTAAAAAATCACAAAATCCCCTGGACCACCATCTGCACTCTGCAACAATTCTGTTTAATTTCTTTTTACTTGCTCCAAATTTCTTTTTACTTGCTCCAAATTTCTTGTTACAGTCTATGTTTTGTCCCCAAAGTAAACTTCTATAAGAATGTATCTGCAACCAGCCTGCTGCAAGTCATCTTTCAGTCCCCTAAGTGGTGGAGAAATACTTGCTCTAGGTTCCATGCAGTGTTATGGCTGCCAGAATATTTAGCTTTTGTTCTAAACCAATCTTTGATTTTACGTATAATAAATATTTCATTTGTTTTAGCATATGTGTAAGAAAAATAATAAAGAAGGAATATTGGAGAATTGGGAAAAAGACTGGGAGATGGTAAAGACTAGGGAAGCTCCAGTACATTTTAAATAGCTCAAAGGTTTGATAAATCAAGGAATGGCTACAGGTTTATCATTTACTCAATTTTATTCCTTGCTATTTGTATTGTGCTTTTGAGTAGGATAATAAA
>NW_012150124.1:0-344 GCF_000956105.1 Propithecus coquereli | reverse complement strand
CACAAACTTTGTGCCTGCCACTTGAACTTGGAAAGAGGCCCCAAACCAGTCCTTCTTCACCTCTAGTTGTTATCACCGTTCAGAGAATTAGCCTACAGGTTATGTAAACCAGATGTATATTTATTTGGTTCATCCTGGTTTACTTTTACTATTATAAGGACTTAAATGTAAGTCATGAAACCATAAGTGGGGAGGAAGGGATGGGCAAAAACCTACCTAATAGGTACAATGAACAATATCTGGATGACGGGAACTCCCATAACCATGACTCAAGCATTATAGAAGCACTTCATGTAACCAAAATCATTTGTACCCCATAATACTTCAAAATAAAAAAAAAAAAA
>NW_012150123.1:12269-12943 GCF_000956105.1 Propithecus coquereli | reverse complement strand
GGCTATTCGGGACTGGCCAAGAGCCTATTTAAAAACTCTAAAACAAACAAAAGCAACAGTCCTCCAACTGCCCTTTCTGGCACATACTACCGAGGTACTCGTGTAAGAATAATAATTCATTGCAAATCAGTATTTATGTCACAGAATGTCTGCCTTCCTGAATTTTGGAGACTCATTTTTGAACCATTCTTATCCATGCCAATGGAACTGAGATATAGATGTCATATGTTCTAAAAAAACATTTACAGAAACCTCTTGTTGTGCCTCAGTTTCAGAGATTTTATAAATGTGCACATTTCAATATAAAAAAGGACAATACACTTAACATAGGAGGTTTTAGGGGAAGCTTCCCAGAGTAGGCAACTTCCTAGGATTTGTTTTAAAAGACTATTTTTTTTAGAGCAGTTTTAGGTTCGCAACAAAATTGAGAGGAGGGTACAAGATTTCCCATATACCTCCTGCCCCCACATATATATACCCTCCACCTTGATCAACATTCCCCTAGGCTTCAGCGTGATTCATTACAAGTTATTTTAGGCAGAAAAAATTACATGTAAATGCCAATTACACTCACAAACAAACATGCATGTGCACGCATGCATGCACACACACTTAATCATTAATCTATTACCTATTTACTTATTTGTATACATTTATTTATTTATATTTGCATA
>NW_012150123.1:10462-10815 GCF_000956105.1 Propithecus coquereli | reverse complement strand
TCAAGAGATTCAACTATTTCATAGAAATTATCAAATTATTTGACTCAGGGAAAGCATTTTTAAAATTGTAGATAAAATACAGGTACTATTACAAGGCACCATCTATTTAAGAGTATCAATGAAATTAAATTGGTGAACAATAAATGAAATAAATTATGAACAGAACTGGCTGTAACTAGTAATGAAAAAATAAATTTGTTAAAAGGAAATGTTTTCATCTGCAAAGCAAACATTCCATAAGCATTCAGATTTAAAGAGCTCTGGCTGGCTATTCGGGACTGGCCAAGAGCCTATTTAAAAACTCTAAAACAAACAAAAGCAACAGTCCTCCAACTGCCCTTTCTGGCACATAC
>NW_012150123.1:6724-7179 GCF_000956105.1 Propithecus coquereli | reverse complement strand
TTCAACTGGCATTCTAGTGTATAGGAACACTGTATCATGAAATAATTCCATAATTCATGAAAAGACCTTACAGAATCATCTCAGGTAAACACATTACATTTTAGTATTGGTATAATTTTATTCTGCTTTGCTAACATCTTTTTTTTTTTTTTTTTGAGGGAAAGGGAATCAGTCCAGAGTCCCAAAATAATATTTGGAGAATTGACACACCTCAGGGCATCCTACCTATTCCAAGGATTGACACAAAATTCATTTTCCAAAAAACCCCTACATAGAAAGCCCACTTTCTTTAATCAGATTTATTTTTGCAAATTATGCAGGATAATGTATCAAATTTTCTAGGGCTGCTGTAAAAAATTACTGCATAATTTGTGGCTTATATCAACAGCAATTAATTCTCTTACAGTGCTGGATGTTGGAAGTCTAAAATCAAGGGGTCAGCAGAGTTGGTTCCT
>NW_012150123.1:3367-3789 GCF_000956105.1 Propithecus coquereli | reverse complement strand
CTGTTTTTTTAACCTTAACTAAGGCTTATTGTCATGTAACTATGGCAGAGATTATCAGATCAAATAACAAAATTTTTGTTATTTGCTACAAAGCTACACCTCATATCACATAATACAGAGATCTAATTTTGGTCTTGCTATGTATTAGCTATGTGACTTTAGGCAATTCACAACTCCTCTGAATCTTAAATTTACCATCAGTATAATGAAGCTGGTATTACCTGCTTTGCTTCCTTACAAAAACAAATTAATACAGGTGAAAAAATACCTTTAAAAATAGTATATCATTAAAATAATGGGCGTGTCTACAACTCTCAAAGAGGTTATATGTGTTCACCATTCACTCACTTAAAAAATGTTAAATGAGCACTTACTATAGGCCAGGCCCTGATTTATTTGATGTTGTTAACTAGTTAACAAAG
>NW_012150123.1:0-542 GCF_000956105.1 Propithecus coquereli | reverse complement strand
TAGGCAATCTGTTTTGGGGACTAATCTGGGGATCTTCCTTACATGTATCACTACACAGAAAAATAAATTTTCCAGAAAACTTAATCTTAAATCCCTTCCATTATTGCAGATTTTATTTCATGTTCCCAATAATCTTTTAAAACATTATTTATATATACATTTCAAATTTTTGCCTCTATTATAATAGACTGTTCAGAAATACACATAAGTCACACACACATACACAAATATATATATATATATCTCCATATACATACAATGTTGAAGCATCTACATATTTTACTAGAAAGTTTGTCTCCAAGCACCCTTTTTTTTTCAACTTTTATTTTTACATTTTTGTTTTGCTGAAACATTTTTAAGGAAAATAAATGTATCTTGCCATTCTACTCATTTATACTGCAGTGTGTGTAACACCATTGGGCTCTTATTGGTGTTTTTGAAATATTTTTCTTTAGTAAATTGGTGAAGATGTAAACTAACTGAAGTATATTAGGGATAAAATGGGATAGTTTAGATAGCAATATTATGTTACATTTCCTTTT
>NW_012150122.1:21132-21521 GCF_000956105.1 Propithecus coquereli | reverse complement strand
AGCTCCATCCAGGATAATATAAGAGGCATTTCACCATTTTTTTATGTCTGAGTAGTACTTCATGATATATATATACCACATTTTATTAATCCACTAATATATCGATGGGCACTTGGGTTGTTTCAACATCTTTGCAATTCTGAATTGTGCTGCTATAAACATTTGAGTGCAGATGTCTTTATTATGAAATGTCTTTTTTTCCTTTTGATAAATATCCAGTAGTGGGATTACTGGATCAAATAGTAGTTCTACTTTTAGTTCTTTAAGGTATTTCCATATTACTTTCCGTAGAAATTGTACTAGTTTGCAGTCCCACCAGCAGTGTACAGGTGTTCCTATCTCTCCACATCCACGCCAAACATTTATTGTTTTGGGACTTTTTGATGAAA
>NW_012150122.1:17844-18176 GCF_000956105.1 Propithecus coquereli | reverse complement strand
GTTTCTGAACCCGTTTAAAACCTAAAAATAAAAATGAGATCGAAGCTGATATAATAGGTGAAATATTTCTTTTCCTTCCTTCCTGTCTTTCTTTGCACATTAAAAACCTGCTTAAGAGACTAAAAGAAGGGAAAATTTAGGGGAAAAATAGAGGCTATTCTAAGAGGTTAAAAAACAACGAATATATATTAAAAATATACTAGATTTCTCTCTAGGCAGCATCATCAAATACTTTCAAAATTTCTAAATATATTTTTAAATGTGAAGGAGTTACTATAAGGGATAGTCATTTGTTGTGAATTTTTGCATATCACTTGATTCCCTAGAGAACA
>NW_012150122.1:16116-17794 GCF_000956105.1 Propithecus coquereli | reverse complement strand
TCATATAGCTTAAGTGGCAGAACAGCTTGCACAGCAGCTTGGACCTAGTTCAGAGCCTTCTTTTGTTGTGGGCCCCACTCAAATTTAGCAGTGTTTGGGGTCACTTGATAGACAGACCAGAGTAACACACCTGAATGAGAAATATGTTGCCTCCAAAATAAAAAAAAAAAAAATCTATAAGGCATTGTGCCTTTTGGGAGGCTGTAGGAGGGGTCACATGCAATAACTTATCCTTCCCCATAGCAAAGATATCTCAACATGCCCTACATTATTGGACCCCTAGAAATTTTACTGAGGTAAAAGGTCCTTGAAATTTTGTCAGATTTATTTTCCTCCCCCTTCGTAAGTAAATGTTTTATCAGTAAGTTTGGAGTAGTTCTTGCTTGCTAGATCCAATTAGCGTAATATTACCATTGTAATGGATCTGTGTAATATCTTGTGAAGGAAAAGGTGATTAAGATCCCTGTGTACTTCATTATGACATAGAGCTGAAGAATTAATATAGCAATGAAGTTGTACTGCTGACCTTGCCAGCAAGAGGCAAACTGCTAATGATGGTCTTTACCAACAGAGATGGAGAATATTTATTTTCCGTATCAATAGCTACATACCAGGTACCAGGGGATGTGCTAATTTGCTCAAGCAATGAAACCACATCTGGTATAGCAGTTACAATTGGAGTCACCACCTGGTTAAGCTTATGATAATCCACTGTTATTCCCCAAGGTCCACATGTCTTCTTCACAGTCCAAATAGGAGAGTTAAATGGGAGTGAGGTGGGAATCACTGCCCCTGCATCTTTCATCCTTGGTGGTGGCACTAATCTCTGCAATCTCTCCAGGAATGTGATATTGCTTTGGTTTATTATTGTTCTATTTAAAGAAGAGTTTTGGTGGCTTCCACTTTGCCTTTCCCACCATAATAGCCCTAATGTCACAGATCAGAGAACCAGCAAGGGGATTCTGCCACCTGCTGAGCCTATCTATTTCAATTATACATTCTGGAACTGGGGAAATATCCACAGAATGGGTTGGAGAGCCACTGGCCCCACTGTGAGACAGATCTGAGCTAATAAACTCCGTTGATTACCTGGCCTCCGTAAATCTGTATGCTATTTGGTGGACCTAGTGATCATTTGGGTCTCCTGAAATCAGCATTCCTTCAGAGCCAATGTCCAAAAAGAAAAATAGAGGTAACATGATAGCTACAACTGCACTGCAAAAATAATTTGTCTATTTGAAATTTCTTCTGTATTAACACTTAATATTAGGATGACATTTTGACCCATATGTATAACCCTTAAAACCCAAGAAAAATGCAAAGCCAATTATGTAGCTCTCACCTATAATACCACCACCTTGGAAGGCTGAGGTGAGAAGATTGCTTGTGGCCAGGAGTCATGACCAGCCTGTGCAATACAGCGAGACCCCCATCTCTAAAAAAGAAGAAAAATTAGGCATGGTGGCTCATGCCTATAGTGCCAGCTGCTTGAGAGGCTGAGGAAGGAGGATTGCTTGAAGCCAAGAGTTTGAGGCTGCAATCTGGACAACAGAGTGAGACCCTGTCTCTATACAAGAAAAAATAATTGTATCACAAAATTATACTTTCATAGTTAAATATTTTTAATAGTTCAGTTCTCATGGTGCAATACTTATTTATTTATCTACTTATTCACCTA
>NW_012150122.1:11059-12511 GCF_000956105.1 Propithecus coquereli | reverse complement strand
AGAGCCAGACTCTGTCTCAAAAAAAAAAAAAAAATAATAAAAAGATAAGAGAGAAAAATAGGGAGTATAAGGAGTGAGCTAAATGATAATGATTTCAAATCTAATGTTCTCATCTTCTAACAACATTGAATTCATGAATATATGCCATGCTTATTCCACTCAAACCTGTACCTGAAATATGAAAATATCCTTTTGGTAAAATTTAAACGTAGTACATATATTTGAGAAACATTCTTCTTTCCTGACTTTGAAAAAAGTGAAACCACTGCCATAGAATTTACCATTTATATATGTTTTGTTGTTCATGAGGCACAACACAATTTATTGATACTGACATTTCATCAATATAATGTATAACTAATATATTCAATTACTAATAGGAAAGTATATTTTTTCTATTCCTAAAATTTCCCATAAAGATTACACAAGGACATTTTCTATATGACATATATCAGTGTAACCATCTTAGTAGTGACTTTTAGTACATACTCATTATTAAAGAGTGCTGTTGCTTTTTGCTGTTTTATGTCAGCTGTCAAGAACTGTCTTCCACAGTTGCATGAATGCTAGAAAAAGACATGAGATGCTTTGGTCAGAAAAAAGAAACCTTTTTTACTCACAGCACAGCAAGCAGCATAATCATCAGCATAATTGAGTCAGTTCCCATTTCCCCCAAGTAACATTGGGACAAAGTAGGTAGGTCCAGATGGATGCCGTTACATGCAGAGGGTTGCATTACACGAGAGGACCCCCGATAATCACTGTCCTTTATTTTGTAAGGAAACACTATCTTTTACGATCCAGTAAAAAATAGTGTCTGTCCTTTGCTTTGAGAGAAGACACAGCCTCAGTTTTTCAAGGTTGTGTGCTATGTAAACATCATTGAAAATATAGTCTGTCTTGATAAAAGAACATTCAGGGTTTTCTATACAAAACTTGTAGTAACATGAGAGACCTATGATGAATTGTCTTCTGACATTATACAGTGTGTTTAGTTGCTAAAGCAACACCGAAGAATGTAGTGACTTACTAAAGTTAGAAGCAATTTGAGTATCTTCCTCTGTCAGCTAAATGAATTGCTTAGTCAGTAGTTAAATGAGGGCTCCTTCTCTTTTTCTCTTTTGTTGTTTTTTTATTTTTAAGTAACAAACAAAACAATCATATTCTCCTAGAGCTCATATCCTTTTCCATTCTGAATCTTGGACTTAGAATTATAAATATAAAGAAGTGATAAATCTGAATATATGAAGTCCCAAGTCAATTCTCGGCCCTCAGTGATGTTGGTCTCTACAAATTAACTATCTTCCCAATAAGTACAACCTTTACGGTGTACATATGTGTTTTTCTCATCTAAATGATAGAAGCTAACTTATCTTTCAGCCACTGTATATGAATAATTGTTTGGAATAAGCCTCTCCATAATTAAACCGATAATCTCATTCTTTAATAGTT
>NW_012150122.1:0-339 GCF_000956105.1 Propithecus coquereli | reverse complement strand
GTGGAAACTAAATGGAAATTTTCCAGTTAAAATTTTTCTAGCTTCAAAAATATAAAAATCCAAGCTCTACCAGATAACCATGAATATTAAAGTGGGAAATAATTTAGCAATAAGCTTGCTGGTTCTTCCAGCTCTAGAAATTATTACAAATTGCATAAAATTTGAGTAGATAAAAAAATTGGAAGAGGAGAGGATGAAGTGGAGATGGTGTCTCTAGAAAAATTTCTTGAAAGAGTAGGATATCTTGTGTTTCTTAAGCTTAAAGGTAAAGTAACTTTACCTATTATAGTGTAGAGGTAAAGCACTAAACAGTACCCTTGACCAGAGTGAAGAGCAAAA
>NW_012150121.1:8873-9876 GCF_000956105.1 Propithecus coquereli | reverse complement strand
TATAAATATACCATCACTGGGAAGTGAAAAATTGGGACCAATAA
Organism: Propithecus coquereli; assembly: GCF_000956105.1. Classification (NCBI taxonomy): domain Eukaryota; kingdom Metazoa; phylum Chordata; class Mammalia; order Primates; family Indriidae; genus Propithecus; species Propithecus coquereli. The sequence continues at coordinate 9,832 of NW_012150121.1, read as the reverse complement.
CCTAATCTTTGACAACCTCCAAAGTCTTTGGCAATGCTGCAGTTTTGCATTCTGTAACTCTATGACAGAGATTCATGACATGTGAACTCCCTCAGCTGCCCAGTTACCCACTTTCTCTCCTCCATCAACTCCTCAAAAGGCCATGGGTAACTAATCTCAACCAAACTTACCCTTTCCTGAGTCCCTTCTATCCTAAAGGAAGCGTTGTCACTCTCTCCAACCATGGCCGAATCCCAAGCTTTGTTCTAAATTTCAAACCCAAAGTCTCAGAGACTTTGATCAAACCCTATTCCTAGTTCTTTTCTCCTAAATCTTCACCCTAGCTCTTTTCCCAACATATACATCAAGCATTGGACCTACGATCTTAAAATCAAAACTTTCCCATGACATTACATCTCCTCTAACAAGCATCTTCTCCCTCGCATTCACCTTTCCTAAAAGATATTTATGCATAGCCTCTACTTCCTCTTCTCCCATTCACACTATAGCACTCTGAAATCTGGTCAAAATTGTTTACACAAAGAACAATAAGGAAATCATATTTGCCAAGTTGACTGTTTATTGTTGGAGAGTTTGGTGAAGCACAATAAATAGCACTCTTTTTCTCTGACTGAGTTCTGCGTCAAAAAATAAAGAATAAAAAAGGGTGAGGCTAACATTGAAGAAATGCAGTTTAGATGTGAGAGCTAAATGAGCTTATTGACTTCCTACCCTCTTGGGGCCAGTACTGCTGGCACCCTTAACCCAGGTTTCTGTCTCATTATCCTGGGTAGAAGAGGAAGGAGAAAGAGTCCAAATCTCACCCTATTTCACTGATCATGTTTGTTAATATATAAACTCCAGTCAAGAAAAATGTACCAATAGCAATTACCTAAGACCCAAGAAAGAGATCAGTAAATAGATGTAAAGTGTATGGGGAAAACTGTCTCTCATGGAAACTAGAGGACTGGAAATGAGGT
>NW_012150121.1:5592-6198 GCF_000956105.1 Propithecus coquereli | reverse complement strand
TTTTTTGGTCACCCAAGAAGACAAGCAAGGCACAGATTCAAACTCAAAATAAAGAATAATGTCTAAGAATTAGAGCTATACTATTAGAGCATAAAATGGGATATACCTGAAAGCAATAACATTTCCATCCTGGAAGTATTCAAGCAGGAATTGAAGAAATAATTGGTCGAGATTTTTTCAAAAGCGTTTCAACATTCATTGGGGAAAAGATAGTCTCCTCAATAAATCGTGCTGGGAAAACTAGATATACATATACTGAACAATGAAACCAGACTCTCGTCTCTAATCATATGCAAAAGTCAGATCAAAATGATTAAAGACTTAAATGTGAGACCCAAAACTACAAAACTACTAGAAGAAAACATAGGGAAATACTTCAGGACATTGGTCTGGGAAGAGATTTCATGGATAAGACCTCAAAAGTACAGGCAACAAAAGCAACAAAAGCAAAAATAGACAATTGGGATTATATACAAACCAATGAGCTTCTGCGCAGCAAAGGAAATAACCAGCAGAGTGAAGAGAGACAAGCTGTTGAATGGGAGAAAATATTTCTGATCTCTAATCCATAAGAGATTAATATCCAGAATATATAGGGAACTCTAA
>NW_012150121.1:2873-3115 GCF_000956105.1 Propithecus coquereli | reverse complement strand
ACAAGCACCACATGTACTCACCATCAAATTAGTATTAACTGATCAACAATTTATGTGCACATATAGTAGGAACATTTATCAGGTATCAGGCAGGTGGGAGAGGGAAAGAGGGTACAGGTATATTCACCTAATGGGTGCAGTGTGCCCCGTCTGGGGGATGGGCATACTTGAAGCTCTGACTCATGTGGGGCAAAGGCAATATATGTAACCTAAACATTTGTACCGCCATAACATGCTGAAAT
>NW_012150121.1:2141-2823 GCF_000956105.1 Propithecus coquereli | reverse complement strand
TTACTGGGCATCTACCCAAAGGGAAAAAAGACATTCTATAAAATGGATATATCTTAAAGAGCTACAAGTAGAACTACCATTTGATCCAGCATTCCCGTTACTGGGCATCTACCCAAAGGGAAAAAAGACATGCTATAAAAACGAGAATGCACTAGAATGTTTATAGCAGCACAATTCATAATTGCAAAGATGTGGAAACAACCCAAGTGCCCATCAGTACATGAGAGGATTAATAGAATGTGGTATATGTATACCACGGAGTTCTATTCGGCCACAAAAAATGATGGTGATCTAGCACCTCTTGTATTACTCTGGACAGAGCTGGAGCCCATTCTATTAAGTAAAGTATCACAAGAATGAAAAAACAAGCACCACATGTACTCACCATCAAATTGGTATTAACTGATCAACAATTTATGTGCACATATAGTAGGAACATTTATCAGGTGTCAGGCAGGTGGGAGAAGGAAAGAGGGTACAGGTATATTCACCTAATGGGTGCAGTGTGCACCGTCTGGGGGATGGGCATACTTGAAGCTCTGACTCGTGTGGGGCAAAGGCAATATATGTAACCTAAACATTTGTACTGCCGTAACATGCTGAAATTAAAAAAAAGAAAAGAAAGATAAATACCAAATGTTCTCACTCATATATGGAAGTTAAAAAAAGTTGATCTCATAGA
>NW_012150121.1:0-415 GCF_000956105.1 Propithecus coquereli | reverse complement strand
GTACCAAAGAAATGCTGGACATGACTTCTCTATTCCCAACCCCTTTTTCTGCTCTGCCTTTTTGTCAGTCTTCCTCTATAGAAACAAATCATCTACAGATTTTTTTTTAGAAAACTGATAAAAATCTACTATGAGTCAATGCATACCCTGGATATGTGGGGATTATGTAAAGTTGCGTTATGCAGATGTACAACTGTGTGTGTACTGAGTTATAAACATGTGTGTTTACTTATACATTCACACACACACACACATGCACACACATACACCCTCCCTTTGCTATTTATTTTTACCTCAATAACTGGAAAATTATCTCCTTCATGTTCTGTCCTAGGTGTTCCTCATCCTTACCCAAGTTGGTTTTGAATGGTTGTGGAAACAACCAAAGGAAATATCAGGTGTCAGAACTCTGATT
>NW_012150120.1:16500-16801 GCF_000956105.1 Propithecus coquereli | reverse complement strand
TATTTTGAAAAACGAAACTGGGAATGGAAGAACTCTTTCTCTGCAGGCCTTCTGCGATGATGGTAGTATTAATGCATGGATGTGAATGCTTGATGATTTGTGTAGAGCAATGAATGTGATTTTGAAGGAAAATAATTCAAGATTTTTAGAAAACCTGAAAACTTGATTTTTTTTTAAATTGAGTTCATCAAAAACTCCTTTACTTCTTAACAGATCAGAGAGTTCAAATCTATTTAAAATATTTATTGCACATCATTTAGACCACGATATATTTTTGGAAATAAAAAGGTATGTGAAGAAA
>NW_012150120.1:14100-15315 GCF_000956105.1 Propithecus coquereli | reverse complement strand
GTACCATAGGAACATGTTTTATTTTAAATATTAGTTGGAATATGAAACAACATAAAATATCAGTGCATAATCAGATACTAATGATACGTAGAAAATACTTCCCTTATTAGGGCAATTTAGGAGTGTGTGCCAGCAAAGAAAGAACCCCCTCTGTACATCAGGGGATATTGAATTTCTAAGGAGTGCGCTATACCGCAAATGGCAGTCATTCAGTAGGTCACTGTCAGAATGAAACTGAACTAAGTCAGAAATGTAAATTATTTTAAAGGCCAGATTTGCATATATGAAAACATGCTATTCCCTAGAAAGCACACAGACATCAATTCCATAAAAATACCCATTCATAAAAATTGTGTGTTTCACTCAATTCAGCCATATGAGTTACCACATGAGAAAGGAATATTAAAACATAAGACATCAGGGTAGGCAGATGGAAACTGCACGATGATAGCATGTGATAAACAATGAGTGGAAATCATATTATTCCATTTTAGTGGAATTCGTATTATTTTGGCATGTTTATGCCCACAAGTGTATCAACTCCTCTACATTTTCCTACATAAGGAATTATTGAGAATAATTACACTCAGAATATTGTAATATATTAGATGGATAGGTAGATAGAATTGTCACCTACATACTCTGAGTTATAAACAGTTGTATACATCATAGTCTGAACTAAATTTAAACAGAATTCTCAGTTTATGAGAAACCTAACATTTTCCATATGCACTGTCATATTCCATTCTTTTTATAATATTCATATTTCATTAGCATTTAGTCCTCAGGCCTTGGGATTTTTTAAAAAGAAATATAAATATATTCAATTTTTATATTTGTGAACTATTTATCATTTAAGTTACCATCAAGGCCTAGTTAGTTTTGTTTAAGACAATAAATTAATTTAAATCCCACCTCTTCTACTTTTGATGTGGAAATATTTTTACTTTGATGTTGTACCAATACAAATTGAAGTTTGCAACATGAACTGCTAATGCTAATTTGAGTACTTCTGTATTAGTATTGAGTGCTACAAATATAGCAAGAGATTATTTTGAAAAACGAAACTGGGAATGGAAGAACTCTTTCTCTGCAGGCCTTCTGCGATGATGGTAGTATTAATGCATGGATGTGAATGTTTGATGATTTGTGTAGAGCAATGAATGTGATTTTGAAGGAAAATAATTCAAGATTTTTAGAAAACCTGAAAACTTG
>NW_012150120.1:13319-14050 GCF_000956105.1 Propithecus coquereli | reverse complement strand
TGTGATCATTAATATAAGATGCCCCAAAGAATGAAAACAGAGAACGCAAAACTTAACAACTTAATGATTAGAATTGTATCCAAGAGCAAATTTCCTGCCAATATGTAATTCCAGAAATTTATTTGTGGGCTCTTATTAATCACTTCGGAAGACAACTCAGTTGCTACTTCTATGACAATGAAGTTACCAGGTTAAATAAGAAGGAGACCTCCAAGGGTGATAAAGTAATCCAAGCAGAATGTGGCAAAAGCAGATTAAATAAAATGCTCATTTTAGAAGTAGAAAGAAAGCCAGCCATAGATGGACATAAACGTGTGTAAAGGGAAAATTCCCTCACACCTGAGCCACATTTGTCATCTGGGTAAAGGGATAGACTGGTAATACCACTAAAAGAAAGGAAGGCACATTTATGCCCTGTTTTCTATGTTGTCTTGCTTAGAAACTTCATTAGCCTTTGCTTTGAGCCCCAAGCTCAGCTAATTATTGGATTTATATTTGAATTCCTTCTCAGGAAGCATTATAAATCATCACCTTTATTATATCAATAAATATTATTCCAGGCGAGATTGATTATAGAACAGGCCTTGAGTTTCAGATATTTTAACATCTGGTAAAATGGAAAGAAGATGGTTTAGGAAAAAGAATGCCTTGGCTTTTAATGGTGTCTACGCATGTAATCGATTTACTAATTCTGCGACCTTGGAAACTTTACTTAGTCTTTCTGACATTAG
>NW_012150120.1:11868-12548 GCF_000956105.1 Propithecus coquereli | reverse complement strand
AGACTTCACGCAATTATTAGTCATGGAGCTGTCCTTAAAACTTCTCTTGGATGAAAGTTGCGCCGTGGCTTTGGAATCAGACAGACATGGGATTAAGTCCTACTTCTGTGAATGACCTTGGGCAAATAACTGAGCCATTCAAGACTTCAATTTCCTCATTAATAAATAGGGATCATAATGCTTCATACATTGTAGAATTGTGTTGAAGATTAAATGAGCTAGTAATATAAAGCACAGAGCATCATACTTGGCTGGTAGTGTTTGTTAGGTAGATATCAACATGTTAGCCAGTCTTAGTCTCAATGTTGCATAAGGGGTCGTGTGAGCACAGCATGTCCTCAGAAGGAACTTTTTTCTTTTCAGTGTCTTATGATGGGTAAGTCCCGACACAGCTGAATACAAACAGTACCAGTGGGTTTTAGCACTTTTTCCTCCACTGGCCACTGAAAGTTATGGGGTGACCTTACAGCATGCCTCAGTATAACAGCAACCTTATACAGTTTGGGTGAAATATTGTTTTCAAGTACTTCAAGAGTTGTCCTAAGGAAGTAGAAATAAATGTGATGTTATGATGCTTCCTCTTGAACTTCTAGTTTTTAATTTTGATAGTAAAAATGTCAAGTCATGTACCTGTTGACTTTCAGATGGGGCTAATTTCTTTACTACAGCCAAACATAGGC
>NW_012150120.1:0-628 GCF_000956105.1 Propithecus coquereli | reverse complement strand
AAAGCTTTAAAAATCAGTCTGTGGTAATTTCAACCCAGGATTGAATGACATTTCTGATAGATTTTAAAAACACATTTAGTATTGCAAATGTCGTTTAATGAATTTAGAGTTTAGACTGTGTCTATACTATTTAGAAAATATAAATATACATGGTAGTAAATTTCAAATATTCATGCAGCAGGTAAAATCCTTAAAATCGAGGGTAAGGACAGGCCAAATGGTGAGGATTTGATGAAGGCAAAAATCTGAACGTATTTAAGCACAATGATTTAAATTCCACAGAAATAATTGTCCATTGATTTAGACATTTTTGTCTCAGAGACACATGCCTACACAGTTGTTTTTTCTAAAGTCACGCAGACAATGTTGAACTCTTTTCTTAGTACAGCTCTGCATTAGCATAGCATGTTGGAGGTGATAATATATGCTGAATGATATATTTGTAATCAAGACATTTTTAAGGAACACTTAATAAAGGAAAGTCAGCAGGCCAAACAGATTGTTTTTCTTTTTCTTTTTGTTGGGGGATGGGAGAAAGGATAATCACAAAGTACTCAAAGATAATTAATTTTTTTTGATAGAGGCTTAGGCAAATAGAAATAAACCTCTAAAGGGATCAAAAGTGGTA
>NW_012150119.1:3171997-3172271 GCF_000956105.1 Propithecus coquereli | reverse complement strand
TTAACAACACCAAAGTCAATATGCATCCTACAATCAATGACATTTTACAGTTTAATTAGCAGCACTTTATTTTAGAGGTAAATTAACATCTTTTTGCTGAAATATAGTATCAGAGAGTTACTGCATCAGTATTTGGTCTCTGTCCTAAATCTTCTCCCTGGAAAGCTCTCCAGTAATGGCAGAAATTACCATTTGCTTTTATTTGCTTTTTTCCCTTTTAATTTCCTCCTTGACTCTTATGATAAAAGCAAGGAAATTAAGGACAAAAATATTC
>NW_012150119.1:3160887-3161224 GCF_000956105.1 Propithecus coquereli | reverse complement strand
AAGAAAATCTCACCATTTCACAAAATTTTTGAAAAATGTTTTAAACAATTTGAATAACATAAAGTTGCCTAGCCTTGGGACAAACTTTTACTCAATTAAATTTTTAAAAAATAAGTTAACTTCCAACATTTCATGCTTTCTTAAAAAACTAAAAGGACAGGCCAAACATTTAAGTTTTATTGTATTTTTTTAAATTCACCAAGACATCCAATTAAAATATATATTCCTCTAGAGACCATGGAGAGAATCACAGCTATAGATGTGTCACGGCAGATAACAGATGTATTCTGATAAACCGTAATGTGAATACATTTTTCTGATTTGAATCCTGTTTATT
>NW_012150119.1:3148953-3149238 GCF_000956105.1 Propithecus coquereli | reverse complement strand
GGCCTGGGTCCCAGACGGTGGCAGGGACTGGGCTGGACGCGTCCCTCCTCAGGTGAGGTCTGGGTGGGGATCCTGGGGGACCCTAGGACCTCAGTGGACAGGGGCCATCGCTCGTCCTGGGCTCTGGGATGCAGGGGTGGAGGGGTCCCCAAGTGAGAGCTCCTGGGAGGCCCTGGCCCTGGTGACAATATCTTGGCCACAGCACTTTGGGAGGTAGGAGGCGCCCTTTGGTGCAGCCACGGATGTACTGAGGTTCCCAAAGGTCAGCTAAGGTGCGGGTCTGGG
>NW_012150119.1:3148156-3148903 GCF_000956105.1 Propithecus coquereli | reverse complement strand
TGGCAGGGACTGGGCTGGACGCGTCCCCCCTCAGGTGAGGTCTGGGTGGGGATCCTGGGGGACCCTAGGACCTCAGTGGGCAGGGGCCATCGCTCATCCTGGGCTCTGGGATGCAGGGGTGTAGGGGTCCCCAAGTGAGAGCTCCTGGGAGGCCCTGGCCCTGGTGACAATGTCTTGGCCACAGCACTTTGGGAGGTAGGAGGCGCCCTTTGGTGCAACCACGGATGTACTGAGGTTCCCAAAGGTCAGCTAAGGTGTGGGTCTGGGTACCATCAGCATCTGTGAATTGTACAGACAACTCTAATTTGTCACCTAAAGTCACTTCTTTGCTCCTTTGCTTTCAAAGGAAACACCCCTGACCTCCACCCCGTCTGTGTCTTACTCAGGGGCCACTCCTGAGGTGGAAGAGTTTGCAGCTTTGCCTTGACAAACCGTTCGAACCCGACCTTCCTAGATGCCTTGGACTCAACATTTAAAACAGAAAACAGACTCTGCAGAGCGTGTTTCCAGCTGAAGGCGCAGGGTCCACAGTCCCCACACCTGCGTGTTGGGAAGGTGAGCCCCACTCGACCGGGGAGCTTAGAAATACTGTCCCATCCCGACAACAGGACAGCAGCCCAGGAACACGAGTTAGGAGTGCTCCTGCCCTACTATTTCCGAGGGACGTCCCCTACGCTTTGGAAACTTGATGCACTTGTATTTTACCAACTAGAATTTTGAAACTAATGTTTATAGTTGAAAGGGCTT
>NW_012150119.1:3147424-3148106 GCF_000956105.1 Propithecus coquereli | reverse complement strand
CCACCCCGTCTGTGTCTTACTCAGGGGCCACTCCTGAGGTGGAAGAGTTTGCAGCTTTGCCTTGACAAACCGTTTGAACCCGACCTTCCTAGATGCCTTGGACTCAACATTTAGAACAGAAAACAGACTCTACAGAGCGTGTTTCCACCTGAAGGCGCAGAGTCCACAGTCCCCACACCTGCGTGTTGGGAAGGTGAGCCCCCCTTGACCGGGGAGCTTAGAAATACTGTCCCATCCCGACAACAGGACAGCAGCCCAGGAACACGAGTTAGGAGTGCTCCTGCCCTCCCATTTCCGAGGGACGTCCCCTACGCTTTGGAAACTTGATGCACTTGTATTTTACCAACTAGAATTTTGAAACTAATGTTTATAGTTGAAAGGGCTTTTTAAAAAAATCTAACAAACATTTTTAAATTGATTTGATAAAAGTCAAATGGAGAAGGATGCAGAGGATTTGCTGCACTGAGGACTTCGGGGAGTCTTTATTGGAGTGTGTGCACCTGCGGTCTCCTCCCTGCGCATCGCTGGCTGCTATGGACCATGTGACATTACAGGAAGGAAGTCACAGATTTCGCTCCTTGCTCCTAGTGGAAATGAAATGGAGAGGGAAAGTCCTCCCGCGTCTTTTTTCAGAACTTGCACTATTCCTGTGTCTTCCTCCCTTGGTGGGGGAAATAACCAG
>NW_012150119.1:3144450-3146079 GCF_000956105.1 Propithecus coquereli | reverse complement strand
AAATGCACATATCAGAACAACATCTATTGGATGCTGGGGAAGGGGGAGGGTGGTGGGAGGAGGAGGAAAGAGGGAGGAGGGGAGGGGTATTTGTATACACAAGGAGGGCAATGCGCACTACCCGAAGGATGGACATATTTGAAACACGGACTTCGGTCAGGGGGGGAACCAAGGGCAACACACGTAACCTAAACATATGTACGCCCATAATTTGCTGAAATAAAAAAAAAACAAAAAAAAAAACAAGCAATTCTTTTTTAAGCCCATGAGTTTTCACGATTAGCTCTCTACAGGCCAATAAAGGCGGAATAGAACCCTAGAAGAGCACTTCCCACTCTCAGCGTCTTCACTCTGCAGCATGTTTGTCCTTAGCGGTGACAGCTGCACAGACTTGTGAGAGTTTTCCCCTCTTGTAAGTGAGGTTATGCTTCAAGTAAGACTCTCTCTAAATTCTCAGTGTCACATTTCTACTTCTTTCAGTGGAACTTCTGCATGTAACGGTGGCAACTCCAGAAGAGAATCCCATGCGATTATTTATACCAAGGCTCCTACGCAAGAGGTCACGGCAGAGGCAAAGGCAGGTGGATGTGGACAGGGGATGGGGGTGCTCCTGACATCTAAGCTGAGCCCAGAGGGGTAAGCAGGGACCAGATATATCCCAGCCTTAAGTGGGCAGGGTCATCTGCTCCCCACGATGACATCCAGGGGGGCCAGATGTCTGGCCTGCCTCTGAACTGAGGGCCAGCGCCCCGACCCCCAGGATCTCCCAGCCCACTGGGGGATGTGAGGCCATTTGGCTCCCACATTCCTGGAGCCCGAGGGGAATTTCAGCCCTAAGAAGCCACTGTAAACCCTCCCCTACCACTGCACAAAGTTCATGGCAGAGGGAAAACCAGGGAAAGAGAGGTGGCACAGACCCCAGGCTGGGGTCTCCATTGGGTATGACAGTCCCAAAACCTCTCTGTAATGCCCAGGTTATGAAAACAAGGTGCAGGGAGGGACCCTGCGGTGAGGGTGGGTCTGCAAGCAACTGTCAGACTCCTCAATGCCTGTCCCTTCTAGGACCCACTCTCAGGGAGAGGGACGCTGGCCCCTCACCTGCACGCCGGCACCCCATAGACAAAAGCCACCGGCACTCATGAGAAAAAACACATCTATTAAGAAAATTAGGAAGCAATACACGTCTTGGTAGGAGGAAGCCATTAGCATATAGGGGACATGATACCAGGGGACAAAATAGGTCTTCTCTGAATGAACCAGCTTTGACTCGGAGAAAACTTCCCACCAGGAGAGGCACAAGCACAACGGTCTGGTCGAGCAGAAAACCATGTTGGGTGACAGTGAAGGTGGCCCGAGGCTCTTGCCACCCTTAGCTCATGCTGGCAGGACCTGGCTGCAGACACCAGCTCCCTGAGTGCAGAGGCCCAACTGCCATCCCTGCCGTGGACCTCCCTGTTCTTCCTGGGAAGGCTGTAGCCTGTAGTGGTGGTGCAGTGACCACAGGTCACATCTTGCATCACTCTCTTTTGCTCTGGGTGGGATGGTTCCCTGGGGTAGCAGGAACACCCATGTGCCGGGGCCTGGAGTTCCTCCTTGTGACAGGCGAACTCCAAGGAACTAAGTCCTTGC
>NW_012150119.1:3142642-3143256 GCF_000956105.1 Propithecus coquereli | reverse complement strand
AGACAGGCCAGACATCTGGCCTCCCTGGATGCCACTGTGGGGAGCAGATGACTCAGCCCACTGAAGGCTGGGATAGATCCGGGCCCTGCTGACCCGTCTGGGCTCAGCCTAGAAGCCAGGAGCAGCCCCATCCCCTGTCCACGTCCACCTGCCTTCCCCTCTGCCGTGACCTCGTGCGTAGGAGCCCAGGTATAAATAATCACATGGGATTCTCTCCTGGAGTTGCCACCGTTACATGCACAAGTTCCACCAAAAGAATTGGACATTTGACACTGAGAATTCAGAGTCAGTCTTACTTGAAGCATAACCTCACTTACAAGAAGGCAAAACCCTCACGTGTCTGTGCAGCTGTCACCGATCAGGACAAACATGCTGCAGAGTGAAGACGCCGAGAGTGAGAAGTGCTCTTCTAGGATTAAATCCGCCTCTTGGCCTATAGAGAGCTAATCTTGAAAAATCGTGGGCTTAAAAAAGAATTGTTGTGTTTTTGTTTTGTATTTTTACCAGATAACATTTGAAAGTAAGTCATGTGGGACATCATCTAGTCCTGGAAGTTCTGTTATGACAATGTGAGTCTGAAGTGCTGTTACTGCCCCCACCAAGGGAGGAAGGCA
>NW_012150119.1:3142105-3142592 GCF_000956105.1 Propithecus coquereli | reverse complement strand
CCCCATCCCCTGTCCACGTCCACCTGCCTTCCCCTCTGCCGTGACCTCATGCGTAGGAGCCCTGGTATAAATAATCACATGGGATTCTCTCCTGGAGTTGCCACCGTTACATGCACAAGTTCCACTAAAAGAAGTGGACATGCGACACTGATAATTCAGAGTCAGTCTTACTTGAAGCATAACCTCACTTACAAGAAGGCAAAACTCTCATGTGTCTGTGCAGCTGTCACCGATCAGGACAAACATACTGCAGAGTGAAGACGCCGAGAGTGAGAAGTGCTCTTCTAGGATTATATTCCGCCTCTTGGCCTATAGAGAGCTAATCTTGAAAAATCGTGGGCTTAAAAAAGAATTGCTGTGTTTTTGTTTTGTATTTTTACCAGATAACATTTGAAAGTAAGTCATGTGGGACATCATCTAGTCCTGGAAGTTCTGTTATGACAATGTGAGCCTGAAGTGCTGTTACTGCCCCCACCAAGGGAGGAAG
>NW_012150119.1:3137298-3140548 GCF_000956105.1 Propithecus coquereli | reverse complement strand
GGCGTGCAGGTGAGGGGCCAGCGTCCCTCTCCCTGAGAGTGGGTCCTAGAAGGGACAGGCATGGAGGAGCCTGACAGCGGCTTGCAGACCCACCCTCTCCCCAGGGTCCCTCCCTGCACCTTGCATTCATAACCCGGGCATTACAGAGAGTCTTCGGGACTGTGAGACCCAATGGAGACCCCAGCCCGGAGTCTGTCTCACGTCGCTTCGCCTGGCTTTCCCTCTGCCGCGAACGTTGTGCGGTGGCAGGGGAGGGGTTACAGCGGCTTCTCAGGGCTGAAATTCCCCTCTGGCTCCAGGAATGTGGGAGCCAAACGGCCTCACGTGATCAAGTGGGCCGGCAAGTTCTGGAGGTGGGGGCGCTGGCCCGCGGTTCAGAGACAGGCCAGAGATCTGGCCCCCCTGGATACCATCGTGGGGAGCAGGTGAGCCTGCCCACTGAAGGCTAGATAGAGCCGGGCCCTGCTGACCCCTCTGGGCTCAGCCTAGACTCCAGGAGCACCCCCATCCCCTGTCCACGTCCACCTGCCTTCCCCTGTGCCGTGAGCTCGTGCGCGGGAGCCCCAGTATAAATAATCACGTGGGATTCTCTCCTGGAGTCGCCCCCGTTACAGGCACAAGTTCCACTAAAAGAAGTGGACGTGCGACACTGACAATTCAGAGAGAGTCTTACTTGAAGCATAACCTCACTTACAAGAAGGCAAAAGCCTCACGTGTCTGTGCAGGTGTCACCGATAAGGACAAACATGCTGCAGAGTGAAGACGCTGAGAGTGGAAAGTGCTTTTCTAGGGTTATATTCTGCCTCTTTGCCTGTAGAGGCAATGTAATGGTGAAAAACGGTGGGGTTAAAAAAGAATTTTTTGTTTGTTTGTTTTATACTTTTACCGGATAACATTTGAAAGTAAGTCATGTGGGACATCATCTAGTCCTGGAAGTTCTGTTATGACAATCTGAGGATAAAGTCTGGTTATTTGCCCCACCACGGGATGAAGGCAGAGGAGTAGTGTAAGTTCTAATACAACACGCAGGAGGCCTTTCCCTCTCCATTTCATTTCCACAAGGAGGAAGGAGCCAAGTGTTTGGCTTCCTCTCTGTAATGTCACATGGTCCTGAGCAGCCAGCGATGCCCAGGGAGGAGGCAGCAGGTGCGCACAGTCTAATAAAGACTCCCCGAAGTCCTCAGTGTGGCAAATCCTCTGCATCCTTCTCCATCAAAAGACTTTTATCAAATCAATTTTAATTTTTTGTTTGATTTTAAATGAAAACCTTTGAAGTCTGTAAACATTAGTTTCAAAATTCTAGTTGGGCAAATACAAGTACATCAGGTTTCCAAAGATTAGGGGACGTCCCACGGAAATGGGAGGGCAGGAGCACTCCTATCGTGTGTTCCTGGGCTGCTGCCCTGTTGTCGGGATGGTACAGTATTTCTAAGCTCTCCACTGGAGCGGGGCTCACCTTCCCAACACGCAAGTTTGGGGTCCACGGATCCCGTTCCTTGATGTGGAAACACGTTCTGTAGGCTCTGTTTTCCGTTCTAGATGTTGAGTCCAAGGCATCTAGGAAGGTCGGGTTCAAAAGATTTGCCAAGGCAAAGCTGCAAACTCTTCCAGCTCAGGAGTGGCCCTTGAGTAAGCCAGATGGGGAGCGGGGTGGCGGGGCAGGCTTTTATTGTTTCTTTTGAAAGCAAAGGCACAAAGAAGTGACTTTAAGTGACAAATTAGAGTTGTCTGTACAATTCACAGATGCCGATGGTGCCCAGACCCTCACCTTAACTGACCTGTGGGAACCTCAGCATATCCCAGCCTGCACCAAAGGGTGCGCCTGGCCCAGGAGCCCATCATCCCAAAGTCCCCTGGCCAAGAGGCTGTCACCAGGACCAGGTCCTCTGGGGAGCTCTCATTTGGGGGCCGCCCCAACCCCCACGCACTGGAGCTCAGGACGATACACGCCCCCTTCCCACTGAGGTCCTAGGGTCCCCCAAGGATCCCCAGCCAGAGTTCACTTGGGAGGAGCAGGCCAGCAAGGCCACCTGTGGAACCACCGCTCCTCACGTCCCCTGAAATCCACAGCTGGAGGAGGGTGATGCGTCCACCCGTGTCCCTGCCACCATCCAGGACCTAGGCCCCGCTGCTCCCACCCTGCTGCCGCCTGCTGGACCTGGTGGCCCTGTTGGGAAGGCTGCGACTACCAGATTCCAATGAAGATGGCCCTTCACGTTCTGGAGCTTGAGGAAACCTGTGGGGTCACGTGGGAGTTCGAGATATTGATTCTGGTGATGGTCTCAAGAGGTATTCGACTTTAACCAATTTTGCTTTTTGAATAAATGCATTTTTTTGCATTCTGAGTATAACCTCAATAAAATTGCTTTAGAAACAAGACACTGTGCATGCTGTTTGGCAGGTTTGGGGAAATACAGGACACTGAATTCCTAGCCATTAATCTATATCAGAGGATATGTACATGTAAAATTGTAGTGTAAGTTCTCAAAGCACCCTCTTAAATGTTTGAGCTAATTTTTTTTTTTCACCAATAAGGATCCATAGTCATGTTTGTTTACTTTGACTGGCTCAAGAATATTGACACATTTCTTAATATTCATTAATTGATGCTAATCTAATAGGTAAAGAAGAAAAAAAAATGTTGTCTTTGTTCAGGTTTCCAGATTGTTCATAGTAAATGAGGGTGAACATCTTTCTACATATGTTGGTGTCTGTGTTAGTTTCCTGTAGCTGCTATGACAACTGATCACAAACTTAGTGGCTTAAAACAACATCAATTGGGCCAGGCATGGTGGCTCACACCTGTGATCCTAGCACTTTGGGAGGCTGAGGTGGGAGGTTCGCTTGAGGTCAGGAGTTTGAGACCAGCCTGAATAAGAGTAAGACTCCATGTCTACCAAAAAAGTAGAAAAAATTAGCTGGGCATGGTGGCGTGTGCCTGTAGTCCCGGCTACTCGGGAGGCTGAGGCAGGAGGATCGCTTGAGCCCAGGAGTTTGATGTTGCAATGAACTATGATGACACCACTGCGTTCTAGCTGGGGTGACAGAGTGAGACTCTGTCTCCAAAAAAAAAAAAAAAAAAAAAACACACACACAATCCATTTACTATCTTATAGACTTAGAAGTCAGATATCTGAAAAGAGGATCACTGGGCCAAAACTTAATGTGTCCTTTGGGCTGTGCTCCCTTTGGAAGTTCTAGGACAGAATTCTTCTCCTTGCCTTTTCTAGCCTGTAGAGGGGCTGACGTT
>NW_012150119.1:3134640-3135318 GCF_000956105.1 Propithecus coquereli | reverse complement strand
CCTCTATCAAAAAATCCCCAAACAACAAACGCTGGCCAGGATGCGGAGAGACAGGAACACTCTTACACTGCTGGTGGAACTGCAAATTAGTGCAACCTCTGTGGAAAAGAATTTGGAGATACCTCAAAGAGCTACAAATAGAAATACCATGCAATCCAGCAATAGCACTATTAGGCATCTACCCAAAAGAGCACAAAACATTCCACGATAAAGACATCTGCACCTGAATGTTTATGGCAGCACAATTCACTATCGCAAGGATGTGGAAACAACCCAAGTGCCCATCCATTCATGAGTGGATAATTAAAATTTGGTATATGTTTACAATGGAATATTACTCAACCATAAGAAACGACAGTGATCTAGCACCTCTTATACTTTCCTAGATTAAACTTAAGCCCATTATCCAAAGTGAGGCACCACAAGATTAGAAGAACAGGCTCCACTTATACTCGCCATCAAATTGGTACTAACTGATCAACACTAGGGTGCTCACATGGCAGAAATACTCTCTAGGGATTAGGGGAATGGGGGGTACATCCACAACTAAAGGACACGGGGAGCACTGTAAGGTGGGAAGGGCATGCCTTTTACCCGCACTTGGGTGAGGCAAAGAGATAAAGTGTAACCATAATGTTTGTACCCTCACAATAACCTGGAATAAAAAAAAAAAAAAAA
>NW_012150119.1:3088934-3133500 GCF_000956105.1 Propithecus coquereli | reverse complement strand
GGGATTCTTCTCACCAAAGTGGTCTTCACCAGCTTGGAGCCACTAATAGCTTCTGCCCCTCCCCAGGCTCTGCTGTGGGTCCTCTACAGGTGCCAGGCAGCTTTCCAGGTGCTACCTGCAGAGCTGATTCTGTCTTTCTAACCTGCTTTCCTTTGTTTCCTTCTGCTTAACCTACCTCTTGTTAAACTTTGCTATGGATTTGACTTGAAATGCATCTCCTTGCTCTGTATCCTACGCAGTCCTATACCTAGGACCCAGCCTGGGCCAACCCCCTAAGCTTACTTCACTAACGTAATTGAAGAAAAATATAAGTCCGTGTCGGGTATAAAGCATACAGGCTGTGCTACACAACAAAATAAAATGAGCATTTTTTCCTACCTATAGCACTCCCAACTCTGCTGGCAAATGTCACCTGCCACTACAGAAGCTGAAAATATTAGCTAGTGGTTTTCCCAGTATCTAGCAGCTTCAGCGGTTGGGAAGGTAGTGGAGGTGGTGGTGGGAAGCCATGCAGGGCAAAAGACCTCAGAAAGTCTGCTGGGGACTTAGTTTTTTCTCCATAATATAAAGCAATGTGCAGGAGGAAAATAAACCCCTTCTTGGCAGTACATGGTTGTCTCTGTGTGTGACATCTGGACCTGCTGCAATCACTTGTAACCGTGAGGGCAGGCAAGTTGATACAATGAAAACAGCCACATAGAAAGATGGGAAGGATTTGGGACGTTGTTGAGCCACCCTGGAACCCTCTTGCTTCTGGATGACTTCATACGTGAGAGGACAAATCTTACTGTTGAAGTCACCTACATGGATCCCAGCAGATTCTGCGCCCGTTACGACTCATCCATGTGTGCCTGTGGCAGTAACCCTCTTCCCCCTTCTAATAACACACTGGTTCTCATCTTCTAAGGACACAAAACAAACAACCCCCCTAACCAAAACCAAAACCCATTGGCAGCGAGTTTGTTGCAATGAGGTAGAAAATAAAAATAAACAAACAGCGAATGAGGGTGGTGGGGACCTTCTTTATCTGTGGACTTGGCAGCCTCTTATTTGGCAGTTTTTCCCTGCTCATTAGCTGAGTATCTGGAATCTAGATAATGGAAACCACTTTCTAGATACGTGAGCTGTGTCTTCCTCACAGATTTCTCTTGTATGTTCCAGAGTTTAAGGTCATCTGTTTAAGTAAAGTTATCAGTTTATCTTAGAAATTGGTTATTATATACCTACTTGGAGATAGCAACTCTTTCCAAACTGGGGTTAGCTCCTGGCCAGTGTTTGAGAGTTATGACATAAGTAGATAGAGGTTATAGTAAAGATACAACTTCTTTTTCTAGTACTCTTGTCCTGTAAGAATAGCAGAGCAAATTTTTTTGTCTTGGTTTTGGTCGAGAGGCCCGCTGGAGAGAGCCCAGTCACATTCAAAAGAAGGTGCATTTAGGTTTTAATTTGGGTTCGTAAAGAGCACACATTGGGTCTCCAGATGGTGCCCTGTAGACAAAATCAAGCATTGCAGTAAATCCCATGGCAGTGACATGGTGATTATTCTTGGGCCCCTGCCCCGCTCTTGTCCGGTGCCTGGGGAGGTGCACCCAGATGTTCCTTCAGGTGTTCTGAAACAACGTCCTTCCATCCATTAGGGGCCTGAAGGGGGATGCTGCCATTAACTGTTTACTGTCAGCCAGGACACATAATCGGGGCAAGATGGAGTCTGGCACTGAGATATTCGTCCTCACTGCTGTAGTTCACTAAGTATCGTAGGAGAGAAAACAGACAGGAAAAAGAAAATGTTGCAAGGCCACGTCTATGTGATTGCCCCAGTTTGAAATGTAAAAAATTAGACATGCCGATTAGTTCTCTGATTTTCACACCACCAAACAGCTCGCTTTACATTTTTTTCTAACGAATTACCTGATTGGTTGTTTTGGAAAAGTTTATTCCTCATCCCTGTATTCATTCAACATGTGTGTATGTTAGTGTCCCTCTAACTTGAGTAATGGATAAACGTCTTTAAAAGCCCAGGCATGTATTCACAGACCCCTCCCCAACCAGGATAAGTGGACATTTGCTTGAGAAGCAACAACTTAAGAACTTAAAATCTTATTCCATGAAAATGTCTTCCAATGAAAAATATCCAATGCAAAACAGAAATAAACTTTATTTTTATACTGGGTAAAAGTATTGTATAATATTTTCATGGAATTAAAAAAATAAGAAGTTTGAAAAACTACAGACATATTTCAAATACTTACTGTGTATCAGACACAGTAACAGGCCCTGGGCCTACCAAGCTCATTAGCACTGGCCTTGCCTTCAAAGAGAAGGAGACAGAGAGAGAGAGCAGCAGATCATCTGTGTTCTAATGGAGCCTGTGCATGGTTCTGAATTTTGGGGTCACCTTACTGGAATGACATGGCTCCCCATTCTGTTGCAGGCCATTGAAACACAACTGAAAGATGCTCTGAGCATTGGAAAGGACATGTTTTTGTTAGAGCAGACGAGAATCTTCTGTTTTCAGTGTTAACTGGATCCTTGCGTTAGTTTCCTATGGCTGCTGTTACAAATTACCACAAACTTGGTAACTTAAAACAACCAGAATTTATTATCTTACAGGTCTGGGGGTCGGAAGCCTGAAATCAATTTCACTGGGCCAAAGTCAAGATATCAACAGGGCTCGTTCCTCCTGGAGGCGGCTGGCTTTCCTCGGCCTGTGACCGCTCCTCACATGGCTCAGCTCTCACCTCCATCATTTTGTCTCTTACCTCCCTCTGATCTGGCTCATCCCTTTTATAAGAAGCCCTGTGATTCATCAGGCCCCCTAGGATGACGCAGCATCACCTTCGCATTTCAAGATCCTTAAGTTAATCACATCTGCAATGACATTTGGCCACATAAGGTGACAGTCACAGGTTCAGGAGATCAGGATGTCAACACACTGGGGGCCATTATTCAGCCTCCCACTGCCCCTTAGGATCCGAATCTTTCTCCAGCCCGGACCCCACGCCTTCAACCATATATCCCAATTTAACTTTGACATCACTTCGTGGTGAACCAGTCCCAGAAAAAGTCATCTCCTTCTGCTTTTAAAATCTGCTCCACGACGACAATTTTCTTTCTCTTGTAACAGCACTGTCACTGTATCTTTTACACAATTCTGAAACCTTAGTGTTATTTCATAAATATATGTCATTTCTTTAACCTCCATATGCCCTCTGTCTCCCCAGACACAGAACTCTGCCTTTGAAATGAGTCCTAGGCTGTCCCTTTGCACATCTCAGTTGCCACTGAGCAATAGCCAAGCGTCCTGGTGAGAACTGCATAAGATTCCTAGTTTATCCCTTTGGGCCAGTTTGCTCTTGGCTCAAGTTGGTAGTACCTAGAATAGAGTAAAACTTAGGTCAAAATTTATTTTGCATCAAAGTTGGTGTTATCTGTGACAAAGCCTTAATGGCATCATTCCAACTGCTTAATCCCTGGCTCCACAATTTTCTTTTGCTTCTAGAATGCTTTTGGTATGTCAAGCAGATGCTGCAGTAGATATTGTTCTGGACTTCAGGCCTTCTTCCCACTGGCACATGGATACTATCCACTGTGACTGTGAAGTTTCTTTGAAATTTTCTCCTCTGTTCTCATCAGGGCGTTGCTCGCACAGAGGTTGGAAGAAGAGTCTTCACGTGTTCCTCACCTTTCATCCACTGACACAGCACCCTGAGCACTCAGTTCCACCCCAGGTCCTCTCGGCAGGTAGTTTTACCTCCGTTATTGAAAGAGCCATCCAAAATAATGATGTCTCCCAAACAGTCGACCCTATCTCACAGAACCATCAGAAACCAGAATTAGACATGCAATAGTCAAAGCATGGGCTTTAATTATTTCTTGGCTAAATTTGCATGCAAAAGATACCACCAATTTTCATGTAGAAAATTTTTTGACATAAATTTTTTTCTTGTCTCTTGCTTAATGTTGGAAATTCTTTGACTGTGGGGACTATGACAGCACATGGCAAATACTATTAAATACATAACAAAGCTAAACAGAAACATTTATATTTTAAGAATTTAAACCCAATGTTTTATAAGAAAGCTGATCTCAAAATTTAACTAAATTCCTACCAGCTGTAGGAAAACCTTATCTTTGTAGGTAATGGACACTGAAACATCAATTCACTGAGACATAGATTTTTCTGGAGTTTGTGAAACCTAGCTTGGTTTTAATCATGTAATTCAGCTGTAGTTTCATAGGAATAGTGTAAATGTTTAATAATAAATTTTATATCTCTCAGTTTTAATCCATAATCTCAGCTGTTGTATCACATGGACAGCGTTCAGAGCTAATGATAAATTTCTATCTCTGTCTCACATACAGAAGGAAAACCATGTATTGACTTGAGCATCTGCATAAGGATATGCTCTGAATTCCTACTGATACAACCTCAGGAATTTGTACTTGGTTTGACTTCTCATTGACCATCTGTAAATGTTCATTTTGAAATGTAGCTTCCAACACATTTCAGTATATTTTTGCTCTAAGAGTATGTAAGCTACTGTGTGTTTGTGTCAGGAAAAGGAAACACATGTAATTTAATGTTTTATTGGTTTGGGATATTAGGTTTTTATAGTCAGCTGAAGTTTTAGAACAACAAAATTTACAGAGGCTTAGAGCTTTCTTTCCTTCCAAAATCTCTTTTACTAAACTCCTTGATATTTTCTTAGTCTTTTAGACCCTCCATTGGGATAATGTATGAAAACTTCTTTATACTGAGAAAAATAATAATATTTTTAAAAACCTCACCCAATGTGTTCCTTCCTTTTTATCAGTAAGCTGGTCTCTCTGCCTGTTCCACATCATACCGTTGAGGCAGGAAGCTAAACCATGAGGTCTGGCGTCCCCAGGAAGAAGAGGGACAAGAGGGAGGTGGAACAAGTCCCATTTGGCAGGAAGTAGGCGCTTGGCTGCTCCCAGCCCAGAGGAGTATGGGCAGGAGAAGAGTGACTGAGGTAGAGGAAGAGGATCAGACTAGGTCTTCTCCTCCACACCCAGGGGGCTGCTTCCTAATGGAAGGGGCTTGTAGGGATGCTCGTATAAGTGTGGGGCATGTGGAAGGTCAAGACTAGTGACCTACTCTGCCCACTGTGCCCCGGGAAGACCACGAGCGCCGAGGTGAGAGCTCGCCCACGGTGCAGGATTGGTAGAGGAGACAATGAGACAAAGGAGGTTGAGCAACACTGTTGAATGTGGCCTGGGTCCTAAATATGGTGTGCAGGGAAGCCAGGAGTTTCTGCATCCCCAGTGACGACATGCCAAGGTGCTAAAAGGCTCAGGGGAGTCATGTCCCCTTGGATTTGAAATGGAGACAGAATATTAGGAATTAGTTAGTTTAGTTAGTTAATTAGTTCCTTACCTCTGGTAAGGAACCAAGATCAAGGACTGCAGCTGTGTGTTCCTACAAGGTACTCCAAATAGTCTGAGCTCACCGCCAGACTAGACCTGCCAGGTGTGAGTTCAGCACCCGCTCTGAAGCCCCCCCTCCCATTGCCGTGAGATCACAAAAATGCCCCCGTAAGTATGGACGGAAGTGGGTGAGGTGGGCAGAGAGATCCCATCATCCCAAAGGGATCTAATAACTATAAGAGGACTGTTTAAGTCCCCAAATAGTGAAATATTAATTGTAAAATGTAGATATCGCCTCCCGCCTTTAGCCGACATACAGCAGGATAAGGGTTTATGAGAAAGATTATATCAGTTATAGAAAAAAAAAGGTACATATTTTTGGTACACCTGAGTGTCGAGTTTTAAATTTTTCTACCTCTCCACCCACGTGTAAGGTTTTATGTATGGAATCATCCATATTCAATCTATAGCACATATACATGTTTAATAAATACTTGCTAAAGGAAACTCCATGAACTCCATCACTGCTTCAGTGGTATGGGGTTATGGAAGGTGATAGAAGCCCACACCTCACACCCCTTCTCTCTTTTCTCATCAGACCCAAGAGCATTGTGATGGGGGATGGGGTGACTGGACAGGATACTGGTAATTTTCTCCATGAAACGTCACAAATGCTTTGTCTTTAGTATTGGTGACTGCCCCTGTCTTAGCCTGTTTGGGCTGCAATAACAAAACACCATAGACTGGGTGGCTTATAAATAACAGAAATTTCTTTCTCATAGTTCTGGAGGCTGAGAATTCCTAGACCAGGGTGCTGGCAGATTCCATCTTTGGTGAGAGCTCACTTCCTGCTTCATAGACAGCCTTCTTCTCACTGTATCCTCACATGGCGGAAGGGGGAGCTCTCGGGTCTCTGCTATAAGGCCGCGAATCCCCATTCACGAGGGCTCCACCCTTATGACCTAATCACTTCCCAAAGGCCCCACCTCCAAACACCATCACCTGGGTGATTCGTTCCAACATGTGAATTGGGGGTGGGCACTCACATTCAGTCTACAGCCCTCCCCTCACATTCTCAGATCCAATGAGGTGTGCGAGGTGAATACCTAAACCCCAAACTCAGTTACGGAGGAGAGATGAAATTGTCAGAAACCATCTTCCTAGGGGCAGCCTCACCTAGAGAACAAAAAGGCACCCACACCAGAGCACTGGGGACAGGTCTCACAAGGGACCATCCCCGTTGCCTGGGATGACTTCCTTGCCGAGCAGGCATGTTGGAGCCACCACTTATAAATGTAGAGTCGAAAGAAATGAGTCAAGACAGCTGTATGATTCTCGAAGACAAGAATTGTGACCTCATTCAGAGGATTCAGTAAAAAAAGCTCTGTCTTTACTCTCTGCTTCAAGCCACAACTAGAGAGGATGAAGGAGGGCAGGGGACAGGCAGGGCAGGAGGAGCTGTGTCACAGAAGACCACTCAGCCCATCTCCCCTCCCACAGCCACCACAGCCACAGGCCTGGCCCACCCAGACAGGTGGGAAGACACAGAGGTTATTAGGGATTAGACGGAAGGTTTTACGTAAACAGGGCTGATTCATAAGAACCCAAATGAGACACTTCAAAAAACTAAAAGGGACTGAAAAGTCAGAGGATCAGTCTGAGATGTCATTAAACATCCCCACTGCCCAGAATAGAGAATGTGGTTGGCTGGCAAGGTAGTTAGAAAAAATAAAACTGTTTCATGTTTGTTCTGCAGAGAGTTCGATTCCTCAGTAAACTGGTTCTAGGAAGCTCATGATTCGTACTTTTCATGGTTACTCTCAAAATTAAATGAGGTGATCGTGAGACCTAGTGCTTAGGAGGCACTTAACAAATGCTACTAACATTTCTCTTCCCTTCCTCTAAATTGTTTCCGACAGCTTTCTATCTTTATCTACTCCAACGTGATAAAACTATTTCCATACAAATTTATAGATACAAAGTCATATACATAAAAGTTTTAATATAAAATTACTGCATAGAGCTATGCGTGTGTGTATGTGTGTGTGTGTTTGTGTGTGTGTATGCTTAAATGAAATGTCACCCCACTGTCATTCTCACCTCTTTTCTAGGGGACAAGAGTGGACCTCTCCACCTTGAGACAACATTGGTCTGCAGTTGTCTTAGGAAAAGCCAAGAAGGTGAGGCATTCTAGACCATGAGTCAAAGCATGAACTTGGTAATGAACACAGTCTTCGCAGAAATGAGTGAGAGACCCAGTCAGGCTGAAGAAGACGTTTCCCGCTGGAGTTGGTAATAGGACACAAACTTGGGTAAATGTGGAGGTTGAGGGGGGAGGATTAAGACTTGATCCTCTGGGGCACTGGTTTCCTTTCTCCTTTCCTTCCATCCTTCCTCCCTTCCCTATTCCCTCTTTTCTTCCCTGCCTCCCTTCTTTCCTTCCTTCCTTCTTTTCTCTCCCCTCCCTCATTTTTTCCTCTTTCAGCAGGTAGGCTTTCTACAGGTGAAATCTCACTGGGAAGTTGGGTACATAAAGTGATACAGGTAAAGCTGTTCTGGTTGAAGCAGGGATGAGGGGCCGAGATCTCTCTCCGCTCAGAACCCCCAGGGCACCTCTCCCCAAACACCTAAAATCCCTCCACAGAAAACACAGTTAAAAAATTAAAAAGCACCACTCTGGGCAGTGCCAAATTGTTGCAAGTTTTTTTTTTTTTTAATAGCATTGTGGTTAAATAAAAACATTCCCCCAAATCAACCCAGTGGAAGTTGAAGGATGATGTGGAGGGGCCAGTCACGGCACACGGTGGGGCCACTGCACTGTGTCAACATGGCTCAGCTACAGCTCCGATCCCAAATTCTCTTCCCTGCGTGGCTCTGGGTTGGAGTTGGCGCGAGAGAATTCCGTGTGGGGTTCGGAGGGTAGAGAAGCAGCAGCGCGTCTAGGACTGGCTGCTTTAGGTGGCTGTCGCAGCTCACGCATGCCACCAGAGCCGCAGCCGTTCCAGCTCCTGCCACATCTCCTTCAGCCTGTCCGACGACGGGGCTAGCGGCATGCTTAGCTCCGCAACGCAGGGTGCCGGCAGCGCTGCCACGTCCTTGAAGGGGGCTGCTTGGAGGAGCAGGAGGAATCCCTTGTTCTCTTACACGTCACACCCATCGCTCTCGCCCAAGCGCTTGCTCTGTTGGGTTCAAGCTCCAGCACCAGAGGCAGAAGCGCCTGATGCACTTGGACCGTTTGACCAGCTCTCGCCACGCAGTAAAGTCAAATTCCCATAGCGGACCCTTCTTCCTTACCTGGCCCCGTGTTTGTCCTTCTTTGGCCGAAGCCTGGGTGACACTCTCCATCTCAGGTCTCCAGCGGCCGGTAGTGACCTCCATCCATCCTAAGTTGATTTGAAAGTCACGGTGGGTCCTCCAGGTCGAAGTGCCTACCTGGAGAGGGAAGGCTGAGGTTCAAGGGCGTTAAGCTCTCTCGATACTGATTTAGGACTCTTAACTCCGAGATAAGGAAGAGATGAGGGAAAAGCCAGGAGCTTTCGGAGAAAAAGACACGGAGCGATAGGCAGAAAGCCAACAGTGAAAAACTCTAGGGGACTGTCCACGAAAGAAGCAGGGAAAAAAAGAAACCATTGCAGGAGACAAAGGAGTTAGACAAATTGGCACCGGTCTGGAGAAGTGCAGCACCCTGAAAGCAATGGCGGTGAGGCTTGGTAGTTTCACAGCCGAGGAGAGGTCAGGGGCACGATCCATCCGTCGTGTAGGAGAGAGGACGGCCCACGCTGCAAGAGCAGCTGCCGTGCGGGCAGCGGACGCTCTGGTGTGTAGGAGCTAATGCCCACGTCGGGCCTAACTGGCCTTATACCCACCCAGCGCCTGACGCTGGGGACCACACTACCTTTCTCACCTCAAACGCAGAGACTTGATCTTGCCATTTAGCTTAGCAGTTTATCCAAACAGCCCTAATATCTTCTCTCAGTAAGAGAAATGCAAGGAAATTTACCACGGGGGCTGCAGGGCGAATAAGGAAACAAAGGAATTCAGGGCCATTGTAGGAAATGGTAATCTCATGTCACATTTTGTATGTTGTGTGCCGCAGATTATTTCATTCATTTCTTCCCTTAGGAAATATTAACAGAAGCTTTTCAAAAGAAGATAGACTAATGGCCAATAAATATATGAAAAAATGTTCAACTCACTAATCATCAGAGAAATGCAAATCAAAACCACGATGAGATATCATCTAACCCCAGTGAGAGTGGTTTTTATCAAAAAGTCTCAAAACAATAGATGCTGGCGTAGATGTGGAGAGAAAGGAACACTTATACACTGTTGGTGGGACTGCAAACTAGTGCAACCTCTATGGAAAATGGTATGGAGATTCCTCAGAGAACTGAATGTAGACCCACCATTTGATCCAGCAATCCCACTACTGGGTATTTACCCAAAGGAAAAAAAGTCATTTTATCAAAAAGACATTTGCACTCCGATGTCTATAGCAGCAGGATTCGCAGTTGTGGAGATGTGGAATCAACCCAAGTGCCCATCAGTTCATGAGTGGATTAATAAAATGTGGTATGTGTACATCATGAAGTACTACTCAGCCATAAGAAATGAATTAATACCTTTCACAACAATCTGGATGGAACTGGAGACCATCCCCCTAAGTGAAGTATTGCAAGAATGGAAAAACAGACACTACATGTACTCGCTATTAAATTGGAACTAACCGATCAGCACTCGTGTGCACAGATGGAAGTGGAACTCAACGGAAATCATGCAGGAGGGAGGGGGAAGGAGGGGATGGGTGAAATCACACCTAATGGGTACATCGCACACTATTTGAGTGATGGGCACACTTATAACTTTGACTCAAGCAGTACAAAAGCAACCCATGTAACCAAAACATTTGTACCCCCATAATATTCTGAAAAAAAAAAATTTTAAAACCACATGATTCAAATTTTAAAAACCCTAATGCATAGTAGGTATCAATCAATATTTGTTGAGTGAAAGAATGAAACCAAAACTCTCTCATTTTCTAAGGACTAGGAGTATTGTTTAGTTCCAGTCTAATCAAACCCATTTATGAGAGATACTAGAGCTTTTCTTTGAATCAAAAGTTTCTTAGCCATGTATTTTAACTGACTCTGGACAAACAGTTCAGCCACAAATGACAATAAACTTATTAAGTACCTATTTGTGATGCCATAAATTATCAGAGAAAGCTAATGCCCTGTCACTTACAAATGAAACATCCATTGAACACTTTATGATCTTAGCCTGAGCACTTCAGATATGACTAATGTAAATTTCCAAGGTAAATGTCAAACATCAGATAACATTTCCAATTCTGGTTAAGGGGAAAAATAAATAAATATTTAGTGCTAATTGTGCAAAACCCTTTCCTATTGTCTGGGTAAGAAAATCTTTTTCAGTTCAGACTGGAAAAGATTTACCTGGCAATAAATTAAAGTCAGTGAAAATCTGATTGGCGATTTTGTTTTAGAGTCATGCCCAAGCCCCACAGTAAAATACATAAACGTATCAAAGGATAGTGGAGAAATTACTATTAAATGGAGAGGACAAAGAATATAATTTTCTAGGTGTAGAAATCCTAACCCAAGCAAAGAAACAGCCTGTGTGGAAAGAAAGCGACCATTCACGTGATTTTCATTGACGTCTTCTTGAACTTCACTGCCTATTACCCCATTAATTACCCCAACGGTTCTCAACCTTTCTCCCCACACACATGATGGACGGCATTACCATGTCGTACTCTGTGCCGTGCAGGACTCCCAAGATCTCACTGGAACTCCGTGCCTTTCTCTCAGATTGGAGGAAGCATATTGGTACATAGGTGGGAGTTTTTTTAAAGTAATAACCTTGAATCTACTCCAATATACGAAAAAAATAAATGATTCGCACATATTGTCACTAAAATATTTATTATGGACACATCCAATAGCTGATTATTATAAAACAACAGTGTTTTGCAACTCTCTAGCCAAGAACTGGTGGTTTATAAAAAAGAAAACTACCATTTCCTTCTAAGACTTCAGAAGACCACCTATGTTGCCAGTGCAGAAGGAACAAGGTGTCCCATTGACTGAAGAAATCCTGTGTCTCAGACAGCTCTGGGCTCTTTAGTAATTAGGCTTCCAAAAACACAGCCACAGGCACTGGCTGGGATCTTCATGAGACCTCCAAAGCACCTGGATATAAAGGCTGAAAATACTGTTTGTTCTGGAAAGGCCAAATCTTGGGTGACGGAGCAGCTTGGATAGATGAAGCTGCAGAAACACGTACTTTCTCATCGGCATATGTTCCTGTCCAATACTCAATAAAAGTGTCCATTAAGACGCCAAATGACACCAATGCAAAGAAAACACATGTCAAGAAGAGGGGTTACTCAGGTTCAGTTCACACCTGTGGGTTGTCTCACTCCAGGTTCTCCCCGCAACCCACATGCAGAGGAATCAGACTCTCAGGAGTTAAAGATCAAAAAGATTTAACAGTTCATGTTATCCTGCCCCAGGCACCAATGCAGGAATGCCCTGGGTCTCACTTTGGAGGGTCTGGTTTCCCATGTTTGGGGTGAGGACAGCTCTCTTTGAGATCACACTGCAGAAAGAAGGAAATTCCTCTCCCAAGGAGGCAGAGGTGGGCATTGTACAAATAGACAGAGCTTTTAGATGTGCACAGCCCTTTATTTTTAGGAGGCTCAAAGAACATTTTCCACGCGTACTCTCAAGAAAAAATGCTATTTGAACAAAAACTGACTGTCTCTGCTTTCTCGGCCAGTGACATAATTCATTTTGGGGGCAAATAGTTCTTTCGTTTCAGACTATTTTTGCACCCCCCCATCCCCATCCCCCACCCATGGGGGAAGAAAGGAAGATCCGTGGGCACACCATGAAAGCGTCAGTATGAGACCAAAAGTACAGGTGGACATACAGACATGCGTAAAAGATCTGAGCTGCTTTCTAATACAATGACATAAAGTTTCGGTTTTCTTGGGAACTCCTGGAGAGAAGTCTGAGCAAAGTTAAGAAGGAGATATAACAAATACCTGAAGCAACAGTTCTTAAACTTGGCGGAACACTAGAATCAACTGGGCAGCCTTAAACATGCTGATAATAGGCGAGCACGTTGAGTGGCGGGGGCAGGCTGAAGAACCGCCCGAGACAGGAGAGGCTCCCGGGGCCGGGCGGCACGGTTGGGGCGCCCGCTACGGGGCCCCCGGGTGGCTGCCGGGCCGGGAGCGCAGCCCGCGGCCACCGGGGGAAGGAGGTTGGTTCGGCAGAGAGCAGCTGGGCGGCAAGGCCGGCCTCCCGCCCCTTCCCCCCACGCCCGTCGACCTCGTGCGCAGAAGCTTCCCGGAGCTCCTCACGCCGGCGCGATGGTAACTGCTGCGGAGACGGAGGCCTCCCCGCCGACCGACGCGAGCTTGGACAGTGGCGGCGCAGGAGACGAGATGAAGCAGACGCTTCCGGAGCTTGAGTCTTCCCCACAAAATAGCGGCGGCGGCGGCCTCATCATCGCGGAGCCCGCTGGCGGCGCCGGGCCTGAGGAGACCGCGGGGGCCCAGGCTGCCCAGAGCCTCAGCCACGAGCAGCCTGGGGACTCCTCTGCGGCGGGCGCGGCCGCTCCGCCCGAAGGCCCCGAAGAGCCCAAAAGGCCTGTTAGGAGGAGTTTTCAGATCCCCAGGAAGAGCAGAGAAAAAAAGGTGGTGCTTCCCCCTTCTCCCCAATGCCTCCTTCGCCCTCCCCTCCATCTTTTCATTAGAATCTATTTCTTCTTCCCGCACCCATCCGAGACACCTAAACACGAATGCAGCGCCCGCCGCTCTCCCCTCACTGCCGCGGGCCGCCCCGCTGCTGCGCTCGGTGCGAGAGGAAAGCGGTGGAAACACGCTCCCTGCTCCCCCTCTCCCCGTGGAAGCTGGAAGTAGCTCAGGTTTGAAGCTTGTCCGTCAGGCTGCAGCAGCTCCCAGAGAGGAATGATGGTGCTCGGCGCCCCTCCCTCCCAAACCCTGAAGGCAGAGAAGCTGATGTGTCCTCCTAAGGATGCTTCTGAGAAGTCTCACTGTGGAAATGGCCCGTGGCCACGGATTCTGGGGTTTTCTCCAAGGCCATTAGGTTCCGAGGACCACAAGGGCTTCTCCCTGTGGAAATTCTTCGCTCTGTGTCTACCTGAAATTTGCTTGATGTCGACGTCTTCCCTTATTTAGAAATCTCCATTAGTAGATGTGATCCATGCACACTGCTATTTTCCATCACACCTCATCTCCAGGTAGATTTTTCCCTTGTTTTTTGAAGTGTTAGATTAAATAGGTCTCTCTGTTTATCAATCCAAAAAAAAAAAAATGTTGATAATCCAAAGGATTCTGATTTCATTAGTTTTGGGTAAGGTTCGCGCACTGGGATTTTTGAAAGCTCTTTAGATAATTCTAAAGATTGAGAACGATGGTATAGAGAGATCATAGCAGAAGGTTCTACAGAGGGACACAACCTATAGGAGTGTCCCTGTTTTAGGAAGTAGTTAATACATTTATCTATAGCTGCACTCTCACCTGCTATAAAATAAAAAGAAAGAAAATAAATAAAAATAAATACGTTTATAAAACTATAGTTTGGCATTCAACTGGAAATTGTTTTCTTCTGTGTGATATAATCAATCCTTACCTCGTACCCTCTAAATGTCATTAAAATTCCCCCACACTCAGCAGTCCAGCGCGAGTGGGGCTCGCGTGGGTGGATGGAGGAAGAGAGATTCCCGTGAATGGGGCAGAACAGAGCAGAAGTGGGGCTGTAGCTGCAGCTGTGACTAAAGCACGGCGATGGAGCATTCAGAGGGACAGGGACTCACAAGGTGAATTAAAAACATGACACCCACTTATCTGCCTAACTCTGGAGATTTGGGGGAAAACACTGATATATCCCAAGCCGTTTATATTTAAATGTTAAAGGAAAGGCTGGCAAAAGAAAACTGAAGATTGAGAATATCCAAACAACTAAGATTTGGGTTACGCAGGCCACCTGGGGGGAGGGTGGACTTAGTGATTGTCACTGTGGAGAGAAGGAAATCAAACCAAAGAGATCCGCACTGCAGGGAGTCCCTGGCCAAGGCAAGATGAGAAGTTGGGCGTCCTGAGTCTCAGCTTTGGATTCTTTTCATTCGATTCTAGAACCCCATGATCTGGTAAGTATGTTCCATCATTGCTGGGGACATTAAAACCGGTGCTCTGGAAAAACAAACCTGCTTGGCAGTTCAAGCAGACCTGGTGTTATGGACACTCAGTGCTAGGGACAAATAAGGGTGCTTATGATCTAAAGTAGATTCTTTATTAATGTCCCCATGTGAAAGCAAACTGTATCATCATAGATTAGCAAAGCTTTTTTAAAATTTTTTAAGGGAAAGAACCTTGCTTTGAGGTGGGCATGCAGGGGTAGAAGGGGAAGAAAAAGGAAATAAAGAACATAGAAAATCTTCAAGTGAAAATGACATTTGGCAATATGTCACAAACAGCCCTGTTCAGAGTAGATGTTATTTAAAACTATGTTATTTTTTTCAAAGAGTCTCTAGGGAGAACTGACCGTGGTTTCTGAGCTTGCAATTTTCTTTGAAAATTTCTTGTTTTCCTTCTTCCTGTCCATTTTTTATAAGCCCCATCTTAGGAAATTCATAGAAGCCAATTTTAAAATTTCAAGGTATTATATGTTCCAAATCTTTTCTTTGCAATCACTTAAAACTTTACCCACAAAGACCATGAAATCAACTAATGCACCTTTGACTACACTAGATGTATCGACTGAGATAAATGTGAGCGCCCCCAGCACAGATCTGGCATATGACAGGTGCTCCATGAACATTTATCTAATCCTAGGTCTCCTATTTCTGTGGACTAAATTTGCGTAGGTAGATTGCTGGGTCACAAGATGTATGTTTTTTCAGATAGATAGATATCACTAGATTGATTGCCATAAATGCCAAACCAATTCACTGTCCCCAAGATGATGTTTCAGAGTATCATTCCCTTGTGTCCTGGTCTTTGCTAAATGTTTATAAATTTTCACTTTTAAACCAGTTATTTTGATAATGTGTAGAGACACACTACACTAAAAAATATTCATGTTTTCACCTTTGGATCTTTGTGAGATTGAAAAAAAATGGAAGACATTGACTACATGGACATGAGTGATTGAAGAAACATCTAGGAAGGCCTACATGTCTTGATTTATGCAGTGAAGAAACTGGACAGCATGACTTTCATCATTAGCCCTTGAAAATCCTGATGATCATCATGGCTTTCCTTATGCGACTGGGGACTCCTTAGCCAAGACCTTGCTCCTCAAGGGTGAGCAAATAAACACATTTATAAGAAATAGATGGTCATATGAAGACTTTTCACGATAACAAATAGTGTGTCAAGATGACTTTCTTCTCCAAGAACTGCAAAGAGATGGGCTTTCCTCTGCTGTGGATGATATCGGTGCTGCACGCATCAGCCAGACCTCCAATCTGTGTGTGCAAATGATGAAGATAAGAATGAGGAATCGCCTACTCTACTAAGTGAAATATCACAAGAATGGAAAAACAAGCACCACATGCACTCACCCTGAAATTGGTATTAACACGCATGTGCACATACAGTAGCAACATTCATCGGAGGTCGGGCAGGTGGGTTGGGGGAGAAGGGGATGGGTATATTCACACCTAATGGGTGTGGTGTGCACCGTTTGGGGGATGGACATGCTTGAAGCTCTGACTCGGCAGCAGGGGCAAAGGCAATATATGTAACCTAAACATTTGTACTCCCATAATGTGCTGAAATAAAAAATAAAAATTAAAAATTAAAAAAAAGAATGAGGAATTGCCCACATATTTTAAATTCCCACTTTCAGATTGTCTCTAGATCTGATCGTATCTGAAATGAGACTAACTCATGGTTCATTTCTTCCCAATTTTGGTTTATTCCACTTTGACAGAGGCATTGACTTTCTACTCTCACATGTTCTTATTATAGATATGTTCCTTTTGAAAAGTTCTGGGTTAGAAAAGAGAGATGACCTAGCACTCTGGGAGGCCGAGGCAGGCGGATCGTTCTGAGCTTAGGAGTTTGAGACCAGCCTGAGCAAGAGCGAGACCCCTTCTCTACCAAAAAAAAAATGGAAAGAAATTCATTGGACAGCTAAAAATATATGTAGAAAAAACTAGCCGGGCATGGTGGTGTGTGCCTGTGGTCCCAGCTACTCGGGAGGCTGAGACAGTAGGATCGCTTGAGCCCAGGAGTTTG
The DNA here is from genome assembly GCF_000956105.1 of Propithecus coquereli. Taxonomy (NCBI): domain Eukaryota; kingdom Metazoa; phylum Chordata; class Mammalia; order Primates; family Indriidae; genus Propithecus; species Propithecus coquereli. Next base: position 3,116,816 of record NW_012150119.1, on the reverse strand, counting down.
AGGTTGCTGTGAGCTAGGCTGACGCCACGGCACGCGCCCCAGGCAATAGAGTGAGACTCTGTCTCAAAAAAAAAAAAAAAAGAGAAAAGAGAGATGAGAGTATTTCTGGGGAGTAGCAGGCCTAAAGAGAGGCTTACAATATTTATAGGAGTGAGGGAATTTTTTAAGATGTTTCTGTCTAAGGCAAAGCAATTAATGGAGGTCAGAATTATTTATGTGTTGTTGTAGATGATTAAAATGCTGCCACTCACATGACTTGAGCATCCTCTACCACTCTGATGCTGACTCCAGGGAAACAACCTGACCCCTCATTTTCTTCCCAAATACTGTGACCTAGATCTTAAGAGCAAAACCATTTTTAGTTATGGTGAGAAATCACAGGGTTTCACCTTCATAGGAATTAGAAATTTGGAATTTCATGATTACAGGGTACTAGTAGAGGAAGTTTAACCCACATAGCTAGCTTTTAAATTCCACCACGTCCCATCTACACACTAAATGTATTACTTTCCTGGTTCTTAAGATAAAAAGGTCCTTTTCCACTGAGTTCTAGGAGGGTTTTAATCCCTACATTTAGGTCTAACCACTGTTTCCACAGCCTCCTGCTATCTGATATGATTATTCTCATTCCTGGAGCCTACAGCAAACTTTATATTATTTGAATACATATATTTTCTTTTATGATAAACCAAAAAAAATCATAACACTGAAAACTGTGTCTGGCAAGCAAGGTAATACCAGAGGAGCTTCTCCTACATTTAAGATCAGGGGAGCTGGGTTGAGCAAAAGATGTTCAAATGCACTTCCAGGGCCACCGAGAGGGAGTCTTTCTAATACATCAGAGGCGACATGAAAGAGCCACACTGGAGCGATATCCTCCCAATGTCTGTTCCAACCAGGAAGCAACTTCGCTGTTATACCTCAGGCATGGGAGCTGCTTTTTGATGTAGCAAAGTAGAAAACTGAGGTGAGTGCTCCTAATAATAATAATTGCTTGAAAGAGGTAGATTTTACAAATCAATCAAAACATAACCCATACTGAAGATACGGTCATCAATGTTTAGATGCTAAATTACAGATAAGCACTATCAATATAAAGCAAACACAGAGAAAGGAACAAAACCACAATTTTAATGAGGTTTTTTATGTCTTTTTAGACTTTGATAGATCAATTAGACAACAATAAATAAGCACAGTAAGGAATACTAATAATTTAAGGAATAATGTTTTTAAATATGTTGAATTTTACATATTATAAATAATGATTATATTGCATTTTCAAACACCTACAAAACAGTTATAGAAGTTGACCTTATATCATGACACTAATAAAAACTTGTTATGAGAGGCTCTTATAAGAAGTTTTCCAAAATGAAAAGAAATATCCCAGAGGAGTTCTGATGTGCCCCAAGCACAATGAGGTGGCTGCCATCTAGGATTTATGCAAACTTACGTGTAGTTTGTACTGTTAGTAGCCGAAAGTCAGGTAGGCAATTTTTGCTGAGTTTGAACCACGTCTGCTATCAGACCAAATAAAAGGGCGGTACCAAGATAGCAACGCTCTGGGTTTCCAGTACGTTAAATTGCCTTTTCTCCGCATTAAGTCAGATGAAAATGGTAATACTCAGCTGGAATGAGTTTAGAAAAAAGGCCCTTTTGTGTTGCCGTTTCTAGAAGATACTCTTTGCTGAAATTGAAATAGTCTCAGAACCACGGGATCATCATCTTAGTTCATTCCACACCGAGATAATCTGATGTAAATCGAGCCCGTGTGCAGAACTGGTCCATATGGTTCTCCTGGGAGAACCACATTCAGCAGCCAGGCTGACCAAACACGGCAGCTCCTTGACTCTACATGAAGTCAAACTGACATTATCCAATGAGCCACCACTTCCAGACTTACATCTGTGAGCAGTCTTATTATTAGACAAATTCACAAGTTCCTGTCCCCAACTTTCATTAGTCATCACTGATACACTCGGGGCCTAGTTGGGGTCCATGGGAAAATGGCAGGTATGAACATCTTGGAGCCGTGGGCTTCCAGTATCTTTCTAGGTGCCACAGTACAGCTTATTATTACAAAGGAAAAAAAGAAAAGTCCTCTGATGAACTTAGCAGGATGCCAAAATGAGAGAAATGGGGGAAAACAGAAATGGGAATGCGTGCAGAATGACAAATTGACTCCACATCAAATGAAATAGATTTTGAAATAACTGTGAAAAGTATAAAATGTCTGAGCATAAAAAGCCTGCCACTGACAAAAGATGAATAAATGAGTCACTTTAAAGAAGGAATTTTCCAGCTGTGGCTCACAGGAATTTTCAAAAGCTATTCCATATGAGATAGCAGGAAAATATTTTAATAATAAATAGAAACAAATAACTGTGTATAAAAATATGAGAACAGAAGCTTAGAGAGAGCTATTTACTCTATGTGACAATGACCAGAGATGGTGTTGGTTGCTTTCTAAGACATTTATGTTTTAAATTATTATAACTTTTTTTAGATCAACATATTATACTTTATAATACACTCACATTTATACACAAATTTCATGTTTACAAGCACAAAAGGCAAGAACTACAAAGAATCGAATCAACTGCATCATTGACTATATTCAACAGAATTAATACTGTTGTCTCTGTTCCCCATTTTCCAAATCCAGAAGGAAATGGTAAATGCCATGCCACACACAGACTCCACTGTTAGAAGTTGGAGACTCTGTGTAGTTCACATGTCTGGGTTTCTGCAGCGCTGAACTGAGACTCCATCGTGTTCCAGGCCAAATCAGCCAGAAGAAAGTCATCCATTGCTGTCTGAGTCTCATTGCTGGTGAAGAACAAGCCGCACAGGGTTCCAAAACCAGAACTCATGGTCTGTGTTTCTGCACTGTTCAACTGAACTTTACTTTCTAGAGCAGGTATGTTTTTAGCAGTGCAAATTCCTTCAGTTTGGGTCTCTGTGTCAGATGAATCAGTACTCATGGAAAAGCTGGAGTGTTTCAGAATATTTCCTAGAGGCAGATGAGGGCTACCGTCTAAAAAGAAGTTTAAGTCTGTCTGTGTCTGCGTGTCAAACATCTCAAGGCCTAAGAAGTTAGAATTTCCCCTACAATCCATAGGACTGAGCATAGGTGTCTGCGAGTTAGAAGTCAGTTCGGGTCTCTATGTCCAGTGATTCCAAGACTGATTCGGTGTTCATGGTGCTAAGTTCATTTTCTTCAGCTTGAGTCTGGATATTTGAAGCTGAAAAGAACTCTTCGATATCAAAATCTATTCCGGGATTCTGGGTTGGGCCAGATGGGAGCTGGGTGTCAGGTCTAGGATTTGTGTCAGACAAAAGAGTACGATTATCCAATGTCTGACCAGGCAGATTATTTGACAAGATGTTTTCTAAATCACTTAACAAATCTATGGTTTGGGTCTGATTATCTGTTATGTTCTGTGAAGGAAGGATACTATTCTGTGCACTTAAGTTTATAATTGGTGCAGATTTCTCAATACCTTGATTTAAAGTCATAGGGTCGTTCTGAGGCAACCAACCATGAGTTACTGTCTTTGCTACTAAACTGCTGCTTATAATATTGTCTGTAGCAACACTGTGTGATGAATGAACACTCTCAAAAATGTCTCTGCACATCCCAGCTTGGTCCATCTGTATGTGGTCATCGGTCGGACTTTGCATCCCGCTAGTTTGAATTTCTCTGGAGAGCCCACCTGACTGGAAACAAGCGTCTGTAAACACATCGGTCTGAGCAGCAATAGATGAAGTTACCTTAGAGCTGGGCAAAAACATCTGAGTGTGAACACTAATGGGAAGGGACACTTGAGAGTCAAATGACAAGTCAGTCTGGGAACAAGATGACACAGAGGAATCAGGGCTGGCCCACTATGTAGAAGGTATAAAGTTTTCTGAGGCATGAGACAGACCTGTCTGTACATTGTTTGAAGAAATGCTGTTCTTCTGACATGTATTCCCAAGTTCTTGCAAAGGAGCAGATGGACTTTTACCCAAGTTCACTTGAACACCTGTACTAACTGGCTCAATTTTGGAAAGAGGTAGGCTCTCCTTAAGGGAGTAAGCCTCTGAAGCTAGGCCGAGGATCAGGGTTCCTACTGACAAGGGCAGTAAGTGCACAGGCCCCGTGGCAGAGCCCTGATCGACACCTAACAGCACAGTCTGGGCCAAGGAGTCGGCTGTAGGCACAAAACAGGCATAGGAGAAAACTGCGTCATGGGTTGTTTACCCAAAGCCACTTTAGGCTTTGGTAAAAGCAAATTCTGAGGATATTTCGGAGGTGTAAGCGTCTGCTTTCTGGCATTAGAGCCTCAAGAATCTTTGAAAGGTGCTGCTAGCTTTATTTCTGAAGTTTCTAATTCTTGAGTGTCTGGTCTAGGGATTGGTTGGTTGCTCAATGATTCAACGGTCTTATTGGACAACTTCTGGTTTTGCAGGCAGTTTTCCATTTTTCTTTTCTTACTAGGTGGATCCCTGTGTTCTGCAGGGATCTCATGGCCAGTTCGGTAGATGTGGGACTGCAGTGCGGTTCTGCGAGCGTAGGGACAGCCACCCGTGCACTGGACCATCTTGTCGCAGTCCTCCGCATCCCTTTTCGAGTGCCACTCGGTACCATATGAATTGCTGCACTTACTACATTTATGCTTCTTCTCAGCGTGCATTTTCATAAAGTGCTGTTTTATGAGAGAAAATTGAGGAAACAGTCTGTCAGGGCCTCTAGGGCATCCTTCAATTGGACAACAGTAGAATTTCGGTACGGTTTTCTAATCTTTTCTTATTGTTGGATCTACTCTGCCGTCCTGCAGGCGGTGACTCTTGACCAGGTGCATGCTGAGCGCGGGGCTGTGGGGCAGGATCTTGCTGCAGCCGCGCACGGTGCCCAGGACGTTGGTCCGCACGGCCCGGGACAGCTGGCTCGCCGACGGCTGGATCAGCTGCCCCTCAGCCGGGCTCCCAGCCGGGCTCCCGGGGCCCCCACGGCCCGAGGCGGCGGCGGCTCCCCTCGCGGCCGCCAGGACTGCCAGGGCACCTGCCGCCAGAGCCGCCTCCGAGGCCGCTGTGGCTCCCGCGCGGCCGCCGGCCACGCTCCCAGGCTAAATTATTATAACTTAAATTCAAACAATGGAATCTCAAGTGTGATTTTTTTTTCATATTCCCAGGACAATGAGCATGCAGTCATTCTTCAATAATCACAGGGCAAATACCTGAGAGACCACAGAGAAGTTAGAGGAACAGATATGGCCGGAGCACAACGGCCTTGATTTGGGCATAAAGAAAAATTTTTTTTTTTTTTTTTAGACAGAGTCTCACTCTCTTGCTGGGCTAGAGTGCCGTGGCGTCAGCACGGCACACAGCAACCTCAAACTCCTGGGCTCAAGTGATCCTACTGCCTCAGCCTCCCGGGTAGCTGGGACTATAGGCATGCACCACTGTGCCCAGCTACTTTTTTCTATTTTTAATTGTTTGGCCAATTTCTTTCTATTTTTAGTAGAGACGGGGGTCTCGCTCTTGCTCAGGCTGGTCTCGAACTCCTGAGTTCAAGCAATGCTCCCGTCTCGGCCTCCCAAAGTGCTAGGATTACAGGCATGAGCCACCACACCCTGTTAAGAAAAATGTTTTGTGTGCTCATTTCAATCTCAATTGAAAATCAAGAATGGTGGGCATCTCTTCAATCCCCTGTATCTACCGCAACTCCCCAGTAGTTGCAGCAAAGAACACTGAGCTTTTCAAACAGCCCTTTCTGTTATAAAGCACTCTCCCAGCCTAGTCTCATTTGAGCTACACACAAACAACACAGCTATTCTCACTATCCCCATTTTACAGTTGAAGAAACCAACGCTCGAGAGGGTACGTGGCCTATATGTAACATGACATTGATTCTAAGCAGCACAATCATGACCTGAATCAAGAGATTTGAATTCAAGTGTCTCCACTTGAAGTCCTAACCCACAGACACTCCCCATTCCTACTCACCCCCTTCCCTGACTCCCCAGAAAGCTGTACCTTTTGGTGCAGGGATTTAACACATGCAAGTACCCTGGACCCAACAGGACTGGGTAGATTTGGACCCATCCCTGAACAGGAGGTCAAGATAACAGATCTATCAGGAATGAAATTAAGGGATCTCAAGAATGCTTTCTGCTTCCCTAAGAAAATGATGCCTGCATCTGGCATTGTAGGAGAGGGACTGGTTCCTAATTGCGAAGTGAGTGCTCATAAACTCACCACTGGCCCAGCCCTGTGGACTGTGAAAGCACACCCCCGCCTGCTTCTGCCTAAAACCTGGCAACTGTCAAGGAGCAGTGGCAGGTACCTCCACAACATGCGGACCAGGATACCGTGGAGAATGAACATGGGACAGAACAACTCTACAGCAACCTAACTTTCCAAGTCCAAAAATGAAACTCTTTCTGCTGGGCCTGCAATGTACCTAAGAAAACCCCAGTCTCATCAGCTATATCTACTCAGCTGGAAAAAGAGCACGTTAACAGAAGGGGAATGATCTGAATGGCATCTAGAAAGTGGGGAGCTGAAGAACAAGCACTGAACCTGCATCTCAAGCCCTCCTTAGGGGTACAGGCAAGAGGAAAAATCCTACTCTTCTAGGGTTTCCACTCAGGAGCCCTTAAAACAAAGACATCAAGAGGAAAACAAACAGAAGTTTAGTAACATGCACATCCCAGATATACAGGGGAAAAACTCAAGGAAGAGTAAATCTAAGAGGTAGCTTACAATTTCGGTTTATACAGTATCTTCAACAAAGAACAATAAATTTGTAGAGAAATGATGGGACAAAGGAATGCAGTTTTAGGCTTCCGAAAGCGGCGAACTGTGGGAAGGTAAAGATACTGGGAAACTAATGGTAGACGCCCAGGCTAGTTAGTAAAGTTTGGTGTGTGGATTCTTCTGGTGCCATCTGTGGGCTGATAAGGGTCTAAAGTTATCTCTGATGATTAATTTGTTTTCTATTTTTTTAGAGACAGGGTCTTGCTATGTTGCCCAGGATGGCCTGAAACTCCTATGCTCAAGTGATTCTTCCCTGTCAGCCTCCCAACTAGCCAGAACTACAGGCAAAAGCCACTGCTCCCCATTGGTGATTAACTTTTGTCCTTTCTGGTAGAGAGAGGAGGAGGGACACCTTTGAAAATTTATGTCCTGCTTTTAAGCAGATAGTGAAAGGACAGGCAGCTTTTGTGTACAGATGCTTCTCAACATATGATGGGGTGACATCCCAATAAACCTAACCTGCCAAACATCACACCTTATCCTAGCCAAACTTAAATGTGCTCAGAACACTTATATTAGCCAAACGTTGAGCCAAATCATCTAACATAAAGCCTATTTTATAGTAAATATTGAACATTTCATGTAATTTATTGAATACTGTACTGAAAGTGAAAAACAAAATGGTTGTACCAAATGGGTATTGGCTCCGCACCATCAAGAAGTCAAAACATCTTAAATAGAATCATTGTTAAGTTAGGGACCATCTGTATCTACTTCTCAATTGCCTTCAGCTCTATTAATAATTTCTATGCCAAAGTGGTGTATTTTGGGGGTGACATTGTGGTTTACTTCAGGGCAGAATAGAATAGTTTGTATTTCTCATTGTAAATTAATTAATTGCCACACTAAATTGTGCATCTGGTTCTTATAAGTTTAGGTGACAAAAAAAAATTTAAAAAAAATAAAGAAAATGATGCCTTCCTTCCTGAAAGACCTCCAAGCCTTCTCTACCCTCACAAGCAGCCCTGTGTGTACATTCCCCCCATCTTTACAGTTCAGACTTTTCCTCCACAGGTGCATGGAAAGGTCCGGATGGTTATAGTCGATTCACTAAGCATGTACTGAGAAGGCAGCCTGCTGGGTAAGAGCCTGGGCTCTCTCTGGGTTTGCATCGCAGCTTCCTCATGCAACACATTGGATTTGGAGCAAGCTACTTCAGCCATCTGAGCCTCAGTGTTCTCATCTATAAAAGGCAGGCAACAACAGTACCAGCCTCACGGGGCTATTCTATTCTGAGAATTCAATGAGATAAAGCACGCGAAGGTTTAGCACATTGTCTGGCATGAAGAGCCCAATCAATGTTGGCTGTTACTACTGCTACGTTCCCACAGCAGCACCCTGCAGTGTCGCCCTCAGGGATGAGTGAGGCGGAAGTCCTGACTTCAGGGAGCTTGTGGTCTAGTGGGTGAAATATACATCACGGAATATCACATCAGCAGCAAGCTTGGTACAGAAGAGTGGTTCTCAAACTTGTGCATGTAACAGATGCCCCTGGAGGGCACGTTCAGACAGATTTCTGGGCTCCAGCCCCCAGAGGTTTTGACTCAGTGGGCCTAGGGTAGGGCCTGAAGTGGGGCCTGAGGACTTATAATTCTAACAAGTTCCCAGGTGACACCGCTGCTGCTGTTCAGGAACCACATTTCGAGAACCATTAATGTAGAGGAAAGAAAAGGCTTTGGGAGCACAAAGTCCTGCATTCGAATCCTGCTTCTGCCCCTTCATGGCTGCATGACCCTGAGCAAGTTGATGGAGCTGAGCCCCCGTTTCTTCTTTTGCAAACACGGTGGGAAGATTAACTGAGAGCATGTGTGTACCTGAGCAGTCAGCAAATGGGAAAGAGGGGCCTCATGCAGCGTAGATGGACAAGCTGCACCGGAAGATAGAAGGAGACATTAATCCCAGCTGGGGGGAGTTAAATTTGAGTCAAACCCTAGGCAGCTGGGAATCCTAGTGCTAGTAACATAAATACTTGAAGCCCTTGAGTAACAAACTCGGGAGTCTTGAGTAAGGGAGCAATTAGAAGCATATTTAGCTACATTTTGGTTGACATCTACCTTTCTGGACCTTGACATAGGAGCGATGGCAGAGCCAGAAGGCACCCCATTCTTCCCACCCATAATCTACATACGAAGACTTCCACATACTGTGGCTCCATAAGATATCAGAATGAGATTTATATTCTGTGCAGTAAAGCACCAGGAACAGTCGTACCATACCAAAGGTTTCTTTCTTCCTTTTTTTTGTTAATTAAAAAGCCAGTTACCTCTGCTACCCAAGCTCGTTCACCGCTGGCGCTGCAATCCATTCATTGCACTCACACATCATTACAGTTCAACACTTCACTCACTTGCAGTTTGAAAATGTTGATGTAAAATGTGGCAGACATTTCCTGAACACACCAAAAATTTGACAACCAGCTCCCAGGAGAGTCATTTCAAATCGCTCAACATACTTGCGCACAACAGAATCCAGGGCCCTGCATCAATGCCACGTTTTGGTGGTTATAGATTCTCTCCTTCATGGACATTTGCCTGGATCCCAAAGCCACAGAAGATGGAGAATCCGATGTCTAGGACCTCCTGCAGAGCAAAGACGCAGGCCGGGAAGAGCAGGGCGGGAGAGGAGTGGGGGTTTCAGACCCACAGACAAAAAAATTCCAGCTTTGGTTGCATAAATTCTGAGCTTCCAGAGGAAGCCACGTTAGCGCAGCCTAGAGGGGAGGTCCTGACACCGGACAGGGTGATGTAAGTCTCACACCTGGGGCTGGGACCACAAAAGCCGAGAAGGGAGGATTACAGGGAGAAGCCCAGTCTGTGGACTGCTTATTTCTCCCAGCACGACAGCCCATTTGGCAGGCCGTCGCATCTAGGAATGGCTAGCCCAATTCTGTCCTGCTTCAGGAGCACTCCAGGGTTTCTCAAACAGTATTTCACGAAGTGCTCAGGAGCAAGAGGCACTTGGAGTGTGTATCATGTCAAAAATCAATATCGTCTCTGTTTCCTTGAGACCACAGACCAGCTGTCTACTGGCAGCTCCTTGATAGTTCCTGTAAGGTTTCAGACTCTTCTCCAGATACCTCTTCCACAGTTGCTCCCATCTGCAATCGAACCTCTCCAGTCCTCACTGACAGTGAGCAGTAGGCATGTTCTGCCCGCTCTCTTCCCCTCCCCTCTGCTTACATATAAACCACAAAGCCGTTACATGAAACAGGCAGGGCTGAGCAAAAGCGCGAGTTGTAGATGCAGTCTTCCTCAAACATGCATAGGAATTACTGGGGCTTTCGTGAAAACGCAGACTCAGATTCAGTGGGTCTGGGCTGGGGCCTGATCGGCATTCGGACAAGCTCCCCGGCAATACTGGTGCTGCTGGTCTGTGGACCCCACTTTGAATAGCAAGGTTGTAGATCACAGGGAATTCCTTGAAGCCAGATCAAAAATGCCGTGTTATTCTGGGTCATCCATTGGGATGTGGAGGAAAAATTATCAAATTTGTGGATCTCACATTAGTGATGGTTTAATGCAAATGGATTTTAGTGTGCAGTAGAGGCCTGTTACCATGTTACGTAGGGGTTATGAATGCCCTGTGTAGCATTTCTGGATTATACTGACAGCAGAGGGGAATTATACGAAATGACCCCCTGTGTGGTAGGGTGGAAACTTGCACTGGCTTTGGAGTCAGAAGACAGAGATGCAAATGCCCAGCTGTTCCCATTGCTAGCTGTATGTGCTAACCATGCCGCTGAACCATTTGAAAAATGGAAAGAAATAATAACTGCCCTACTTAACCTAATGTGGCTGCCTTGAGGATTGAACTAGATAACATATGGGAAAGGTCAGCGCAATTTCCAATGATAAAGTAGTGATAACTCCTCATTGCCCTCCCTGGGCTCAGTGGCGTGCAGTATTAGCAAATACAGAATGCAAAATCACCCTCTTACCGAGAAGGCTGCAAACACTTTACTGGTCACATGTAGCACTATCTTGTCCTACATGGCACTTTAATACGCTACCCCATTTTATCTTCCTTCTGCTCTTACAGCAAAAGGAGAAGACCTTGCATTATAATAACAGCATTCACATCAAACATAAAGTGATCAAAGATCCTGGCTCATTTTCTTAATATGATAACAGCGAGATTGGCGGACGTCTGCTTAGTTCAAGCTTGGCCATCTTTCCAGCTGAAACGTCTCCAGAAAGTGCCCTTCTGAAAAAATGATTCACTTTAACCTCACAAATTCCTTTCTGATGTCAGCCCTTAAGGAAGTAATCACTGAAAGTGTCCCAGCCCACACATCCAAGTGCTCCCCTTGCTTGAAGGAGGATGTCAAATTCTTGGAAACTTTCAGGATGACCAGAAAAGAGAACTTGAAGGGGTTGATTTTTAGAGTCGGCCGTCTGAAAAAAGAGCGACTAAATGAGACTGAAGTCCACTCAGAAACTACGTCTCTATGAATATAATAATCCCTGGGCAAGTGTTTGCTGAAAGGACCAAGCTTCTGCGTCCAATTTGTATCACATTGGTCAAGCGATGTTGCAGTCCTGGGCCTGTATGTTACACAGTCACAGACACGTGATCTTCATTAGGTTATTAGAGCGCTACTTGTGACTACACAGGCCACACTCTCGGCAGATGTTCTTCCTGGCAGCACAGTTGCTGCTGCTGCTGCTGCTGCTTCCTCAGTGGCCAAAATGTCATCGTGGCCTTTGCTCTTTTCTCAGGGCCACATTTGTCCTCCTAACACGGAGTCCTATCAGGGTTAACAGGAAGTGCTCCTCAGCCCCCTGGGCTGTTTTCAACTGAGCTCCTGCCAAGCGCAGCCCTCTAAACAGAATTCTCCCTCCTAGTTGTCATTAACCCTTTTCTCGGCAGGCAGCAATTCACACAAATTTACACCAGATGGGGAAGAGAGCCTTTGCAAGAGGGAAGAAAACACATTTTGATATGCTCCACATGGAAAATGAATAGGTGTGTTTCATGCATTAGTCCTATGTTTTGGGAAATCTGTCTTGAGCATTATGTGATGTTGGAACTGGCTGGACGCTCAAACCTAGCGGGGGAAGAGGTCTTCACCTATCTTGGATAAAGCTGACCCCCACGGACGACCCTAACAGCCTTTGGGATCAGGAAGTCACAGGTCAGACCAAGGCAGCCACAGATCAAAACTATGGTTGATGATATTTGTCCAATCACTCAGCAACTATTTTGTGTGTGTGTATTCAGTGCAGAAGGGTATGGGCTTCAGAGAGAGTTAAACCCCAGAATTTTAGGACAAGGTCAGGAAACATTTCCTTCTTAAACCGAAGCTAATAAGAAGTCACACGAAATTGGAGCGATCAGCCACCTGTAGGGGAAAACAGCCTTTTGGCAACGTGTTGTGGGTGAGACTGGGGTGTTCCCTGAGTCCCCACCTAGAAGCCATGTTGTCTCCACAGATGTTCCAGAGCAAACAGTAGGGAGTACAAGGCAGCTATTACTGTGACGCTCTCAGATGCGACGGGTGGAACTGCCCCTGGCAGACGTGTCCTGAGAGAAACATCTTGAAATTGAGGAGGGTAATTTTGCTAGTTACCCACCTTAAAGGAAATAACATCTAGGAACAACCAATGCCCTTTGATTAATCTGTACTCTACAAGCAAACTTTCCCTACTGATTGATACCGTTACCACACCCCAAGTGGTTTCCATGGTGACCTAATAAATTACATTCCGATAGGTGAGATTTGCCAGAATTGGAGGAACAAATTCACACTAAGTCTGAATGTTCCTGGGTAGATTCATAAAAGTGAATCCCGAAACAATGTGAACCACACCAAAAAACCGGACTTCATTCATTCACTCCCTCATGTATTCCATGAAATTATAATAGCGACAGCTCTGTGTTGGATTGTTGTGTTAGGCATGGTGGATACCAAGGTAGATTGCAATGTTCCTGCTCTTAAGAAGCTTCCAGTATATTACAGAGGGTTTTTTCAACCTAGCAGTCATGACCAAGTAGAGAAATACGAAATCAATTTAAAAGGTCACAAACAGCATTTTTAAAAAAAAATGAACGTAAGGCCAGGTACAATGGCTCACGTCTGTAATCCTACCACTTTGGGAGGCTGAGGCAGGAGGATCACTTGAGCCTAGGAGTTTGAGACCAGCCTGCGCAAGAACAAGACCCTGTCTCTCCAAAAAAAAAATAGAAAAATTAGCTGGATGTGTTGGTGCGTGCCTGTAGTCCCAGCTACTTGGGAGGCTCAGGCAGGAGCATCGCTGGAGCCCAGGAGTTTTCAGTTGCTGTGAGCTAGGCTGACGCCACGGCACTCTAGCACTGGCAACAGAGTGAGACTCTGTCTCGGAAAAAAAAAGACGTTTGAAAAAATAAAAACAGACTCTGAGATTGGGAGAGCCATGCAGAAAGTTTACTGTGGGGTGGGGGGAATACCTGTGAGGAAGTGGGGAAGGCCAGAACAGACAGGGGGAATGTTGATGCACAATGTTGTGAACTAAAATAAAATCTTAAGGCCTCCCCAACTGGCTGACTGAATGGACCCCTTCCTGGCCAAGGGGACACCCGAAAACTGAATTGCCTGCCTTGAGGAGGGAGGTCACATGCGCCTCCTCATGCCCCCTCCCTTCTTGGAGATATCCGTGGTAACTCATTAACAGGCCTAAGGCTATGCAAGACAGACCTGCAGGTCCGCAATTTACACCCATATATGGCCTATGGCTGTAGCTTGTCTCTGATTAACAGACTTCCTAATCTTAACTTAAAACATTCTAAGCTTTTAGACAAAGCTTCATTTTTTAACAAATTACAAGTCAGAGAGTCTTTGAACCCACCTGTAACCTGTAACCCTCCCCCTTTGAAGATCTCCCACCTTTTCAGGCCAAAGCAATGTATGCCTTCTCTGTATTGATGTATGACTTTACCTGTAACCCCTGTCTCCCTGAAATGTATAAAACCAAACTGTAACCCAGCCTTGGGGAGTCCACTTGCTCAAGGCTTCTTAGGCGTGGCTCAGGGTCATGGTCTCAAATTTGGCTCAGAATAAACCTCTTTAAATTATTTTACAGAGTTTGGCTTCTTTTCCATTGACAGTGTGGCTGCAAGTGAGGCCTCCACTGATATAACAGGGAGCTCTGCAGTTGGGGTAGCCCTTCAGAGATGCCCCCGTTGACGTAAGATGGCTGAGCCTCAGTAATCTCATTTCAGCCAGTAATTGACTGTGGACTAAACCTCGGGAAGCCATGTGCCCTGGGGTGGAGCAGTTCCCTGCAGCCCCGAGCAATTCTCAGTGAGGGACCTGAGTGCTCATACCTATGAACAATATTCCCAGGAGTTAGGAGAGGGGCCCGTGGACCTTGAAAGGGGCATCTGAACGCAGCACCCCAGGACCTAACACAACTCCATGCTCAGGTTAACACAGCTCTATGTTCCTGATGGGGTTTGGTTTCAAACTTGAATGCAGCTTTTCAGTGAGCTGGCCTGGACCACATATGAGCTGCAAGAACAGCTTTAGTCAAGGCTAGACTACATGCAGCCTGTGTGACGCCTTTGTTGCATGGAATTCAACAGAGTATTAAGAGGGGAAACAGCCTGCCAGGCAAGGGTAGACCCAGCCCTCTAACAAAAGAGATATACTACAGGCCAATCCAGAAAGAAGAGAGCAAGCCCCAAAATGACCAGATCCAAAAAGAGTATGAAGAATCATCTATCATTTTTGGATGCCCAGAGACCATTTCGTCTTATTACATAATGTCATCCTGATTTTGCTTTGAGGGATCATTCCTTTCCCGCCATCAGTCTATGCAGTCAGGACAGGCTGACCCTTTCATTTCACACTATGGGTGGGCAAGTGAACCAGTCCTGGCAAATGAGAGTGATGCCCCCCGCTCTGGGATTGGTTCAGAGTTGGGCGTGTGACTCAAGCTGAGCAGATGAGAGCTAATGAGCACGGTCCCAGGACGTCAGTTGGAACCTTTGTGAACTAGGCATTCTCTTTTTGCTGGGCATGCTGGAATGACAGACCATCTGCTAGAGCTTCCAATATCCATCTGCTTCCTCCTGGGTAGAGTCCATCTGAGAATGAGGCCACCAAAGAGGAGCATGGGACTCAGAGGCAGAGAGTGAGAGAGGTTCCTGGTGACACCTTTTGAGCACCTGGATACAGTCGTAACTGAAGACCCCTGACCAAGTCTACTTTTGGACTTTACAGTTGGTTGAGCTAATAACTGTCCTTGTTTGCTTAAGCCCTTATGTTGTTTTTCTGTTACTAATAACCCAAAGAAGTCAGACCAATGGCACGTGACACCTGAAGCAGATGCTCTTATGAATTCCTCCCCCAGCCCCACCTGTCTCATCTATCCTAGATCTTCACCCCTCAGATGCACAATCATCCTACACCCCACGGTGAAATGGGGGGCAGGGAGGAGCCTGCAGCTTCATCAAGAAGCCAACAGTGACTTGGGAAGAGTTTATGGAGAAGAGGAGATTTGAATGTGACCTTTAAAAATAGCCAGGGCGAGGCAGAGAGGAGGGAGAGGGGAGATGGAATATGTGAGAACTGTAGGGAAGGAAAGACTAACTCTTCTTCTCTTCTCTTAGCTTCTGTGTCTGGGCCTGCGCATTACATTGATAAAACCCAGATTAGCAGAAGAAAAGCACATCCATTTTTATTTGATGTTGACATTTGTATGTGTACACAGAGACCTTTGTATACCAAAAATGAATACCCAAAGAAGTGGATAGGCCTGAGAGCTTATATACCATTTTAACAATAAATTGTGTAGAGATGATATAAGACAAAGGAAAAGGGGGTTTTGAGTAGGGGTGTAAAATATGGTGGGAAAGTGGCTAGGAAATTTATGGGGGAAACTAATGGAAGATAAGCATTATTTTGGTAGGTTTGTTATACAGATTCATCTTGGCACCAACTCCCCATCTCCAGTGATAAGAACGTTCCCCTCCTCTTAGTCCAGAGAGGGCATTTCTCACAGGAAATCTGTGCCCTGCTTTTAGGTAGAAAGGGTGAGGGCAGAGAACCCTTCCTGAACCTTCTGTTTCTCAACTGCCTTCAGCTCAGTATGATCAGTATGCCTCAGTGGCACTTTTGGAGCTGACATGTTCTGATCCCCTTCACAAGCAATGAGGAAACGTCTGGCCCCGAGGCTGGGCTGAGAAAACACGGAGGCGTGCTGGAGAGGCGGTGGGACGTGTGCTGGACCAGCAGGAGGGCACCAGCCTGGGTCTCCTTGGGTTCAATCCCGGCTCTGCCAAATTCACCGTGTGATCTGGGAAGCTTCCTTTTGCTTTTGTCTCTATTTTCTCAGCTGTAAAACAGGAATAAAAAATGACATTTCCCTCCCATGACTGCTGTGAGGATTAAGTGAGTTAAGGGTACATAAAGTGCTTAGAAGAGTGTCTGGCACATATGAGATGCAGAATTCCCATTAGCTAGTGCTATTTTTATTTGAACAGGGAGAAAACCTCCTTGGCTTGTGTAGTGAAGTTGAAGCAGAGAAGCAGATGTGGCTGAGCACATAAACATGGGCCTCTTGATGGGAGGTCTGATCTAGAAAGCTCAGCTATGGGCTTGGGAGTTTTTCCTGTGCTGTGTGAGTGTGGTGGGCTGAATAATCCCCCCCCCCAAAGATGTCCAGGTCCTAATCCCTGGAACCTGAGAATACATGGCAAAAGGAATTCTGCAGATGTGGTCGTGTGAAGGATCTCGGGATGAAGAGATGATCCTGGATGATCCGAGACGATCTGCTGTAATCACAGGGGTGGTCGTAAGCGGGAGGCAGGAGAGATCAGAGGCAGAGAAGGGGATGTGATGATGGAAGCAGAGATGGGAGGGAAGCGGTGTACTGAGCTAGGGAAGGCAGACAGCACCCAGGAGCTGGAAAAGGCAAGGACAGAGATTCTCCCCTAGAGCGCTGGAAGGAAGGCAGCCCTGCCAACTCACTTTAGACTCCTGACACCCAGAACTCTAAGAGAATAAATCTGTGTCGTTTTAAGCCACTAACTTTGTGACAGTTTGTCCCAGTAGCAACAGGAAACTAATACGGTAAGCAAACAGAGAGGTGAGGTTTAAGACAGTCGTGCCAGAGGTCACCTGGGACCAGGAGCAGATGTGTGGAGACTGACTGGGAAGAGATGGAGAGCCATCCAGTGGGGATGGAAACCTTCTACATCCTGATGGTGGTGATGCTTCCTCGGGAGTACGGCTCTGTCGAAACTCATCAAACTGCACTTAAAAGTGGATGCATTTGTCTATGGAAATGGTACCTCAATAAACTTGAAAGCAAGTGTTTTTTAAGAAAGAAACATTTTTCAACTTCTCAAATTCTCTACACCTCCTGACTGAGGAGAAAGGCAAGAGCAGAAAAGGTGGAGACGGGAAGTCAGGACATGGAAGACTTCTCCAGGCCCAGCCTCTGAAAGCCAAATACCCTTCTCAGTTCCCAGGAGGCTCTGGCCGCCCCAGAGTGCTGTGCTAGAAGCCTGGAGCCTTCGCAGCTTCCATGGAGAGGAGGGATGGGAGGCCTGGATCCCCACCATTCGTGGGACCTCGCACTATGCAAGTGAGACTTCCCAGAGCACTTTGACCTCTGTCCGCACATTTAATGCCCTGGCAAGGCATCTAGCATGCGATGAGGGCTCAATTGCTTTTGAATGACGATGTTTTGTTGTGTCAAGGCAATTTGATCAGCAGAAAGTGGCAGACTTTCTCCTGGAGACCAGAAATGGCAGGTGAACAAGGATTCCCTGGACAGAGACTATAAAGGTTCCAATGTATCTTTTTCACAGATTTCAGAAATCCCTAGAAGTGAAAGGGGTCTTAGCCATTCCTTAGTCAAACCTCAGGTACCTTGTAAAGGGGTACAAAGGTGCATATAGAATATGTCCCCTGGCACCAATTCATGTAGCCACCACTAAGATACTCCTCTGAACAATTTCTAGTACAGTGACACAGTGTGGAGGGAGACAGGTAGTAGGCACGTTATATTGCCTCTTGATACCATTTGTCCTTGTTACGACACTATCAAACTCCCAGCCTCCCATTCTCCAGATGCCAGCTCATTTGGCTTCTGAGTAGCAAATTATTAAGTCAAATATCCAAAATGAAGAATTGTCACTCAGAATCTTTAAACTATTTTTGACATAGCAAAGGATGGGATTGAGAGTTAAGTAGCATCATGAAATGAAACGCTGTGCTTTATTTTTTTTTTTTTAGCTTTGTACTTGGAAGCAAAACACCTGCCCATGAGTTCCAGCAGCGGAGCAGAAAGGCAGAAAGCGTGAGATCTGTTCTCTAAGTGCTGGTTGTGTACAGCGGGAGTCCTCACCATGTGATCCTAGCTGCAACAACACCTGGGAACTTAGGGAAATTAAATTAGCAAGGTAACTTCTGGGGCCCCACCCCAGACCTGCACCCCAGAAACTGCATTTTATCAAGCCTGCCAGGGCACTGGGGCGCCCACTCAGGTCTGGTTACCCTGTTTTGCAGCCGTGTCTTCCTCCTTCCTGAGTTACAGGCTCTTTGAGAATCTGACTTGGGCTAGCCGTTTTCCCCAAGAAAAAATGCACAAACACTTTTGCACACAATTTCAGGGGAGTTCGAAGACCACCATGAAGCCCATTCAAGAAAAGCCCTAAGCATCTGGGGACCCCGCCGAGAAGGCCCCCTCTAAGGTAAAATCATCCATCCACTTACAGTGGCAAGGAGCAGTCAAGGTCTTTGGAACTGGACTCTAGGCAGGTCAAGATGTTAACCGTATTCCATTCCGTGGGCTGGAATCAGCCTGCAAGTTCACAGCAGCTAGCAGGGACTCCAGCCTGTCGCCGTCATCCCCCGACCCCCGCGCTGCACAGCAGCCCCCAGCCCGCTTCAGTTTAACTGATTTCCAGAAGGGAAAGGCGAGAAACCGCCGTCAGAGTGGCACTCTACACGTTCCATCACAATACTTTCTTTTTTGGAAATCAGAAGCCACACTTCAGCAGGGAGGAAGGAGGTCGGTTCCCACGGCCGGTGAGGGAGAACGGGGCGCAGCAGCGCGTCTCCACCACCAGGGGGCGGCCGCGGGAGCAGCGGCGGGTCAGGCCGGAGGTCGTCCCCGGCCCGGATTTGGCTCCCACGCTTATCCTCTGGGGCCCGCAGAGTGTTTATAAGTATTTTCAAGATATTTCACATACAAATCTGGATTCTCGGCCACTCTTCCGTCTGATCCTGCACTTCGCAGGGCGACCCTCCCCGCCGAGGACCGCACCTGCCGGCGAGCCGCGGGCTGGGCGTCTGCCCTGCCCCCTCCGCCCGCCCGCCCGCCGGCCCGTGTCCTCGTCAGCTGGGGTCCGCGGGTGGTTTCTCAGCAATGATTGACTCAGAGTCGCAAAATAAGAGGTGAAGACCACCTACCTACATTTTTTTGTGCTTCTAACATTTCCCCGCTTGCTCTGGCTTTACCGTCTGCGTCCCCCTTTCTCTGCTCACGCCCGAGGCTGGTGCCCCGCAGCTCGCAGGAGCTTCCCTGCCGCAGGGCTGGCCACGCGTCCAGTTTGTTACTGTCCCTCCCGTTGGTTTGCAAATTCGGTGAGGGCGGCCACCAAAGTGCTCTTGCTCACTGTTGAAACCCTGGTCTAGGGCCTGTCGCCTCAGAGGAATTCAGTAAAAGAAGAAGGGGGCAAGGAAAGAAGGAAGACAAGAAAGAGGAAGGGAGGGAGGGAGGAAAGAAAGAAGAAATGGAGAGAGAAGGGGAACGTTGCCAGTCAGGCCCAGCATTCTTGCCTTCTCAGCCTGGGCCGAGGCCTCCTCCGCAAAACACTCCGGCAGCTACTCCCAGCCTCAGTGAGCACTGCGGATGCAAATACTTTCTGCCTGCGATCCTGGCAAGACGCTGCTTGCGAAGAGGTTGCAGGAAACCACTGCCTTTCTTACACGCTGGACCCTAGTATGTCAGGGGAGATGGAAAAAAAAAATCCATGGTGTTCTGGTGGGAACCAAACGCGACAGAAAAGACGAAAGGAGGAGAAGCAACTATTCAACACCAGGACATAGAATGTGTCACCAAAATTCTGGGTTAACTTCCGGTGGTTGGTCACAGGAATCCAGTTGACCAAGGAATGTGTGGATGTACCTGAGTAACGTATCTCAGTGAAGCGTCCTGAGAACAAAGCCCCAGACGGGTAGGAAGGCTGCCGGGGCTCAGCTGCAAACCAGGTGGGTGAGCGGGTGTCCGCCACGTGCTTCCTCGCACTCCTCGGCCACGGGGGAAACACGAGTATGCACTGCCACCCAGTGGCCGTGCTTGGTAAGACCCAGACATGGGAAATCATCAAAACCAAAATGTCTAAAGAACGATGCATGAGAAGATTAAAACGATAATGATTTAATTTTAGCCTTTCTGTGTTAATCGAAATACACATCCACGTTATTACATATAAAACACGGGGAAAAAGTAGTGTCCGAGGAGGAGAGTCAAATCTTTAAAGATCGCAAACCAGGTCCCGCTGGCCAGGAAAGAATGGATGGATTGGGAATTCATTGCAGGCCCCTTGGATCCCATCCAGACGTTCAACCAGCTGATCACACTCCAGTCAATTACTTTTCTTGATGTTTCTAATCAACACTATTATATATGTGATGCTATAAACTTTTATATTTACTATTAGCTCATAACTCAGGGTCCTAACCCAGATGTTTTGTGTGAGAAAGAAATTGATGACTTATCAGGAGATTGAACCCAGGCCACTGGCTGCTCTCCAGACATTCTACCAGCTGAGCAGTGAAGCAGAGTGGCTGCTACCAGCTCTCTGGAGTTACAAGGAGAGGGAGAGGGAGACAGAGACAGAATATGAACATAAAGCTGCATTCAAGAAAATCTTTAATGAGTTTTTCTTTTCTCTTACAAAACAGGAGCCTGTGGCATTGTCTCAAGTCAATAATGGTCAGGCATTTTCGAAGCTCTGAACTCATCCCCCTTTTCTTTATTGACATGGAGGTGAAGGGGGAAAGGAGGGGAAGAAGTAAAATATATGGCCAGGAGAAGGTGATGAGCTGACGTGACTGATGGACCGTCACCAACAAGGTGGGATAATGTCTTAAAAATATTAACTGACTTTTCCTTCCAGGAAAAGTCCGCCTTTGCCCTTACTCCATCGGAACAGCTAAGCCCACTCTTGGGAGGGATTAGGCAGAACAGAGAGCAAAGAACAGAAAGTCCTCTAGGCTTTGGTTTCCAAAAGCCTAAGACCTCCCCTCACATCTCTCTTGAAAAACATTCCCCAGTCAGTGGAGCAGGGAGCAGAAATATTGGCCGGTCCTGGAGACCTCGGCCCTGTGTCCGACTTCCTGGGATAGAGTCCTGGGGAGGTGACAGCCCCCAGAGAGTGCAGGGCTGTGTGCTGTGTCTGGCCAGATGGGGCCAGAGTGATTCCAAATGAGATAAGCCATGAAAGGCACTTAGCAGGATGCCTGGGACCCAGCAAGTGCTCAATGAACTGCAGCTGTTACTGCTTTTATTAGGGTGCTTGAGTTCCAGGTGACGTGCTAATTGCTAAAGCCAAGTTCTCTGTGGTAGGCAGAGGGACACTTCCTCACCGAGGTCGGCCAGCACAGGCCACTCTCCCTCCTCCCATCCCTCCTTCCACCCCTCCTCCCAACACCAAACAAGACCTGTTTTAACTCAGTTTCTTAAAATAAACCAATGTCAACCAACGTGTGATGGTTCATTTTATGTTTCAACTTGGCTAGGTCACAATACCCAGATATGTGGTCAACATTATTCTAGATGTTTCTGTGAGGGGTTTGTTAGATGAGATTAACATTTAAATCAGCAGACTTTAAGTAAAGCAAGTGACTCTGTGTAATGTGGGTGGGTCTCATCCAATCAGTTGAAGGCCTAAGAGAACAGACTGCTGTTCCCGGAGAAAGAAGGACTTCTGCCAGCAGGCTGTCTTTGGCCTTGAACTGCAACTCTTCCCCGAGTCTCTAACCTCCTGGCCTACCCTGCAGATTTTGGACTTGCCCATCTCTGCCATGACAGTAGGGACAGTGCCCACTGTGTTTGTATCAAACCCGACTTCTCAGCAGCGTTGGTCTCACTGAGTTTTCAGTCTTTGCTTAAACGCTTCCATTTCCTTGTTCCACCTTCTGCTAGTTTTCCTCTGACTCATTGGCGGCTCCTTTCAGCCTCCTTTCCCGGCTCCAGCTCCGCTGCTCAAGTGTTAAGTGGTGGGAATGTGGCAGCGTCTCAGGGTTGGGCCTGGGCCACGTTTTCTTCACTATGTGAGATTTCTCTCCCAGCGGATCTCAACTGGCTTCATGGATTTAAATAACATCTGAATGTCAATGAACCCCAATTTTATATCCCTAACCCTCAACTCTTCTAGAACTCCAGAATTATGCATGTCACAGACTATTTGCTATATCCACCTGCAATTGGCAATCCAAACATGACATAATGAAAACAGAACTCTTGCTCTTCATTCATTTACTGTCCCCATAAAAGGTAACCCCACGTGCCCACTTGCCCAGGTCAAGACCGTGGAGGTACCCTTGGTTCCTGAATGTCCATCCCCCTGCTCCACCCTCATCCATTAGCAGGTTCTGAGGCCTCCGTGTCCTGTCCACGTCCCTCCATCTCTGCTACCATCCCTCCCCTCCAGGCCTCCGTGTCTCTGCACATGGCCAACAGCAGGCAGCGCCAGCATCCAAACATCAAAGTCTGTCATTCCGCTGCCCAGCTGAACACCCTCTGTGGGCTTCCTGCCACCCTTAGGATGAGATGCAAGCACCTTGTTCTTTGTCCCTTTTAAAGCCACAGTCTAGAGGGACATATAATTAAATAATTGATGACAATTCAGGTGGAAACTGCCAGGAAAAGAAAGAGGGAGGCATTCTGGACCTGCAGAGAGCAAGAGAGATTGAGAGAGGAAGGAGGAGAGAGACAGAGAGAGAGAGAGAAGGAGGAAGAAAGAGAAGGAGGAAGAGAGAGGGAGGGAGAGAGAGAGGAATGGAGGGAGGGAAGGAGGAAGAGTGGGAGAGGGAAGAAAGGGGGAGGACAGGAAGGGAGAGACCACCACTCATTGCCCCTACTACTCCTTTAATCTCTGTCACAATTCTGGAGAGCTGGGTTCAGAGGGACTAAGAAATTTGCCCCAGGTTACCTGGCTGGTCTGGGCCAGGCCCAATACCCCGAAGTCCATGAACCTGTGACTGCACCATGCTGCCTCCATAGATGCCAGCTGTGCCATGGGCACCCCTCCTCCCTGGGCAGCTCCTGACATCCTGGGCCATTAGCTGCCCCCACACAGGACACCTTGACACACCTCAGTTCACCTCCAAGGATCACAGGATTCTGCATGGTCATTTCTCAGATTTCAGTCACATAAGGAACCTAATTAAATGAAAAAGTACTGAGGCCCCTGAGAATGTATCTGTGAACTCCAGATTGAGTTAAGATTAAACGTGAACTCTGGTCCCTTCAGAGACCACCTGGCACCATCAGGGACACACCTAGGCATGCAAATGTGGGCCCAGACCTGACCCCGGTGGCCATCCCTGGTTATCAAAGCGCCTCCCTCAGGCCTATAGTGATTGCAGTCATGATTTTAGAATACCTTCAATGGAAAGTACTAACCTGATGAATTCTTACAGAATTCTCAGATCCCCTGAGAACAAATCAACAGACTCAGCCCTCGTCTAAATAATGCTAGCCTGCAGGATAAAATGAAGCCTCTAAGACCCTTCATGTTCTGACTTTCACTCACTTCTAGCCACATAGCCTGGTCTTTCATCCTGAGCTTATCCTGCAGTAATAGTAGCTGCTCGAGGGGCAAAATAGTGAGTTGGGAGGAACATAAGCTTGGGAAGTAGGCAGGCTGGAAACCCACTAACTGCATTACTTATTAGTTTTTCAGTCTCAGCAAGTGATCCTTTTCTGCCTCACAGTTTCTCCTCTGTGAAATGACAGTAATAATAAGATACACCACACAGGACCATTGAGAGGAGTAGATGATTTGTACATATAAATGTGTGGTGGCCGGGCGCAGTGCCTCACCCCTGTAATCCCAACACTTTGGGAGGACGAGGTGGGAGGATCCCTTAAGGCTAGGAGTTGGAGACCAGTCTGAGCAACATAGAGAGACCCTTCTCTAGAAAAAATAAAATAAATTAGCTGGGTGTGGTGGTGTGTGCCTGTAGTCCCAGCTACTTGGGAGGCTGAGGCAGGAGGATCGCTTGAGTCCAGGAGTTTGAGGTTGCAGTGAGCTATGATGACACCATTGTACTCTAGCCTGGGTGACAGAGCAAGACCCTGTCTCAAAAAAAGGAAAAGAAAAAAGTTGTTTAGTTGTGTGTTGCATATGACTCTCAACATACAAAATCAGCAGTGCAAAAAAAATATAAAGTATACTTCCGATACCTTCACTTATTTCTATTTTGAGCCACTATCATGCTGGGTTGGCAGAAAATTCAGACCTTGGAGTGTCAGAGGCCCCGGACTCCTCAGGATCCATGTCAGTGTTCCTGGGTGTGGGGTGAGCTCATCAGCTAGGGCTGCCCCAGTAAAATAACACACAAACAACAGCAGTATACCACCTCACGGTTCTGGAGGCTAGAAGTCTGAGATCAAGGCATCAGCAGGGTTGGTTTCTCCTGAGGCCTCTCTGTGTGGTTGGCAGATGGCCGCCTTTTCACTGGGTCCTCACCTGGTCTTTCCTCTGCACTTCCCTGGTGTCTCTCAGGTGCCTAATCTCCTTCTCTTGTAAGGACAACAGAGAGCTTGGAGTAGGGACCAGTCTAACAGCCTCATTTTAACTTGATTATCTCTTTAAAGGCCCCTACTCTGAATACAGTCACAATCTTAGATACTGGGGGGTTAGGGCTTAAATGTATGGATTTTGGGAGAACGGAGTTCAGTCCCTACAACGGGGTACAGAGGAAGCCCACACATTTTCAAGGCAAGTGGAGGACCCATCCGGTCCTCAGCCACTGGGCCCCAGGGGTCTAAGACATCTAAGCCATCGTGGTCAGGAACACCGTAGATCTCTCTGTCCACTTGTCACCTTCCGGGGCCTCCACCCAGGAAACGGCTCAGACCCCTGCTGTCAGCTCCCATCGGCCTTCGCCCCCTTCCCTCAGCCCAAGGGAGTCTGTTCCAGGTTTTCCTGCCAGACACATTTTGTCTGTCCAGCGAATCCCTACTTCCCCCAAACCTGAGGCCTTTGGAATAAAAGCAGAGTAGACTCCAGGGCTGTTTTCGCGGTTTTTGCCCTCATCTCTCTGCTGAGACCCAAGGCAGCTCTCACTAGCTGTTGAGGTCAGGGAAAGGAGAACCCGAAGAAGAGGAAATTATCTCAAAATCATGTGTTTCCCTTCTCTTGAAACGCATTAAAAACTATCGCGGACGGGTGGAAGGGTAGGGGGCGGCCAGGCGATGGGCGAGTGCGCGAGCACGGCCAGTGCGTGTTACCGGGGCCGAAGCAGCGGGCGGATGGGTGTTTACCGTGTGCATGAAAGTTGTCACTATAAATCGGCGGAGGGGAAATATTATGGTTCACGTTTTCCGCCTCCTGTCAGCCCGTAAGCTCCTTAAAGGTGAAAAATAGTGCCTTTTTCTTATTGACGTTACAATACTTAGCACTTGGCAGCGCTAAAAATAAGCTCTAAAAATATCTGGGCAGAGGAGGAACCGCCTCTCAGCGGCTCTACATTCCCCCGGGAGGGGGCGCTACTCCGCCATCCTGTGGCCAGGGGATCGCATCGCACTCCTTGGGAGAGTCCGCGGTGACCACCGCCTCCCTCGCCCCATCGCCGGCCCCCGGGACCTGAAGGACTGGGGCAGCAGCAGAGGTGAGGTCACAGGGGGGCGGGGCTTTAGGGAGGCGGGACTTTGGAAAGGCGGGCCTGCAGCGGAGGCGTGGCTGCCGTGGAGGCGGGGCTACAGGGGAGGGAGGCGTGGCTGGTTTGGAGGCGGGGCTGCCGTGGAGGCGGGCTGTGGGAAACACCTGGAAAATGCTTCTGGGATACAACAGAGCTGAGCTGAGAATCTAGAAGATTTAACTGCTCAGGGCTAGTGCCAACGGAGCGCACCTATTAGGTGAGAGGGAGGGGCTAGCTCCTCTTCAACTGGGAAGAACATTCCAATCATGTGAAGAGAGAGTCCTGTCCAAGCCTCCCTCTCTGCCTCTGGGCAGGAGTCTGTGAGTGATGGAAACCCCTCATTTCAGACTCTGATTTAGAGCTGCCAACTGGGATTACTCTAAAAGAAGGACCCAAAGGTTTGCCCTTCTAATGTCTGGGGGTAGCAGACACAGGACAGGGAAAACTGAGGGCGTCCTGAATAGAAACGGGGACGGAGCGTGCGGGGAGGGGAGTGGGTTGTAATGGGCTGAGCTGTGTCCCCCAAAAATCCATATGTGGAACCCGTCAGTACCTCAGGATGTGACTATTTGGAGACAGGGCCTTTAAAGAGGTGATCAAGTTAAATGAGTCTGTTAGGGTGGGCCCTAATCCAAGCTGACTGGTGTCCCTACAAGAAGAGGAGAGCAGGACACACGAGAGACACCGGGGAACGTGTGTACAGAGAAAGGCCTGTGGGGAGATTCGTTGAGAAGGCGGCCATCTGCCAGCCAAGGAGAGAGGCCTGGGAAGAAACTACCGCTGCGACACCTTGGTCTTGGACTTCCAGCCTCCAGACTTTGAGAAACCTGATGTCCTGTTTAAGCCATCCAGTCTTTGTTACTTAGTGATGACAGCCCAAGAAAACTGTTACTAGGCAGGTCCTCCATGCCATCAGCAAACATTTGCTGAGCTCCCACTAGTTCTCAGGCACTGTGCATGATGGTGAGAATCTAAAGGTGAGTAAGGCTTGGGAGGCATTAAGTATGGTAGAGCTACAGCCTCCCAGAGCCCCAGCCAGGCTGAGCCTCCCTCCCTCCCTCCCTCCCTTCCTTCCTTTCTTTCTTTCTTTATTTTCTTTCTTTTCCTTTCTTCCTTCCTCCCTCCCCCCCCTTTCTTTCTTTCTTGTCTCTCCTCTTTCCTCCCTAGCCCCCTTTCTCTCTCTCTCTCTCTTTTCTTCTGACTCCTGGTATATACTCATGCATTGCTTAACGACAGGAATAGGTTCTGGGAAACTTGTCAGTAGTTGATTTCGTCATTACGCAGACATAATAGAGTGCACTTATATGAACCCAGATGGTACAGCGCACTACACACCTAGGCTATGTGGTGTGGCCTGCTGCTCCTAGGCTACAAACTTGTACAGCATGTTACTGTACTGAATACTGAAAGCAGTTGTTACACAATGGTAAACATTAATATTTGTATATGCAAACATTTCTAAACACAGAAGAGGTGCAGTAAAAATTCAGTATTAAAGACAAAAATTGGCACACCTGTATAGGCACTCTGAATGGAACTTGTAGGATGAGAAGTTGCTCTGGGTGAATCAGTAAGTGAGTGGCAAGTGAATATGAAGACATAGGACATTACTAAACACTACTATAGACTTTAAAAACACTGCACACTTAGGCTATGCTAAACTTATTTTTTTTTATTTTTTATTTTTTTGGTTTAATTGACGAATTTTACTTGTTCCTTGCCTACTTATAGTTTACGGGGGTGCAAACCTTGCGCCACTGCCCCTGGCCCTCATTACTGCTGGGTGCTCGCTTTCCCCACCTCAGCTCCGGAGATGTGATGGTCTTTGGCCCTGGAGGTCTCGGCCAGCCGGTCCTCCATCCTGTCCTCGTTCTCCGGCACCACCAGCAGTCGGTGCTAGGTTTTGGCCCCCAGCTTGTGCTCAGGCCGGTGGTCGGGCCTCGAGCCTGGGCGGGTGTCCAGCTCGTACTCGGCCTGGTACTTGCCCTCCCCCTCCCTCTTGAAGGAGGCAGAAGACATGGCCTTGGGCTCAGGGGGCTGCAGCCACGAGTGGCTGAGGATCTTGTGGATGTGCAGCCGCCGGTTGACGTCGGGCTGGAGCATGCGGTAGATGAGGTCCTTGCACTCGCCCGTCAGGTTCTTGGAGCGCGGGAAGTCCACGCGATGCTCCTTCTGGATGCGCAGCATCTTCCTGATGTTAGAGTCATCGTAGG